>NC_060149.1:331731798-332096798 GCF_021461385.2 Schistocerca piceifrons
CAAAAATCTGTTTTGTGGCCGTTTTACTGGCCTTCCCAGTAGCACCGATAATTTTCACTCCTGTTACTGGCATAACTACGATGCCAGGTCTGTCTTTCAGTAACTCAAATATTTTCCCAGATACAGCACTCAATTCTGCACCGGTGTCAACCAACACGTTTAGTTGTAAGTCGTGCATATTAAGAGACACTACTATCTCCCTACACTTGTCTTCGACTGTTTCTTTATGTTCTCACAATAAATCCTCGTCTATATCGTCATTCCAGAAAAAACCATCCGGCTTTGATCCTAAAACCGGCTTATCTGGCGGCTTTTTCAGCCTCTGTTCACATACAGTTTTAATTTCAACACGTTTGTCCTGAGGATTAGTCTATAGCTTCGCCTCCAATACCGAAACCTGTTCCTGTAACTCGTCAACTAGTGAGTGTTGCTTTGCTATCAATTCACTAATTGTCACCTTCGTTGATTCCACTTTGGTCAGATTGATCTCATCTGCCAATCTACCTGGAGGAATGTGCCCATTAGTATCTGCAATTACTTCCTCTGGATCTACGCAACCCACGCTGCTACCGTCTGACCGTATAACGTCAGCTCTAACCTCATACACGCTGTAATCTACGTGCTTTTCTACCAATCGTGTTCGGCTATCACTAAAATTTTCGTAATCTTTCTCCTTAATACTCTCGCAATGTTTAAACTGGAGGTTTGCGTCGGATGGGTCTGCTACTTCTACCACTACAACTTTCGGTAAGGTCTGCCGGTTAGGGCCAGAGCTTTCCGTTACTACTTCAACATCTAACTCCTGCGGGACGAAACACGACGAATCTTGCTCGTGCTCCCCATTAACATCAACTGTTTCTGGTAAAGTCTGCCGGTTAGGGCCAGAACTTTCTATCATTTCACAAACACTATCTTCCTGCGGGACGAGACGCGGGAAATCCTGCACGCGCTCCCCATAAACACTTCTCCCATACAAGCCCCTATAATCTCTTAGTTCGTCGTATAAGCGACCGAACTGCCTTAACCAGACCTCATCCCTCTCTGCATCCCCTCGCTCGATGACGGACGTTTTATCCGACATCTGATCTTCTCTCAACACTTGCGAATCATTCTTAAACTCAATCTCCAGTTCCGCTGTGGGTATTACAGCTGCCACTTTATAATCGATTTCCGGAACACTACTTAAATTGTTCTCACTGACAGTGAATGTACTTTCTACTGCCGTGTATACAGCTGATCTACTACTTGTGGGCGCACTCCTTTCTCTTAACACTGGCACACTCTCCCGCCGTTGATTATTCCATACGGAATTTTCATAACGACGACACCTGGGTTTTCTCTTGTTATTGGGCCCCCAAAGTTTCTCCACGCCCGGTGTGCCCCTCACCGGCGCGGCTAATGGTTTCCCTGTCTCGTCCCAGCAGATACGCTCCCCGGATCCTGCTGAGGCGGCTGATCAAACCCCCTGGTGTTATCACTATTCTGCGAAGCCCGTATCACGCTAGTATGATACTGGTTTACGTCATTCCTGTTATTATTTGCACTGTACCGATTGTCATTACTGCCCAAACCACTATTGTTATTGCTGCCATGGTTGTGGTATGCATTATTCCCATGGTTATCGATGTTGTGGTTCCCGTAGTTGTTACCACGGCCTCTACCACTGTCGCGATTATTGCGCCAATTGTCCTCGTCCTCAACTCTTTCCAGGAAATCATTGATTGTCTTGTAATTGCTTCCTACGTAGCGTTTTGTATCATCTGGAAGCTTCTTGTAGAGTTCCCAGACTATTTCGGATTCCGTGCGGCGATCTCGCAAATATTCCAACTTGCGGATCCAGCCCTCACAAAACTCCTTCATCGAGCCGCGCGAATTCGCATCGAAAGGCCTCGATACGACAAATTCGCGCCAGACACTTTGCTGTTTTTGCTCTGACCAGTATTCAGCCAGAAACAAATTTTTAAACTCGTCAAAAGTCAGGTTCGTAATGTTGAGCCCCAACGCTTGGCATCACCAGCCAACACATCAATAA
Source organism: Schistocerca piceifrons (assembly GCF_021461385.2). Lineage (NCBI taxonomy): Eukaryota > Metazoa > Arthropoda > Insecta > Orthoptera > Acrididae > Schistocerca > Schistocerca piceifrons. The sequence continues at coordinate 331,733,831 of NC_060149.1, forward strand.
CCGCATTAATTTTTCTCTCATTAGTCCATGATCTGGGTAAAACTCTTTCACAATTTTTAATGAAATCCGTCGCGTGTATACCGCCTTTTTTTCAAGGGGTCGAACCGCTCCTCTTTCGTCAACAATTCCGAACTATGTGCACAGATTGGCACATAGCTCTGTTTTTCGTCAAGTTTCTTTTCTAATTCCGACACTCTCGTAATTACTTGGCAAGTGGTTGTCGCCAGCGTTTCTACTTCCCTTTTTTTCTCTTCGCAGGTATAAGCCTGCTTCGTCACTTTGGTATCTACTTCGGATACTAAAGCCTTTAAAGGTTCCACCTTCTTTTGATCGTCTTTTTTCACTAATTGAATTTGTTCCGTCACCTTATTCTCGATGATCAGAGCAACTGCTTCTCCTACACTTTACTCGATTCTGCTAATTTCGGAATAAAAACGAGTATTTATGCTCGCAATTTCCGCCTGAACGCCTATCATTTCCTGTTTAAGATTACCGATTTCGGTATTAATCACAACAAAATCTTCTTTGATTTTATCAACTTTTCTGTTAACAACTCCAACGTTGTTGTTAACAACATTAATAGCTTTATTCTGATTGTTTAGCTTTCGTTCAATTTTTTCAGACTGAGATGCTTGCTTGGCAGCCTGAGCTTCTTAAATGGCAGACAGAGCTTTAATTTCTGCCGATTGACTCTTGATTTCGTTAATCAAAACATTCAATAAATCAGTTAAATTCCCGGAAACTACCGGTTTTACTTCCGTAGCGGCTTCCTCTTTAATTGTCCCCCCCGTATTCGTCGTCAACGGATTCAGATTTGATTTTCACTTCCGATTCCGAAACATTTTCTAAAGTTTGGAATTCCATTTCTGCTCTTTGTTGCGTTTCGGCGGTCGCGTCTTTCATGCTAGCCGCCTGCCCCTGAACAATGGGTACCGCGGTGCGCGTTTCCCACTGTTCGACCGATTGTTCCGTATCCAAGTCTACCAAATTTTGGTAATTGTTGCCTTCACTCATTTTAATAATTTTCAATATAAATGCCAAATCTCAAATCTAATTAGGATTCCTCACACAAATATTCTCGCTGACGTATCGACCATTTCGTAACCAGTACTTTGTTACGAGATTTGCACAATGCAAAATTCGTGTCCAGACAACCTCAAATCTGAAGATTGTCCAATCACCAGGTCGCCACGTAGAACCTCCCCCTCACTTATCGACCTTAATGACAGTGAAAAATTAAACCGCGTGTACCTAATGGAAATTTGGGAAAAGCAATCGTCACCGAAGTCAATTTGTCGGTAAAGAGGGAGGAAAGGGTTACATCTAAATGAAAGGAAAAATGAAAATGAAACTGGTGGAAATTAATTTTGAAAAGGGGTAAAGTTAATAAAGAAAGTAAATGTGCGGCCGTTACGTTAACAATTAACTAGCGGTAATTAGATATTTGAGATTTGGGGGAAATTACGGTCGCCAGTCCTAAGGACAATTACTATAGTAACTGAAAAAAGAAAGGTTATTACACATATAATTAGCACTAGAAGCGTGGCAACTGAAGGTTGACACGTGTAGTGTGAAAACTGAAAGTTTGTCAGAAGTAATAAATTTCGCTACACTCTGACTTAATTTAGCAAAAGAATTAATAAAACCGGAAAATCGAAAGTTAATTTAGTGACTGAAGTTAATAGTGAGCTTTCTTTCTGAAGCACATCGAAATTCAGTAAAATACGGTTAGTCTTGGACTACCTCAACAATCATTTCAAAAGCTACTTGAATCTACGCAATTTAGAAATAAGAGATTTAACTTTGAACTTGAATTAAATGATTCTGGACAATTAACAATAGTAAAATTTAATACGTACCAAGCTGAGCTGCAGTCACAGGTGACTAAAATACGGTAACAAAACTCACACTCTTTAATTTGTGCTTGTGCAATCTAAATATTGTACCCAGCTATGAATACCTTAACTGAACTTTGAAATTAAAGCAGTGAAATCGAATGATGCTGGCGTTTGAATTTCAACGACACTCGGGGCTCATTTCGGAAAAGGAAGGGACCCTGCTTGGCAATGCAATTGGGACAATGAGCAACAAAGGTTCATGCTACGTTGCTGTAATTTTGTGATGCAACAATTTTAAAAGTTTGAAAAGCTGAGGTCTGCCATACAGTTCTAAAACTTTACGTGCTTCCAGTTTTCCTTGTTGGCTGATTGAAGGTTTGAAGCCGTCGATCGTGGAGGTGGCGACAGTCACTCATTGTCGGCCGTCACTGTTGCAGAAGCTGGATGTTGGTGCGCCTTCTTCTCGACACAGTCAGCAGACGAAACGGGCTCTTGATGTGCGCCAGCTAATGCTTCCCGTCCGCGACACCATGTCAGAAACTATCATCGCAAGTCGAGCGCAATTACATGCTGCCAAACCCCGAAAGCGCGGCAACTCGCAGGAGCTTCACACAACACACCTGCTCCACTGCACCACCCCAGCCAGACTCTCTCTCTGCTCTGCCCGCGCTCCACGCGGCAGAGTTAACACTACCAAAGATCCTAAACACTTTGGTTCTCCACACGACCTATCGATGTAATGGTTCGGTAGCATAGTTCCCCTAGGCCAGACCCAGCGTAAAAATACAAATAATCTTTACACAACAAACCAATTATACATCGACATAAATGGATATATATACAAATAGTAAAACAATTACAATATATAAAGACACAGAAACGTCATATATTCAGGTAACAAAATAAGGAAAAAAAATTATAGTACAATACGATGATATGCATTTCCGGCGTTACAAGCACTCTCGTGGTTATCCCTCGCACCTGACTGAAAATCTGTAATTAAATCTGTTTACTCGACCTTTTTTTGCTACCATTCATAAAGAGCATTTCGGGGGCGTTTTTCAACTGGGTACTGCTCGCCCACATACCGCTGTTGTAGCCCAACGACCTCTATAGAGTGTCTACTTGTCACTCGGCCTGCTCGATCCCCAGATCTGTTTCCCATCGAGCACATATGGGACATCATCAGATGAAAACTCCAGCACCATCCACAAACAGCATTAACCGTCCCTGTATTGACCGACGAAGTGCAACAGCCATGAAACTCCATCCCACAAACTGACATCCGACACCTGCACAACACAATGCATACACGCTTCCATGCTTGCAGTCAACATCCTGGCGGTTACACCGGTTATTAATCTACCAGTATTACACTTATCTCTCGCTTACATTACCTTGAGATCTTGCAATGTTAATCACTTAAATATTTTACGTAGACATACTTATTCCCGCAATTTTCATTACTCTATTTAATTATTTTTTGGTGTTGCGATTTTTTTCCTTCATTGTATTTTAGATATGCACTACGACTTATACACATTTTTTAAAAAGATATTAAATAAGAGAACAACTTTGGCTGTCCAAAAGTCCTCTCTTTCTCTGTTTCCATGATTTGACCTTTACAAACTTTGATTGTACTCGCCGCTAATCTGTGCGCAAGCTAAAGGGTAGGAAACATGCTGAGCTGTAGTTAAGGGTAGAAATGTCTCGTATGCTCTGATTCTCTTAGTGTCCAACGAGTGTTGCAACATCCATCAAAGAATCTTACACAAAATACAAAAGTCTTCCTACTCCTGCAACACCATGACAAGTATGTAGCAATCTGAAGACTACAAGAGCACGTAGTTATTCCACAAAAACGAGCAAGCAAACAAGTTAGCGAAGGCGACTTGCAGAAGCAGCAGTGTGGCACAATGTGGCACACCCTTTTCATCTCTCTGTTGAGACAAAGAGGCATGAAACTCAGGGAAAAGGAATGGCTAATCAGGAGGAACAGTAAGGTAATGTCCTAAAAAAAAGAAAAATATCTAACGGTGGAACGCCGAACGCCGACCACTTAACTTCAAACTCTGACGAGAGGAATCAATAACATGTAGGACTTGTTCGCACAAATCACTGTAAACCAAATTTTAATGGAGTGAAACTTATATTCTAATGAACTGGGAAAAACAAGCTTCTTTATTTTACTTGAAGACGACACAAGTGTCAAAAAGACATCGTCCTGAGTCTGGGCCTCATCATAGGCTCACTGGTTGGAGATTTTAGCGTATTTACATCTACATGTACATGGATACTCTGCAAACCACACTTAAGTGCCTGGAATAGGGTTCATCGAAACAATTTCGCAATAATTCTCTATTATTCCAATCTCGAACAGCGGACGGAAAAAACGAACACCTATATCTTTTCTTGTAAGCTCTGATTTCCCTTACTTTATTATGATGATCGTTTCTCCCTACGAAGGTCGCCGTGAACAAAATATTTTCGCATTCGCAGAAGAAATTTGATAATTGAAATTTCGTAAGATTACGCGGCAGTGAAAAACGCCTTTGTTTTAATGATGTCCTCCCAAAATCCTGTAGTATATCCGTAACACTCTCACCACTGTTTCCCAATAATACAAAACGTACTGCTCTTCTTTGAATTTTCTGGATGTACTTCGTTAACCTATCTAGTAAGAATCCCACACCGCGCAACAGTCCTCCAAAAGAGGACGGAAATGCGTAGTATAAGCAGTCTCTTTGGTAGATCCGTTGCCTCTTCTAAGTGTTCTGCTAATAAAACGCAGTCTTTGGTTTGCCTTCCCATCAACATTTTCTATGTGTTTTTCCAATTTATTGTAATTCCTAGGTATTTAGTTGAATTTACGGCCTTTATATTTGACTGATTTATCGTGTAGCTGAAGTTAAACGTATTCCTTTTAAGACTCATGTGGATGATCTCATACTTTCATTGTTTTGGGTCAATTGCCAATTTTCGCACCATGCAGATATCTTTTCTAAATCGTTTTGAGATTTTTTTTATCTTATGATGACTTAACTAGACGATAAACGACAGCATCATCTGAAAAAGACCTAAAGCGACTACTCAGATTCTCTCCTAAATCGTTTAAGTAGATAAGAAACAACAGAGGTCCTATAACACTACTTCTGTTTCACTCGATGACTTTCCGTCAATTACTCCAAACTGTGACCTCTCTGACAGGAAATCACGAATACAGTCACATAACTCGATAGTACGAAGGTTGGAACTCAAACAGTGGCAACTATTTATTCACAACCGATACAAAAGAATTACATCTTTGCACCTGTTACTGTCCTTCAAAGTAGTCGCCAGCGTTGTGTAGAACCCGTTGCCAGCTACTTGGAAGGCGTAGTATACCGTTAGCAGAGCCTGTTCGGTTGATGGTGCGAATGGAGCGGTCTACTGCCTGTCGTATCTCTCGAACAGTTCTGAAGCGAATGCCACGAACTGCTTCCTTCATCTTCGGAATCAAATCAAAGTCACACGGACTTAAGTCCGGGGAGTATGGTGGATGGTACAGTACTTGCCTGTCCCATCGACCGAACAGAGCAGCTACAGCTTGCGCTGTATGCAACCGCGCATTGTCGTGCAAAATTATGGGTGGGTTGCGCAGAAAGCGTCGCCGCTTCTTTCACAAAGCTGGTCGCAGGTGATGCTCCAAAACCGAACAGTAATACTGTACACTGACGGTCTGCGGTGGAGGAACGTAATGCGTTAGGATAACACCATCACAGTCGTAAACGAGAATCATCACAACTTTAGACCGTTGCATTTGCACCATCAACAGAACAGGCTCTGCTAACGATATACTACGCCTTCCACATCACTGGCAACGGGTTCTACACAACGCTGGTGACTACTTTGAATGACGGTAATAGGTGCAAACATGTAACTCTTTTGTATTGTTTGTGAAGAAACAGTTGCCACTATTTTAGTTCCAAACCTCGTATTTCCATTGTTATTGCGCGACGAAGGCATTGATTGTCTCTTGCCACTAGCATACTATACATACGGCAAGAATCTCTTTGGGTTTTCTATCAGGTTTCGAGACATAGTTTCATTATGGAAAACATTATAATAATCTCGCTTTGAAGTCCGTGCTAAATTTCGACCTTCTGTAAATGGTCGCCAATCTTGGAGGTTTTGCGTTCGTTTAAATTGGGTATGCTTTTTTCCTTGTTTCTGCAGCAGTGTTCTGACCCTTTTTTTTTTCACCAACGGTGGTCAGCTCCATCGCTTGTTAATTTATTTGGTATGAACCTCTCAACTGCTGTGTTTAGTTCAAGCCACATCTGGTCTACAGTGTAATTTAGTAGGAGTGGAGATTGTCTCTCAGGAAAGCGTCAAGTCAGTTCTTATGTACTTTTCTGAATAGGTATATTTTTCGTTTATTTTTGGAGGATTTGGAAGTTACAGTATTCGGTCTTTCTACGACAACCCTGGGTTATCTAATGCGGTTGCTAAGAGGCTAAGTGTATTTTCACAACAGTTTACTATTCGAATGGGCTCATGAACTAACTGTTCGATATAATTATCAGAGAATGCATTTATCACAATTTCGGATCATGTTTTATGCGTACCTCCGGATTTAAACATGTATTTTTGCCAACATATCGAGTGTAAATTAAAGTCATCACAAACTATATTTCTATGAGTCTGGTACGTGTTTGAAATTAGACTTAAGTTTCCTTTGAACCTTTCAGAAATTGTATCATCCGAATTGGCAGGTCGGTAAAGGGACCCAATTGTTATTACATTCCGCTTGCCAAGAATGGCCTCTACCCGTACTAACTGACAGAACTATCTAGCCGGTGGCTACAATTAAAATTACCCTATTTAACATGTTATAACACGGAAACTAATTGTCGTAGGAGTACCAAACTTGATAGAATTAATGTCAAGGACATGGGGAAAAGAAATAATGCAATATCAGTTCAATTGAAAGACATTTACTGTGCTGCTGCGGTACATCATAGCATTACATACCGGTACCACTACTGCTACCAAAGGGGTTCAGTTTGGCGCCCATCAGTGTTCAGAAGAGTCTGAAAGTACAGTACTGCATGCTGCACAGCAGAACGGAGCGTGTCCGCATGTATGCTGGCTACCTCTCTTGATACGCTGCGCTTCAGATCAGCCCATGTGTGAATATACCCCTGGTAAACCCTGTCCTTCACGTAGCCCCGCAGCCAGAAATAGCAGGGAGTGAGATGAGGTGATCGTGCAGGGAAAGCATTTGGAAACGATCGGCTGATAATTCGATGGTTTCCAAATGTATTTTGGAGGATCAGGTGAACTTCACGAGCGATCTGCGGTAGGGCCTCATCTTGCATCAAAAATTTTGAGTTAAATGGGTCTCTCTCCTGTAGGGCGGGTATGACATGCTGGCGAAGCATATCGTAGTAACGCTGGCCCGTCCCACTGCACGTCTTTGGTCCCTAAGGGCCAAACTGTTCAAAAAAGAATGGGAAAATGATGAATGTAACTATGAAGCCACACCATACGGTGACACGTTTTCCATACAAAGGAATTTCGTGCACAGTGACTGGAGGTGAAGATCCTTACACTCGGCAATTCTGTGTGTTCACCTTACACATCAGAGAAAAATGAGCTTCGTCTGTCCATTGGATGTTCCAGGGCCAGAACCCCGTCAACTTCAATCCTTGCGAGAAAGTGGAGAGCGAAGTCAACACGGGATGTTCAACTGTTGTGACACAGCACGCGCACTGCCTGACAATCTGGAATAATGCGCGGTTTTGTCTGCCATAGCAACAGCGATTTCATCAACCACCTGTGGTACAACCGGTCGTCAGCCTCTTCCCGGAGTGACGCCGTGTTCTCCAGTTGATTCGAACTTCATCATGCTCCGCATAGCAGCCGGCGATATTCTCTAAGTGCAGCTGCAGCATTACTGTTGTTTTGATAACACAGCTTCATCAATAACTCCCTGCTTCTTTTGTCAAGCTCATGTTGACACGTCAACAAATGCACTGTGACTGGTCAGGTGTGTGAGACTATGAATAACAATGACTAATCGAGGCACCTGGTGGCCGTAGTTGAAACTGAACGGTGGCGCTGTGACGCTTGGAAATATTCTGCACATTAATGCTACCATGTTTGGTTCTCGTATAGTAATTAGTTTCCATGGTATAACGTGTCCAATAGAGGAAGTTTAAGTGTAACTACCCGGTACTCCAATTTCGCTACAAGATAATCTACTTCCAACAGCAACAAACAAGCCACCGCCAACTGTATTTAGCCTATCCTTTCTGAACACCGTTAGTTCCTTCACAAAAATTTTGGCTGAACTTAATTCCGGCTTTAGCCAGCTTTCAGTACCAATAAAAATTTGAGCGTCAGTGCTTTCTGTTAATGCTTAGAACTCTGGTACTTTCCCAACACAGCTACGACAATTTACAACTGTTGTACCGGTGATTCCTAGATCGACGTTCTTCCTGTGTTCAACCTGCACATTTTGACACTGCAGCCCTTTTTGTATTTCCTCAAGGCCCCTAACTGGGACTCATCATAGCCTGTGTAGTCGCCTCTTCCATGTAGTGATCTCCTGATATATTTAGCGGAACCCAAAACCCAAACACCCTTTGGCGCAAGTAGAGAAATAAGCAGCCTACACGGTCCCAGAACCATCTGAGCTTCTGATTCAGACCCTCCACTCACTTCCGTTCTAGAGTTCCGCAATCGTACCTGCCCACAATGCTGCAAATGGTAAGCTCTGCATTCATCTCACAACCAAGACTGCCAGCCTTTACCACTTCCGATACCCACTTGAAACCAGACAAAATATCTTCAGATCCAAAGCGACACACATCATAGGTACTGATGTGAGCCACCACCTGCAGTTGGCTTCACCCCACACTCTTCTTCATGACATATGACATTCAGAAAGACCAGTTCTACGTCTGGACTGATGGACTGATTCCACCTGGCATGCACACAGCAGAGTAAACATTGGCTTTCTCCCCCCCCCCCCCACTTGGCAGCAGTGTCCCCAAGGGGCCCCATAACAAGACTAACATTGGAGCTCCCAACTATCAATAATCCTACCCTCAGTGATTGCCTGGATCTTGTAGACTGAGCGGTCTCCTCTAAAACAGGACAAGTGACTGCACCCAGCTGAGGCACAGTGTTAGCCACAGACAACACCTGGAACCTGTTTGTCACACTAACCAGGGAGGTCTTACATTCGGCCCCCTGGGAAGTTATTCTCCACCTGCCATGCTGCCCATGCTGGACATGCTGGACTTCCATTGCATCCCCAAGGACAAGTGACTACACCCAGCTGAGGGACAGTGTTAGCCACAGACAACACCTGTAACCTGTTTGTCAGACTAATCAGGGAGGTCTTACATTCGGCCCCCTGGGAAGTTATTCTCCACCTGCCATGCCCCGAGGCGACCTGCCATGCTGGACGTGCTGGACATCCGTTGCATCCCCACGGTTGGCCCATAACAATGATGTCCATGCACTGCAACTTCAAGCTGTGTAACCGAAGCCATCACAGTCTGGAGCTCAGGCTGAAGTGACACCATCTTGGTTCAAATCCACACACAGCACTCACAGTCCCTATCCATACTAAAGACTGTGGAGAACAACACTACACAGACAGGTAAGGGACAGTCGACATGTGCTACGGAACTCTACTGTAGACACCGAGAAAAATGTAAGAACTGTGTCTAATAAATTAGATTAACGCGCAGAGGCTCAAAAACTAAACTACCAAAGCAGTCAGGTGAGACTAAATAATGCGCTTCTAATTAGGAACTTGTAATACGCCACAAAATCGGTTTATTTCCAGAAACAAACGAAAACGCGAAAACTGTTTCTATTAAATATTATGGGCAGATGGCACAGACTTGTTTAGTACAGTATTTATCCAGCTATTTCTCCCACTAAATACCAGTATTTAACAATCTCGTGTCGATTTCCTCGCTTCTTGCAGCTGTGTGTGTGTGTGTGGGTGGGTGGGTGGGTGGGGGGGGGGGTGGTTGGGTGGGTGGGTGGGGGGGGGGGTGGGTGCGTGGCTGGGTGGGTGGGTGTGTTCGCATTTTTGGAAATTGTTCTAGATCCGATTTTGCTGTTTATCCACTATAGCCACATTCGTCCCATAAGTTGTAGCACGATTGCTTAAGACGTCGTGGTTGTGCACCGAAACAAGATATTTACCAGTTTGAGACTAGTATGTAATAAACACGCATCCCGATATCTGACAGAAGCCAAAGTTGTGCTGGCTTGTGTGAAGATTTTCAGATAAGGAATTTGCTCATACAGTTATCTGTAGGAAACTTCTGGTAGGTAAATATTGCCTTAATATCTAGTCATCCTCAGAAGAGGCTGACAAATAATTGTTAATTTAGAGAAATTCAAATTTTTGCTCTTCACAAATGTTAAAAATGGTTTCTTTAGTCTGTTAGCTGTGTCACACAAATATTTGGGTATTATAATTTACATAGATATGAATTGGAATAAACACATAGGGTCAGAAGTAGGTAAAGTAAAAGTCAGGCAACGTTTCCTTGGTAACTACTGTTCTTCTACGCCATAGGTGACGTATACAACACTCACATGGGTCATAACTCAATACTCCTCAAGTGGGTGGTACCCATTCCTCGCTGTACTGGCAGGAGACATTGGGCGTATACGAAGAAATGCAGTACGAACTGTCTTGGAGTTTATTTACTGTAAGTATAATGTAAATGAAATGTTGAGAACTCTTAACTGACAAAACCTCGACAGAATCAGCGTCCATCGCTTGAGAACCTGCTTAGAAAATTTAGAATATTTCTCAGATCCATACGTATCTGTCCCACAGACATTGTGCAGGTAAAAATTGACAAAAAACAGCTCGCACATAAGCGTACAAGCAAACTTTCTGCCCAAGTTCCATTCGTGAATGGGATGATAAGAAACATCTAAGTGTGACCCTACAGCAAACAATGTTGTCCGAACCATATGAATTTCTGTCTTCCTGGTTTTTATGAAACTCAAATAACGTAACTTTCTGTCAGGTTTTTAAGTGCTCAATGACTGCACAGAATTGTCACCAAGAGAGGACATCAGAGATTAATGTATGTCGATCGATCTATATCTAAATTAAAACCACAGACAGTCCATGATGCCTATAAATTAAAATTTATTATAATAAATGACATTTCAAACATGTTACCCCTCTCATTAAAATCGGTTAAGGTATCTGAGACATGATGTGTTCTTCAGTTTCTCCCGGCGTATTTGTTGGTCGAATAGTTCACGGATATACTGCCGGTTCATAGTGCCCAACGGGCACAATATTTCGGCGATCAGACATGTCGCCATCGTCAGGTGCGCTGACAAACTGAGCTCCTGAGGGCGGGCGGCCGATTTAAATCCCCTCCCCCCGCGGGCCGCTCTCTTCGCGTCCGCGCCCGCGCGCCGGCGGTCGCGAAGACGTGGGCGTCAGAATCTGTGGTAGCGTCGATGTGCTTGCTACGTCCGCCCTGGTCGCCAGTTCGTACTTCTTGCTGAGAGTCTTCTTAATTACATTCAATGCCGAGTCCCAAGCCTTGCTGAGATTGTAGCCGCAATCTCGGCTGATAAGATCTTCCCTGGTGCGAATTTCTATAGCCTCCCTTATAACGCTGACCCAATATTTAGAGGTCTGAGCCAGGATCTTGGTACGCTCATAATCCATCTCGTGTTTCTCGGACGAACAGTGCTCTGCTACCGCCGACTTATTTGGATATTTCAGTCGAGTGTGCCTTTGATGTTCTCGGCAACGATCTTCGATGGTGCGTAGTGTTTGTCTGATATAAGTCTTTCCACACTCACAGGGAATTTGGTATACGCCGGCCTTCCTCAAACCGAGTTCATCTTTCACACTTCCCAGTAATGCCCGTGTTTTATTGGGCGGGCAAAAGACGGTTTTAACTCGGTGTTTCTTTAATATACGGCCAATTTTCCCCGATAGTGCGCCATTGTACGGAATAAAGGCAGTGGCTACCTTTTCTTCCGTGACTTCATCCGTCTCCACAGGTTGTGCTGTGGTGGTGGGACGGAGAGCTGACCTGTACCTGCACGCAGACAGCTACCACCACCCTCCTCAGAGGAATGGAGTACTTACAGAACTAGTAAACAGGGCGCGCAGCATCTCAGACGCAGAGAATCTGCCCCAAGAATTACAACACCTCAGAACCCTGTTCCGAAAAAACGAGTACTCGGAATGGCAGATTAGACGCGCTCTCCGTCCCGCCACCACAGCACAACCTGTGGAGACGGATGAAGCGCATCAGTACGAATAGCAATCGACCCAGTCTTATCGCCTGTGGGAGATGGATTTGCAAGGTCTATGTCGTTGTGATTTCACCTGTGCCAACCCGTCTTGCAAAACATCATATGCCGATTCCCTGATTCGTGACATTGTGGCTCCTGATCCAGAAGTTCACACTGCAGCCCTCAAGCTAGACAATCATTCCTTGGACGACATACCGAAAATCGCGGACTCTTTCGAGATCGTGCAGGCAGCAACTTCTTAAGGCCCGTGCCTAGGTTGCAGCTGTTGAATCACCGCCACGGTGACAGATCTCTCCCAATCCTTCTTCCTGACGGCGGTGTCGTGATTCATCACTTTTGGACGTGTCAATGACCTCTGAGGAGGCAGTCCAGCCGCGTCGGCGCAAACAGCGACGTCTGCAGTCTTGTCCTGACTGTTTTGTAACGCACCAACTAGCAGTCTGCCCTGATGTGTGTGTGAAATCTTATGGGACTTAACTGCTAAGGTCATCAGTCCCTAAGCATACACACTACTTAACCTAAATTATCTTAAGGACAACACATACACCCATGCCCGATGGAGGACTCGAACCTTCGCCGGGACCAGCCGCACAGTCCATGACTGCAGCGCCCTAGACTGCTCGGCTAATCCCGCGCGGCGCTGCCCTGATCGCTGGGCGCACTGCACCCGTTGTGGAAAGGATGGATATCTCCGAACTATCTGCCATCAAACATTATGTCAGTCAAATCCTGCTCCTAACTTGCGTCGTGGGACGGTGCATAAACTTCAGGCTACCGTTCCCCAGGGCAATACTTGCGCCCCCAAGTTGTTTATTGATCTCACGATTGCATGTCAGGACATTCGCTTCCAAGTCGACACGGGAGTGACAGTTTCCCCGGTCAGTCTCACGACATACACTCCTCTGTGTTACCCAGCGTAGGTCCCACGCTCTAGTAAGTTGGTTGCATTTAGTGACAGCTCTGTTCACCTCTGGGATCAATTCACCATTACAGCAACATACAGCATCGTTATTTGGCAATTATCGCTGCATGTTGCCAATTGACCGCCGCTGGTGGCCGAGCGGTTCTAGGCGCTTCAGTCTGGAACCGCACGACCGCTACGGTCACAGGTTTGAATCCTGCCTCGGGCATGTATGTGTGTGATGTCCTTAGGTTAGTTAGGTTTAAGTAGTTCTAAGTTCTAGGGGACTGATGACCTGAGATGTTGAGTCCTATAGTGCTCAGAGCCATTTGAACCATTTTGTTGTCAATTCATTCAGATGACAATATTTTTGGCCCGAACGTCTTCTCGCTATTTGTGTTATCCATCACGAACGAAGTTCAGATACTCTCGGACACAGACCCCTTCCAGGGACTTGATAATCTTTGTGCATCTTTCGCGTCTCTGTTTGAGCCTGGCCTGGGATGCGCCATCAACTTTGAGGCACATACTTCTTTATGTTAAGAGTGGTGTCCCAATTCTGTCGAGCACGTCCTATTCCAATCTCCTCACCGATAGCCATAAGGCTCGACCTCGATCTCCTTCATGACGCTGGGGTAGAAGAACCAGTCAAAATTAGTGCTTCGGCCACACCCCTTGTTGTGGTTCAGAAACCAAATGGCTCCCCCCTATTTGCTGAAGATTTTAATAGACGATCAATGCCCAAGCTCGGGTGGAAACCCACACCATACCATGTCAAGAGGACTTCCTCTCAAAGCTTGTTGAACATGTATGTTTTTTTTCTAAAATAGGCCTTGATGATGCTTATTTACAGATTCCACTACGTGAGGAATCACAATGCATTGCTGTCATCAATAGGCTTTTTGGCTTATACAAATACAAGTGTTTGCATTTTGGGATCTCTGATGCTTCAACGATCTTCCAGTGATAAGTGTAACAGTTAACCATGTTCATCCTAGCTTGTACCAATTACCTTGATGAGGTAATTGTTATGGGTACTCCGTGCCAAGCCCATCTGCATAACCAGTGTACCCTCTTTACTACGTTGCATGATGCAGGGCTGAAGTGCCGTCGGCACAAATGCCAGCTTTTTCAGGAACAAGTGGACTACATTGGCCACTTTCCCACCAAAGACGGGATTATCCCACTGACCATAATGTTTCAGCTATTGAACCTCTTCTGTCTCCCCAAAACCTATAGGAGTTGCAGACTTTTTTGATGAAAGTGACTTATTATTCTAGGTACCTTCTACACGCAACCCACATTATGCACCCTTCAACCAGTTGCGGAAGAAAAGTGTCTGTGTCTGTGGTTGGCGGCCTGTGAGCATGCCTTTGCTCAGCTGAACCGTATATTATGTTCTGTACTCTGCCTTACCCCACTTTCCCCATCACACGCCTTTGTTTTGGCTGTAGACACTTCTCCCTATGACACAGGTGCAGTGCTGCACCATACCGACGATGGTATGGAGCTACCAATCGCCTATGCATCCAAAAAGCTGACGGCTGCCCAACACAGTTACTCACAGATCGAGAAAGAGGCGTTGGCGATTATCTTTGCCGTGAATAAATTACATGTGTACCTATTTGGGACACATTTTACCCTCATTACAGACCATAAACCATTCATAGCACTCTTCGAGCCACACTGTCGGCTTCCAGAGCAGACAGCCCTAAGGCTCCAGCGATGGGCTCTTTTCCTTAGCTCCTACAATCACACCAACAAGTACAAGCCTTCTGCACAAGGTGCAAAGATGGATGCCCTCAGGACCAGACCCAGCATTTGACCAACCGGAGCTCTCCTGTTTACACTTCGATGTGGGACGACAAATAATCTTGGATGGGTTTCCCACTCACACTGTTGTGGTGGACACGCTCTGTGACCCCATTTTGTGGCTTACCATACACTATGTTCACCAAGGGTGACCCACTTACTTTTCGAAGTTATCTGATCCTGAGTTCCTGGCCTGGGCTTGGCTCTCTCATCGTTTGTGCATCATCTCCAATATGCTCTTTCTGGATGCAAAGGTTGGTACCTACTGTGTTATCATCATGTCTACCTTACGCACTCACATCTTGGAACTCCTCCACCATGAGCATTGGGATATGTCAAGGATGAAAGCCCTTGTCAAGTGACTGAACAAGGACATGGAGGCTACGGTGCGCCACTGTTCTGCATGTGCTCACCAACGGGCTGTTCCACCTAAACCCCCTGGCCTATTCCCCGCTGCCCTTGAGATCACATTCATCTCGACTTTGCTGGCCTCTTCCTCAGCTCTATATGTCTCATCGTCGTGGACGCTTATTCAAACTACCCCTATGTGGTGAGCATGGTATCCACCACCACAGCTGCCACACACAATGCCCTTTTGCAGGTTCTAGCTATTGAAGGACTTCCCTGCTCCATCGTAACTGACAATGGGCCCCATTCGCAGCTATGGCCTTTGAATAGTTCTGCACCAAGAATGGCAGCAAACACTTGTGAAGCCCTCCGTTTCACCCCTCCTCCAATGGCCAAAACAGAGTGGGTGGTGTGCACATTTAAGCAACAAATGTTGAACGCTGTGGGTGCATCTGCCACAACAGCACCACTCACGATGTTGCTGATCACCTACAGGTCCATCCCTGTCCATGAGTGCAGCACAGCAGAACTCCTCCATGGTCCACAGCCACGTACCCTCCTCCATCTTCTAGCACACCACTCCAAAAGACCACACACCCAACATCCTGGACGATACTTTCCAAGTATGGCTGTTTGGGCATGTTCATATGGGGCAAAACCCTCATGGGTGCTGGATAGAGTAGTGGTTGATACCCCAACAGGTTTCGAGCATCGGCACATGAAAAAACTCCGCCTCCACCTCCAGCCTACACATCCAGCGGTGTATCACTCTTGGTCCCCACCGTCACATGTCCCTGCGACTCATGAATACCATTTGCACTCCAGGACAACATCGGCATCTCCTGTGGGCATGGGTATGGAGGTCGAGACATCACCACAGCCTCTGTCTGCTCCTCAGTCATCCAACACATTGCAGTTCCCCTGCGCAGTGCCCAAGTTCCTGCATTCCTTCTACCAGCTAGTGGCCTCCACCCACGGGACACCACCTGTTAACTTCCCAAAACATTGTCCGGGGCGCTTCATGCCCTACGCGTCCATTTGGGGGGGGGGGGGGGGGGAAGGATCTGGACTCTCGGTCCGACAACTTTGACAGCCCACCAGAAAGCGTGGGTGTAGACGACAGCCGCGCTGGAGACGCCACCACAGTGCTATGTGTGGGCCACGCCCGCCGCGTCGGCCTATCGGCGCTCACGGTGGTCTTACAAAGCCGGCAGCGCAGTGACTCAGACCACAGTCGTGTTCCAACAGCGCTCGTGGTCGTTTATCTATTCATTGTTGCTCTGCTCGCTGACAGTTGCTACGTCTTGGTATCTGATTTGGTTTTGCTCTCTGGTTTTGGTATTTCGCCGTGTGGTCTCTGTTGTCAGTCGTCCATGTTGTGTGTGTCTATGTCACACCTGCGATTCCCCATTGACGCGTCGGCCCTTTGGCTGGTGCACCCTGACCTCGCTCAATTCTGGGTACTAGAGTAGCCTTGTATGGAAGTGAAATGTGGACCATCAACAGTTCAGGAAAAAAGGAATAGGATATTTTGAAATGTGGTGCTACAGAACAATTCTGAATGTTTTATGGGTAGATCGGACAAGTAACGAAAAGGCACTGAATGGAAATAGGGAGAAAAGAAGTTTCTGATACACTTTGAGTAAATGAAGGCATCATGTAATAGGATACATCCTGAGGCATCAAGGAATCATCAGTTTGGTAATTGACAGAAGCATGAGTCATAAAATTGCCGAGGGAGGCCAAGAATTGATTACATAAGCAGTTTCATTGGAAGTTATGTTAGCCATGCAGAGAGGAAGAGGCGCGCACACCATAGTCTAGTAGAGAGAGCTACACATCAAACCAGTGTTCGGACAGAAGACTGCAGCAGCAATTTACCTCTGGGTAAATTTCCTAGGTTTACAACAGAGATACTATTGCTATAGTAGGCAGATATACAGTACTGACCTAACAGTTCTTCTGCTTGAAATCGTGGAATTTTCGTGTTCATGAAATAAACTCCCACTGGAAATTTTCTTACTCTTTAACAGAAAAACGGTTCCCGAATGTGAAAGGGAATAATCAGTCAACCGATATGCATAACTGCTAGAAGATTGCCTAATTTCAAAGTGGAGTGTTTCTTTGTTCGTTAAAAATAAATAGCTTGACATTGTCAGTGCCAAACGATGGGATAATTTTTTTGAGAATTGAAAAGGTATGTGAAACATCCCTCTCCAATTGAATTTGCCTAATTTTCAATAATTCGCGTGCTGGATATTGTTTTAATTTTGTGATCATTTAAAAATGTTTGATTCATGTAGTCCAGTACCCTAAGAATGAGTGTAACAAATTCCACGTGCATTAAATGCTACACAGTGAATAATGGTTTTGCATGATTAACTTTTTTTTTCAAACACATTAACGATTTTTACTTTGGAAAGTGCCTTCGAAGCTAAAATCGTCGTATAGTCAGAGCGTGTTGTGTAACCTATTTTGCAACTGCGATTAAGTGAGTTTAGTGCCACTCAGTAAGAATTTCGTAGACCACTACTCTCATTACCTTCTAGTGTTAGCTTTTAAAGAACTGCCGGCCTCGGGCATGGATGTGTGTGATGTCCTTAGGTTAGTTAGGTTTAAGTAGTTCTAAGTTCTAGGGGACTGATGACCACAGATGTTAAGTCCCATAGTGCTCACAGCCATTTGAACCATTTTTTTAAAGAACTGTTAATTTTGAATAACAGCTAGAGAAGACACACAATCAATAATGTATTTTCTACGCCAGCGCTCCTCTTAATTTCTCGTGTTAGCTTTCATTTTAAAGAATTGTTCATTTTGAACAACTGATAGCAATGAGACACCATTTTCTGTCTGTATTTTCTATGAATGTTAAATAGTCGTAATACCAGCTAGCAACTGACGTTACGATTCACTGAAATACTATGAAATGATAGTATTGCATTTTTGGTCATGATACTCCATCCAGGGTATTCGGCCGCCTGGTACAAGTCTTTTGGACGCCGCTTTGGAGACTTGCGCGTCGATGGTGATGGTGATGAAATGATGATGACAACACAACACCCAGTCCCTGAGTGGGTTAAATCGTCGATCCTGCCAGGAATCGAACCCGATCCCCTGAGTAGCTGCCAGCCGTTCTGCGGAGGCGAACCTTGTGACTGTATTGCATTGCTTTGTATTTAATCCTAAATTTCATAAATTCCATGTATGGGGCACGATTTGATTGAATATATTACTTTGTACGCAAATTTCTCAGTGTTCCATTTCGACTTTTCCCGGTATCAATAACATTTATATTTGAAGAGATATCTATTTTTGATCAGTTTTTATGAGCTGGCATGCTGTATATAATATCTCCGCTAGAAACTGAAATGAATTCGGAAGTCGATACGGTTGATAGGGCGCTACGAACACTTAACGCACGACTGACTGCTCCACCTGCCGGCCGCGGTGGTCTCGCGGTTCTAGGCGCTCAGTCCGGAACCGCGTGACTGCTACGGTCGCAGGTTCGAATCCTGCCTCGGGCATGGATGTATGTGGTGTCCTTAGGTTAGTTAGGTTTAAGTAGTTCTAAGTTCTAGGGGACTAATGACCATAGATGTTAAGTCCCATAGTGCTCAGAGCCATTTTGACTGCTCCACCTCAGCAGTTAACATCGAGTGTCGTGGACAGAGGTGCTGATCACCAGAAAGAATAAAATGAGCACATCACTCACCACCTGTGCTGAATCTCCACTACATTCTGAATGAGCGTTTCCTCGCTCCACTATGACCATGGTAATGTGCTCATGTTTATGGTTAATTTGGCAACGATTTTTGGTTTGTGGGCATGGATAATTTCGTTCACCCAGGAATACGGTAGTGCACTAGTGTAAGATATACAAGCAGTTTTTGTTTCATTTCAGTTTAATTGTGCAGACGCTCAAGGCCTTGTATAACTGATAAATAAATTTTGTGTCACCACCGATACAAAACCGTACTCATCCGCCTCACGTGCATTAGCTGTTTGTAATCGACCGTGGTTTCTACGATTCGCGACCCGGTTTAATATTTTGAATTGGAAATTCATCAGTAAATACTGTAATGACAACCTGGACAATCACCCATAAATTTCAATAGAAGTTTAACGAAGACAATGTATTACGAAGTTTCTAATGGAGTTTACAACAGAACTTACCTTTTCCACATGTACTCCCGCAGTCACATTTTCTTGGGAAACGACCGTCGCAGCTCATAGCTCGCGAAGGGCTCCGGCAACAGCTAACGTCAGTTGAAGTTTCGTGGTCCACGGCATTGAAACACTGCATACATGTTCAGCTTAGTTCCAAATAGTACTCTGAGCAGTTGGCTCGAGTGACAGGGCATCCAGACCGGAAATCCGATCCTCATGGGGATAAGAAGCTATGATATTCATCAGGTTACTTTCCATTCGGAAAGCGGTTGCACTCAGCGACTGTTATATTGACTTGTAAATTATACTAGTCAATGAACTGGGGTGAAGCCTGATCAACAGGGATTTACATGCATTGAGTGAAAATACTAGTGCATTGAGAATGGCTAGCTTCTAGCCGAAATCTAGATCTGTATAATAAAATTTAAAAAGGACGACTTATTGCTGCAATCTATAATTTACAGGCTATGATATTTATATAAACAATGCCGTCTTCCAACTGATTTTAATAGTAAGCAGTAGTCATAAGAGAGTTTTGAAAAACTAGTTGTTACAGCCTACCACGACGTTCTCACAGCAGAACAATGAAAAGAACCTAACTCTCTCCAAGAGAAACGCAACCGCTTTGTAACCCCCTCATTTCCAAAGCGTTTTATAGACACTAATGAGGCAACATCATTTGGTTTACCAGGCGTTCTCCATGCCCATACAGTCCTATCGGAACGTTACACTACGTACTGCGCTTAAGAAGTCTATATAAGCCTCTGAGCGTTGCATAACCTGTTGCGTCGTGCGACGGTGTGAATGAATTTTTGTGGACTTCTGTGGGAGACTGGTGTATATCGTTTCGCCGTAGACGTCCATGTATGCATGTAGAACGGGGGCTGTTATTATTAAAATGTAATAGCATAACATTCCCTTGTAGTTACTGAAATAAATAAATGCATTATGTGATAAGGATATCAGTTATTCAGATTCTCTTTACATACTGATGGGTTGGTGAGATGGTTTTATATTCTAACGTGTCAATAATTTTTATTAAAAGGGCCTAGAAAAATAAATCTTATACAATTACTGTAACAGACCTAACCTGGTTCGTTCTCGCGACCAAATACGTTCGTTGTCTAGTATCTTAACACTATTCTGGTTTATGCTTATCCATTACGGATATTTTAGAACCGTGACTGTATATTAATGTAAATAAATTATACAAAACTGATAACATTCCCTTGTAGTTACTGAAGTAAATAAATGCATTATGTGATAAGGATATCAGTTCTTTACATACTGATGGGTTGGTGTATTATTTATTTACACTATTTTGGTTATTGAATGGTGTTAAACAATAATGGACACAACATCACTGTTTTTAGATTAACTTATTTCACACATTTGTTTAGCACGAATTAGCTTTTTGTGCCTATGATAAGTTTGCTATTCTGCAGATAACATAGTACAACAATCAGGCTAGTCCCCACATTCAAAGACAGTTTCAGTGGCAACACTTATCATGAACACAGTCAGCTGAGCACAGTATGTTAGCATTTAGCAAGGCACTGGTCAGTGAAGTACATCCACTAGGTGTAGACAGGTAAACACAGTTTATACTGACATCATTCAGAGAAGTTTGTATAGCTATTTCACACAGCCACATCATTAACAAGAAAGTTAGCATGGAAATGTTAATGGTGCCATACATGACGGTGGACCGAATTTTATATCTTTCACCACCTAACTTGACCTGATAAAGCACAAATTTCCAAAGAAATAATAATGAAGTACTTTCCAGTCTCCGATTTTACTACATGATTGTAAATACCGGCACAAAGCGTTAGCGCATTGATAGCGGCCATAGATTTTAACTGGTACTGGTTACCTGTGGATTGAAGTTTTTTGGTGGGGTGGGTTACATAAAGCGTAGTGTACTAATTTTTTTCTGAAAATGTATATTTTGATAAAACTGTTAGGTGAAGAATTACTAACTTAGACAATCTGTATGTTTAAACAATGAACTAGTTTTTATAAAAAGTAGTTAGTAAAGTACAAATGTTAACAAAACTACTTTGCATGTCTACGCTGTGAATTACCTACTTGCAAGTATAGTTGGCATATTTGAAATTATGATAATTGTGCTAATTCTTTATTAGTGGCTTAATTGATTAATTGTGTCATTCGGTCCAGAAAAATTAGGGCAACAAAAGTTTAGTGGTAAACTTCTAAATTAATCAGGTATAATGGCACCACAGGCAACAGTAAGTTTAGGTGTGCCAGAAATTTAATACCAATTATGTGCTAGTTAATTTTTGCCTAGCTTTGTAATGGTAGGTGTAGGAAATTCCAAAACTGGTGATTATCTCAGTCAAAATATGCCATTACATGCTCTTGTTACAATTTCAATTATCGATTACTTGTAGTTAATACAGTTTCCAGGAGAACTAAACACATTTCTATAATCAACATACTGAAAATTATCATCTGAATAACACATTTGTGTTACGGTGTGAATAACATTTTGATAGATGTGGGCATACACTACTTACGTACTATGTGTATAACTAAATCCAAAATTAAAAATTAGGAAAATAGAATAATGAAATATTAATAGGAATGCAACAATAGTAGGCGGAACGGTTATAGCTTACTTTGCGTCACCATGTATACATCGAAAGTTGTTGAATTAATCTGGGGGTGTGATTCTCCGTATGAAGCTTTACTCGATTTCTAGTCGGCAGATGTCCTCCAATCCCCTGTAAACTATGGTCTAGGAACCTTATTCCAATAGATCACGGTGGTCCACTTATCACTTTCCTCCTCCTTTTGTGTGCAGACAGTTGTTGGCCCCGAAAATTTTGTAATTTCTAGTTGATGACTTTCTTACTAACATCCAACTTCTGCTGTTTTTCCACCTTTCTCTCTGTCGTAATAGCACTAATTTTTGTTTATGTAGCACGCAGTACTCAACGAACAAGTTCATATTCTTTCCACGCAGCAATTTACAGAAAATTTAGCTGGAGATTCATCCATTATAACCATCCTTTTGAACACTATTAATCATTTTTTGTGTTGAGAAATGATTATTTCATGATTCCTCCGTTACCTCACAGGTGGATGTATCTTAAGGGCTTACTGATTTCTCCATAACTGAACACCCACTGTAACACCCAAAAACACACACCTGCTACATTGTCACATGTATGTGACTATCTCGTCGTCACACCACTTAGCTACTTTCACAGACTACTCTTTGCGACTCTGTGGTTAAACAACTTTCAAAAACTGGCCATAGGGACATAACTCAGCCATTTACTAGATGTTGAAGTAGGAATCGTAAACATCCGATAAGACATATTTGTGTGCACCTACAATCAGTCATTAGTAAGAATGGAGCCACAGTAATTCCAACGTTACACATATTAGCTTATCTTTATTAGACATATTGTGATAATATGAGGTCGGTTTGGTTTCTTTTTAAAAATTCGGTAACGTTCAAGGTACGAGCGACCAAGATGTCTCTTTGCATTTACTTTCAACATAGAGGCGTCGATAATGAACTTATATCTAAGCACACAAGCGAAATATATGTATACTCAGAAATATTGGTGTTTGATGAACGAGAGGACAACATCCAAGCCATCACTTGGAGTATATTTAATGTAGTTGAATGATCACTATGCAGCTCGAAAGTGGGAGGATTTCATCATTCTGAAAGAATGTCTTGGACCGAAAGTGGAAATCTTCTCAATAAGAATGAAAGGCCGTTTTAATGTAGATCGACCTACATACAATTTAGTAAGATATCACATCCAGCCATCTTATTGTTTATGACACCACTACGCAAATTCTCGTGGAGAAATTGATCGTTGTGCATTTTATCACTACAACGTTGATGTTGATCGGATCCATGATTCGATTTACCTACGAGACAACTACAAATACTTATGACATGGCACATACTAAAATTGGATTCATATTTGTACGAATTTCAGCAACAGAAATTCTCTTTACTAGTATTTTCTGAGGCCTTAAATATTCCGCCTTTGCGTACAGTATGTAATAAAAAGTGTCTGGACACCTGTTAGCGGACATTAATAAGGGATGTTCCCATCGTTTGCCTCTATAACGGTTTGAACTCAGATTAGGGCACCGTTAGTGTTGCGTCTGAATGTGGAAGACTGACAGCCCGTTCTTCCACAAGAGCCAAAACCAGTGAAGGTAGTGATGTTGGACGCTGGGATCTGGAGCGAACTCCACGTTCTAACTCATCACAAAAGTCTTCCATTGAGTTCAGGACGGTACTCTGGGCAGACTAGTCCATTTGAGGAATTTTATTGTCCAGAAACCATTGCCTTACAGATGCTACTTTATGACAGCGTGAACAGGATGAACTGGCATTCTTATAAAAACAATCATCGTCTCCAAAATATTTCTCTACTGTAAGCAGTGCACAATGCTAAAAAATGTGTTCATATCGTTGCGAATTCAGAGTTATCTTAAGAACTAATAGAGGACCACACCCGAACAACGAAAACACCCACATGCTATAAATCTATCCCCTCCATACTTCACTTTTCCGGTACATATGATGGCAGCTAACGTTCTCAGGACATTGGCCAAAGCCAGACCCAAACCCAAACCTTCCATCAGGTTGCCGCAGGGTGCAGCGTGATGCACCGCTCGAAATCATTCGTTTCCTGTCAACCACTGTCCAGCGGCGTAGCCATTTACACCAGCTCGGGCGTCGTTTAGCACTGACTACAGAAATATGTGGTTTATTGTATCATATTCTGTTTAGCTTCCTACACAGAGTCATGCCTGGACTGCTGGCAGTACTTTGGAACTCACGAGCGATTCCTTCCACTGATTTAATGGGATATTTTCCAACCACCATATGCAATACTTAGTGGTCCTTGTCCATCAGTACATAATGCCTGCATAGTCTTGGTAGTTTTATAAGGCTTAAAATGTCCTGATCGATTTGTTACTCAAGAGACATCCACTCATTAATCCACATTTGAAGTCACTAAGCTCTTCTGACCAACCCGTTCTGTTATTAGTGCTTCCCTGCTGACAACAGAATAGTAGTAGGGTAATGAGGATCCAACGACACTTTTGATATCAAATTGATATGCAAAATTAATTATACTGATCGATTAATCCCCCCCAGCCATATCCCCACTCCCAACCAAACTCACACCCATCCCCAGATGACATGTGTTTTCGTCTGCCTGTGCATGGGTCCTAGCCCCCCTCCCCCCTTTCTCAACCCACTCCCCCACTCCCCCAACTATCCTATTGGCAGGAATTTCGAATTTTGGTAAGAACTAGAATTTTGGCGGGAATTTTCGAATTTTGGTGGGAATTGCTTTGTCCCAGAGCTGTGCTGGCATCCCACCCCACCCAGGAATTGGTGGGAAATTAAAAATGGTGGTGCCCTTCCTGAGACTCGAACCTTGGTTCTCCTGGACGGAAATCCCAAGTGCACCCCCTCTAAAACAATTGTACCACCAGAGGTGCTTGGAATTGGTGGGAAATTAAAAACGGCTGTTCCTTTTCTGGAACTCGTACCCTGGTCCTTCTGGATGGAAATATGTAGTGCACCTCCCAACATATGGAAACTGCACAGATGCTGGAGAGGAAGATTAGAGTAGCCTACCTTATTTATTTTTGTTGAGAAATTAACGTAAATATCGGCCTAATTACATAACTATATGCACAGTGCAACACGAGGAATGTCTAAAGTCGCACTACAGCTCAAAAATTGATGACACCATACAGCTGGTGTCATCCTAATGGGAAAAAATTTCACACCACCACTCAAAACTAGTGACAGACACACTCAAACTCTACGCTTCACCTACAAGCTGGCACGAGTTCACCGAGGTCGCTCATTGCCTTGAGATGACGGTCCTTTATCAACTCAAAAGCGTGTATATTCAACTGAACAATAGGAGATAAAAGGATGGAAGCCCCAAGTTCAACTTGTTCATCTAAGATATAGCCACACAGTCCAACCCCCAAGCGCCGATCCAACGGTCAGGGGGTGCACCTACAGCGGCGACCTCACACAGACTAGGCACACCTCCAACGCCTCCAACAGGCCTGTCATTCTGTGATGGAGAACACTTTTATTTAACCTCAAGGTAAATCTTTCTTGCAATCTCTTCTGGAACAACAACGAAATTCCAGAAAACTCTCCTGATGGTTTTTCAAAAGAAGAGTGCTTGTAAAACAGGCAGCTTTCCGCCTAAAGCGACCACAAGCCCAAAGCAGCCTCAGACATCAGTGTGTTCAATACAATGCATCACCACTAGCACATTGTTGGGTAGTCAGCGTTATCGACGCCGACAAAAGCTACACATGCAATAGTGTGTAATGCTGGCATTCCTCAGAACGAAACCGTGATAAATAAGGACTACCCTGATTGTGGACTGTTTGCCTAAAAGGACAGTCGTGACCTCCTATGGAACTCAGCCACCACACCATTCTGAGCACTGGACTGTAACATTTTTATTTAACTTCAACATGTATCCTATAATCAAGCATCTATTTAAAAAGTAAAACATGATTGCGACAATAATAAATGTACTCCTTCCACGAAAATAGGTGCAGTTCATTTTCTTTTAGTTTATGAGCAAAATCGGTATAGTTTTTACGTTCAACTGCATGATACAATTCGCATCTCATTACTTTGCGACATCCAACGAAGTGCACCGTCACCCATTACAGATTATCAGCACAGTCATGTCCATCCTGCATAAAGTAGGGAAAGAAAATTCCACTATTTTGATGCAAAAGCTACTGATCATCGCAGTATGTCCTCGTTATTTCAAAACCATCATCAATGTAAAGAGAAACTGAGAATCTAAAGTCCGAAGAAAAAACATCTATGTTAAGCAATATCTTTCATCTTGATGAACAAATTACATGACTTGAGACCTTCTATCGTGCTCAAATCAGTGTCTGTAAATAAACTGTAGTGCACGTGTGAATAACAACATTTCATACACGTGAAATAACATTAGAGAATACAATCTTTCACACCATTGGCGCACATGTCGGATAAATCCCAATCATTTTACATTCAACAAGGACAAGCTGTAATTCAAGAGAATGTAGCTGTTTTGTACACTATAGCATGTCCTATTTTATCTGTCTATATCATACTAGCGTTTACAAAACAAATTGTGAGGGCCTGTCCCCTCATCCCCCCCCCCCCCCCCAACCAATGTCGGTGGGAGTTCGAAATTTCGTTAAAAGATATCGCCACAGCGAAAAAAAAAGAAATGCCTGTATGCTTACAGGTAATACCCTAATTAAACTCCTCTTTGCGCAACACCACCATCTCGTCAGTTGAAAATACACTCCTGGAAATGGAAAAAAGGACACATTGACACCGGTGTGTCAGACCCACCATACTTGCTCCGGACACTGCGAGAGGGCTGTACAAGCAATGATCACACGCACGGCACAGCGGACACACCAGGAACCACGGTGTTGGCCGTCGAATGGCGTTAGCTGCGCAGCATTTGTGCACCGCCGCCGTCAGTGTCAGCCAGTTTGCCGTGGCAACGGAGCTCCATCGCAGTCTTTAACACTGGCAGCATGCCGCGACAGCGTGGACGTGAACCGTATGTGCAGTTGACGGACTTTGAGCGAGGGCGTATAGTGGGCATGCGGGAGCCGGGTGGACGTACCGCCGAATTGCTCAACACGTGGGGCGTGAGGTCTCCACAGTACATCGATGTTGTCGCCAGTGGTCGGTGGAAGGTGCACGTGCCCGTCGCCCTGGGACCGGACCGCAGCGACGCACGGATGCACGACAAGACAGTAGGATCCTACGCAGTGCCGTAGGGGACCGCACCGCCACTTCCCAGCAAATTAGGGACACTGTTGCTCCTGGGGTATCGGCGAGGACCATTCGCAACCGTTTCCATGAAGCTGGGCTACGGTCCCGCACACCGTTAGGCCGTCTTCCGCTCACGCCCCAACATCGTGCAGCCCGCCTCCAGTGGTGTCGCGACAGGCGTGAATGGAGGGACGAATGGAGACGTGTCGTCTTCAGCGATGAGAGTCGCTTCTGCCTTGGTGCCAATGATGGTCGTATGCGTGTTTGGCGCCGTGCAGGTGAGCGCCACAATCAGGACTGCATACGACCGAGGCACACAGGGCCAACACCCGGCATCATGGTGTGGGGAGCGATCTCCTACACTGGCCGTACACCACTGGTGATCGTCGAGGGGACACTGAACAGTGCACGGTACATCCAAACCGTCATCAAACCCATCGTTCTACCATTCCTAGACCGGCTAGGGAACTCGCTGTTCCAACAGGACAATGCACGTCCGCATGTATCCCGTGCCACCCAACGTGCTCTAGAAGGTGTAAGTCAACTACCCTGGCCAGCAAGATCTCCGGATCTGTCCCCCATTGAGCATGTTTGGGACTGGATGAAGCGTCGTCTCACGCGGTCTGCACGTCCAGCACGAACGCTGGTCCAACTGAGGCGCCAGGTGGAAATGGCATGGCAAGCTGTTCCACAGGACTACATCCAGCATCTCTACGATCGTCTCCATGGGAGAATAGCAGCCTGCATTGCTGCGAAAGGTGGATATACACTGTACTAGTGCCGACATTGTGCATGCTCTGTTGCCTGTGTCTATGTGCCTGTGGTTCTGTCAGTGTGATCATGTGATGTATCTGACCCCAGGAATGTGTCAATAAAGTTTCCCCTTCCTGGGACAATGAATTCACGGTGTTCTTATTTCAATTTCCAGGAGTGTATTTCCCAACAAAAAGAATAAAGGTAGCGCCTTACACATGAGCCTTTTTCCCTCCAACTTATAGGTGAAGAGTAGAGTTTCAAGGTGAAGGATAGAGCTTCAGTGTGTCTGTCACTAGTTTCAAATGGTATTTTGAAATTTTTCCCAGCAGGATAACACCAGTTGTATGGCGACGTCAATGTTTGAGCTGTATTGCTATTTTAGGCATTGCTTGTGTAGTGTTAAGAATACAGTTGTGTAATTATTCCTGATCTTTATGATTAATTAAGTGACCAGGGCCGATCTCTACATCAGTTTCCTAACCAAAATAAATAAAGTACAGTTCCTCTCCAGCATATGGGCAGTTTCCATGTGTGTGTGTGTGTGTGTGTGTGTGTGTGTGTGTGTGTGTGTGTGTGTGTGTGTGTGTGTGTGTGGTGTGTGTGTGTGTGTGGGGGGGGGTGTACTTGGGCTTTCTGTTCAGAAGGACAAGATTTCGAGTCCCAGAAAGGGGAACACCATTTTTAGCTTCTCGCCAATTGCAAGCGCCTCTGGTGGTATAATTGTTTTAGGGAGGTGCATTTGGGCTTTCTGTTCAGGCGGACCAGATTTCAAGTCCCAGGAAGGGTACCACCATTTTTAATTTCCCACCAGTTCCCAAGTGGTGCAGGATGTCAGTACAGTCCTGGGACAATGAAATTACCATTAAAATCCGAAAATCCCCGCGAAAATTCGAAATCCCCGCCAATAGGGGAGTGGTGGGGGTTGGGGAGGAGGGAGGGGTCTGGGATCCATGTGCAGGATGATGAAAACACGTTACATCATTGGAGGGTAGGTGTGGGTGTAGTTGGGGTGGGGGTGGACGTGGTTGAGGGGATTAACTCATTAGTTTAATTAATTTGCATATCAATTCGATATCAAAATTGTCCTAGGAACCCCATTACCCTACTACTAAAATAATCTCTGCCACCTTTTGCACTGGCGGATCTGGTTGTTAACACATCAAGTGGTCAATTTCGTGTTACTTAGGGTGTCCAGATACTTTTGATCTGACAGTGTATGCATATTTTCCGACAGAATACTGAGTCCATTGTTGTTCATTTCTTACATGGCTGGACTTGAGCCCCACATTCTTGAGTCCATTCTTTTGAGTGGTCTGCTATTCGCCTCCATATCCAACGTCTCTAATGCCGTTTGATGAATGACATTCAACCGATAGGTAGCCAGTGCCACTCTTAGTAATGGAAGATCTTGGCATCTCAACTGTTTGCTATGAAAGGGATGAAGATAAGCTGGTACAAAATTTCTGATCACAAGGCTTCGCATCAGAGTCCCAAATTAAATTTTGCACCTCTTTTCAGTGTGTCATAGGCTGAGGACATATGACATTGTTAACAGTGAGGCTCTTATCGATTCGTGACATCAAGCTCGGTCGTCGTTCCAGTAGTATTGGAGAACCGTATGGCATCTGCAACAATAGTTGGGGTTCACACTCTTCCTTCTCTCTATTGTCATCACCAACAATACAATCATTACATCATACTTACACCAACATCAGACAAGAGAGAGATGAGATATTCCTTCTTAAGGGTAAGACCAATGTGCAAAAAGTAATGAAACCTTTTTCAACTAGGCAGCTGTACAACCTTCCCTATTTTCACATTTTCGCGTTATTGGATTGCTCATCCTTTACTTCTTCACTCGGTATGGCGTTTCTGACAGCCATAACTAATGAAGCAGCCAGTCTCTTTGCAAACTCTTTAAGCAATTATAAGAGCACCAACATCCTTCACTGAAATTAATACAATTATAAACATTCTTGAAAACAGATCTCATGTGAGGTTGATGGTTCTCAACCAGAATTCTGAAAAGCTGTTCCACCTTAATAAGTAATTTCCTTAGCGATATACGCAGTGCATCACTAGCACAGGGTATTTTCCAAAAGGGGTTAAAATATGCAATTTTTAAATTACTCCATTAGAAAGGTAACAAGACAGACCAGTCTCCTTACCGACGTCATTTCCCAGAATATTCGAAAAAGTAATGTACTCAAGTGTAGTTGCACACTTAAGTGAAAATAATTTACTTAACATATCACAGTGTTCTTCCACAAGGGTTGCTCGAATGACATTGCTGTCTATACTTTCACTCATCAAATAGCATAAGCCTTAAATAATAAAACATCGCCAGTTGGCATTTTTCGTTATCTTTCCAAGGTGTTTGATTCTTTGACCCATGTCACTCTCTCTATAATGCACAGTGACTACTGTTTTGAAATGAAAATTCTAATTAATTGATTTTATACACTAATAATTTGTAATGGCTTCAAATGATCATGAAAGTCAATCTGTATTTGTTCCTAACATGGTTTTAAGAAACAAGCATTGGTTCTAGGACTTTTAGGTAATTTTCTTTTATCTCCGGCACTATAATAAAGAAAGCTCTGAAATTTTGACAGCATCATTCCATAAACACCAAAAGGCTGTGTACCAAATTTGAAAAAAATGAATAATAACTAATATGGATTATCTGGATTCGTAGAGGGTATGGATTCTTTGTATTGACTGACTGTTACACTATGCAGTTCTCACAGGAGGCAGCGTAAGCTGCGCTGTGAGTAAAGCGACAAAAAAAAAATAGCCATAATGCAGCCAATGTGGTCGTGTGCCTTACTGCAACGAATGTCATCTCGTAGTAAGTTGCTACGTTACACACCCCCTACAAACCTAAAATTACTTTTAAGTGCATTTAAGTTTCACACAATGGCAGTTTTATTACTGTATTCTTTTACTGAACCGACAAATTTAGCTATCTGATTTTTAACGAAAATTCTTCCTACTTACAGTTTTTTCAGATGAACGATATACCAAAAATACATTACTTTTTTTTACAATGTCACATCAAATTTCAAAGGCTTAGACTTGATAGTGAATACCAAAATTGATTTTGATTTACAAAACTTCTCCTTCTCTTCAGAAATAAAATTTATCATACAAAACTCCACATTTTAACGTTTT
The DNA here is from genome assembly GCF_021461385.2 of Schistocerca piceifrons. Taxonomy (NCBI): domain Eukaryota; kingdom Metazoa; phylum Arthropoda; class Insecta; order Orthoptera; family Acrididae; genus Schistocerca; species Schistocerca piceifrons. The sequence continues at coordinate 331,764,987 of NC_060149.1, forward strand.
CCAACAAAGAACAATACGTATCAAACCATTTACATTAGTAAATATACAAGTTTTACTGAAATTAAATTTTTACTATAAACAATTACTTTATAAATTTCTATATCGTTTTGACATGAAATAAACCATTTAATGCTCTTTACAGTTGCTATGTTAGCGTTCGTGAAACCTAATCTACTATTATACAAAAGATTCGCCTTGTGCAGCGTTATTTCACAAAATTTTCTTACAGGATAACCCTAACTTTAATAATTGCTGTGGATTAAATGTTTCTTTTGTTATATTATTCTCGCTTAGGGAAGCGTCTTTTTTTGTATATTTAAAAAACACTTTCTGTAGCAGCACTGGGGTATAACATTTTTTTCTTTTTCACACTTACACTTCGGTTGCTTTAGAGGCACCTCACTGTGATAAAGTGTCCAGTCACCGGTCCTACACCTGGTTTCCTATAGTCTCGTATCAGGTTTTTCCAAATTTCGTACCTGCAGAATACAGTACATCTAAGCCACCATTCTTATTTTCTACACCCTAACTTTATCCATGTTCGCTGCTCGTGGTCTCGCGGTAGCGTTCTTGCTTCCCGAGCACGGGGTCACGGGTTCGATTCCCGGCGGGGTCAGGGATTTTTCCTGCCTCGAGATGACTGGGTGATGTGTCGTCTTCATCAATATCATTCATCCCCATTACGGTCGGAGGAAGGCAATGGCAAACCACCTCCACTAGGAACTTGCCTAGTACGGCGGTGCGGGTCTCCCGCATCGTTCCCCTACGCTCCGTCACGGAGTATGGGACATCATCATCATCATCAACTTTATCCACATACACATATCATAGTTCGTATTTTTTGTTCTCAAGTGTAAAGGAAAAACCTTGTGATGAACCTTCCAGAATTTTAGTGTATCTCAAAATTTACTGCTTATTTTCACAAAACATTTTTTTCAATAAAACTCATTGTTCATTGAAATTCAACATCTTTCTTCAAATAGTCTTATACAGTACTAATTATTTCCAGCAAAGAATTAATTAACCATTATTCAAAAATAACAACAGTACCAAAATTGGCACTATTACTTTAATCTTTTTCAAAAATTTATTATTTGTATTTTATAGTGGGAGAATTCTTAAGCAAGTTCCTGCTGAAAGCAATAATTATTACTCTGTAAGCAAGCAAAAAAAATTTTTTTCAAAAATTTATAAACATTTTCTTTAACTTTTCACTTCATAAAAACATATTTACCTTACAGTTCCTATTAAATACCTCATGACTGTAAATAAAAGAAGCTATAATACGCGGAGAATGCAAAATTACTGAAAATGTTGAAAATATTTAATCCAACTTATGTGGCTTTCCAATAAACATCAGATACCTAGGCTAATCTATCTATTTACTTCTACTAGGCACATTCCCTATGCCTCTTACCACAAACATCTAACATCATTTCTACATGTTCTTAAATTGGTTTAGAAATCACACATTAAGGAGTCACAATACATTATTACATCGCTTTCACTCCACATTCATTCGTGTTAGTCTTTAGTAATCATATACCAAAAATATCTTTCTTTTACCAATTCTCTTATTTTCGGATGGCATTTACTCTCTATGTACATTTTGTATTCCTTATTTATTAGGATAGGGAAGAATGAAAGAAAATAGCAAAAAGTACTGAATGACGGAGAGTTGGGTTGAAAATACGAAACGAAAAGGGAACAATATTGCCAAAAACTCAGGAAGCCTGGTGTTCGTCAAAAACCTGACGACATTAAGAATGTGCGTCCCCTTAAGCCAGTTAGTTACATCATCCATCTGTATGTACTTCTTCAAATCAATGATATACCGCAATCCCTGTATGTTTTCGTCAGTTCTTATTTGGATGTTTTCTACCTCAGAAGGATCTACTTCCTTTCTTTCGCCATACTCATTATACCCCACAACATCCTCTTTATTTCTACAGAAACATATAGGCATGTCATTTTGCTCGTTGGATTCGTATTGCCTTTTACCAATAAAAGGAATAGCTACTGTTCTTCCCTGTACCACAATGACCACCTCATTACATCCAAAATCTACTTTTCCTTTGTACTTTTGTAAGAAATCTGCTCCCTCCAGCATTTCCACGCTTAAGCCATTTATTATCAAAAAAATTTGGTCCAATTGTACAATACCGATCCTGACAGGTAGCGTAATTTCATATTTAACTACTTTCATAGTTTTTCCTGTGGCTACAATAATATTTATGCCACTACTGGCATTATAACCACATCCTTAGTAGCAGGAAGAGCATTTGCAAAGCCCTGTGACACTGCACATAAATCGGTACCACTATCCAGTAAACAAGGAACCTTCTCAGTAAAAATAGAAACTTCTGTTATAGGCTGTCCTGCAGTTCTCTCTCTCACTTCAGAATCAGGTTCGTCCAACAAATCTTGCACTACATCACGTCTATTGAATCCTATACCTTCTGTGTAAATTATGCACATATTCACTGGGTCTTCTTCCTGTTTAACTGTGACAGCTTTAATTAGTCTGTCCACTATGGACAAATCAAAACACTTCTCCAAATACTCTACTTACTTAATAATAATATCAGATTCTGCAACCCTTCCTATCGTGTTGTCAGAATTATCAAAATAACCCCCTGCTTCCACCACTTCTGTTCCTTCTTCATCATTATTAGAAACTACTCCTTCTAATCTTCGCAACTCTTCCTCTGCCCTTCTATATTCTTCCTCAGGTACTTCTAATACCATTTCCCCTATTATAGTGCTAACTCAACAGTTCACTGTCAAGTTCCTCATATGCATTGCAGTGTTCTCTCACACTAACATCCTGTTCTGAATAGTTATTTTCTAATAGCTGTTCCTCATTAATGTGGTTCCTGGAATCGCTGTTATGACCTTTTCTTTCGCAAAAATCTACTATACTTCCCTGAAAAACAATTTTTAACAGTGCCCCTCTCCTGTGCAACATCTGTTTCTACGATACCATCTCCAAGATGTTCAGCTGGTGGCTGCCTTACAAAAGGTTTTGCTAGCGGATTTATCCTATGCCGCCGCAGCCTGCAAATGCTAGCATCAATGCAGACTGCCATTAGTTTTCTTCCTCTCCTGCGCGGTCATTGCCAATGATATTCCTTTCTGCTGGCAGTCTGTGCCACTCCGCACAGTCAGCGGACTACTGCTGTCTATATTCAAGGTTTCGGTCTCTGTCATTATATCTGCTTCCAACAGGACCCCCTCTCCTTCGGTACCTGCCTCTGCAATTTCTGGATCATTGCACTCCTATTTACATGTGCCTCAGTTCTATTTTCATTTGTCTTAACAGAAGGCTTATAATCCCTCCTGCCATTCTCCTCCTCCTTTAAAAGATTTTCTATCCTCTCAAGATAATGAATAAATTTATCAAATTCATCCCTAGGTGCTGATATTATTTTATTACGCCAATGGCAACTTATTCTCTGTCCCAATAATGATCTTTTCTTACTCCACTTCAGAGCACAAATATGACAAAGCAGTGATCCATTTTTAAACAAACCTCTTAATAGTATCTTTCCTCGGATCACATTGTTCACCTGATCAAAATTTGTTTAAAAATTGCATCTGCTTTCGTTTGCCCCAATATTCCTCAAAAAATGCCTGTTTAAAATCCTCTATCTTGTCATACTTATCTACTGCCACACTCTAGTTTCACCCACCAAATCTGACTTAATGAAACCAATTTTTCGCTTATCATTCCATGATTTTGGCAAAATGTCGTCAACATCACTCCAAAATTATTTAGGGTGTACATTTTTACTTGGATCCAATCGCAAAAACATCCAATGTGTCACATATGCAATTTCTGAGGATTTTACCACACCATTAGATATTACATTCCCACTACTGTTAGTAACACTTCGTCCTACTCTGTTTAGAGTACCATCATGGTTATGCAGTTGTTCACATAGAGCTGTACTAAATTGATAGTTTCCAGGTTAGTAAATTTAGGAACCACTTTCACACCAAATTCCTCACACACATCCTTTCCTTCCTTGATTTGATTTTCCATTATTTTTCCACTTCATTTACTTGTTCCTGCATTTCATTTAAATCAGCATTTACTTGTTCCACTAACTGTTTGCTGTCCTCAGCAACTTGCTTAAACTTAGAGATCAATTCATTTTTTACTGTTACAACAACATTAAATCTTGTTTTACTTTACTAATTTAACTTTTTACACTGTCCCTAAACAAAATCATTTCGTTTTTGCATTAATCTCTTAATTTAGAAGTTTTGTTTTTGATTCTGGATTGCATTTCTACTGACATGTTAATGAACCCTTGATTAACTTTAGAACTTAAAGAATTCTTTATATCAGAACCCATTTCCTTCATTTTAGTGTTCATATCAGAACCCAATCCATTACCTTCAGTATGCAACCCATTCATTTTATTGTTCATATCCCCCATATGTTTCAAGATATTTGCTAACATTTCTGAAACACTATCCATCTGCTCACAAGCAATTGACAATTGTCCTTCTTTATCTCTTTAACAGTAACAGGTACACTCCTGGAAATGGAAAAAAGAACACATTGACACCGGTGTGTCAGACCCACCATACTTGCTCCGGACACTGCGAGAGGGCTGTACAAGCAATGATCACACGCACGGCACAGCGGACACACCAGGAACCGCGGTGTTGGCCGTCGAATGGCGCTAGCTGCGCAGCATTTGTGCACCGCCGCCGTCAGTGTCAGCCAGTTTGCCGTGGCATACGGAGCTCCATCGCAGTCTTTAACACTGGTAGCATGCCGCGACAGCGTGGACGTGAACCGTATGTGCAGTTGACGGACTTTGAGCGAGGGCGTATAGTGGGCATGCGGGAGCCGGGTGGACGTACCGCCGAATTGCTCAACACGTGGGGCGTGAGGTCTCCACAGTACATCGATGTTGTCGCCAGTGGTCGGCGGAAGGTGCACGTGCCCGTCGACCTGGGACCGGACCGCAGCGACGCACGGATGCACGCCAAGACCGTAGGATCCTACGCATTGCCGTAGGGGACCGCATCGCCACTTCCCAGCAAATTAGGGACACTGTTGCTCCTGGGGTATCGGCGAGGACCATTCGCAACCGTCTCCATGAAGCTGGGCTACGGTCCCGCACACCGTTAGGCCGTCTTCCGCTCACGCCCCAACATCGTGCAGCCCGCCTCCAGTGGTGTCGCGACAGGCGTGAATGGAGGGACGAATGGAGACGTGTCGTCTTCAGCGATGAGAGTCGCTTCTGCCTTGGTGCCAATGATGGTCGTATGCGTGTTTGGCGCCGTGCAGGTGAGCGCCACAATCAGGACTGCATACGACCGAGGCACACAGGGCCAACACCCGGCATCATGGTGTGGGGAGCGATCTCCTACACTGGCCGTACACCACTGGTGATCGTCGAGGGGACACTGAATAGTGCACGGTACATCCAAACCGTCATCGAACCCATCGTTCTACCATTCCTAGACCGGCAAGGGAACTCGCTGTTCCAACAGGACAATGCACGTCCGCATGTATCCCGTGCCACCCAACGTGCTCTAGAAGGTGTAAGTCAACTACCCTGGCCAGCAAGATCTCCGGATCTGTCCCCCATTGAGCATGTTTGGGACTGGATGAAGCGTCGTCTCACGCGGTCTGCACGTCCAGCACGAACGCTGGTCCAACTGAGGCGCCAGGTGGAAATGGCATGGCAAACCGTTCCACAGGACTACATCCATCATCTCTACGATCGTCTCCATGGGAGAATAGCAGCCTGCATTGCTGCGAAAGGTGGATATACACTGTACTAGTGCCGACATTGTGCATGCTCTATTGCCTGTGTCTATGTGCCTGTGGTTCTGTCAGTGTGATCATGTGATGTATCTGACCCCAGGAATGTGTCAATAAAGTTTCCCCTTCCTGGGACAATGTATTCACGGTGTTCTTATTTCAATTTCCAGGAGTGTATATACTTGACAACGGTTTCCACCGTATTCTGTTCACTGTGTCCCACAATTAGCATACATTTAATCTGGCAAGCCACTATCATTTGCTTGTGATGCATCAAAACTAAATTCACCAGCCACTGCATCATCTACATATTTTACTTTCCCCAAATTTAACCCCACACTGTCGTCTACTATAGCATGGTTATTATTTTCCGCCATGTTCACACGTTTCTTTGCACACACACACACACACACACACACATACACACACACACACACACAAGTAGAATACAACTTAGCTTTTCTCGATCGTCGTCAGCATGGCGAGATGTTACCACGGGTCTGTTCGCCAAGCTCTGCCCCCGCAGCTATAGTTTCTGGGTACACACACCTGGAACGGTGATCTGATCATTTAATATTAAAAGACTACGACCAAGGTGTTGACGGGGCCGAGGAATTTACATACCAGACGTGATTTAACACATAAATAATTTATTCATAACATACAATACGTAACACCAACTACATAAATCCTGCTTCGATGCTTACAATTGCCCAAAATGGGAGGGCCACCACTTTCGAATTGGAATGGCTTTAATTTAAGAAACTAAAACGCCTATTATAATTTTTTAAAATTATAATAACAACACATAAGTAAGCGCTAAGTGAACGCACTCTCAAATCTTTAATAATTAATCACAAAGCGTGGGTTTACCACATTTAAATTCTCATTGCAATATAAAACATAAATACATGAATTCACAACAGCATGGCTTCAAAATTTCTACCTGGACAACCGATGGTCCTAAAACTTTCGTATTACATTCCAGCCAATCACATTAATAACTTATAAACACGGTTGGTAAAATACAAACGTTTGCACTATAATCAATTTTAATAATCCACAATCACTCAAAATACATCAGAAGTTCGATACGGAGCATGTAAGCCTGTTTCTACAATCTTTCGAACCAAAATAGGCACGAGAGCCATCATAAAAGAAGTGCGCTAGTTGCTTTTAGGATAGGTGCTCCCATTAGCTTAATCACTGAGCATATATTTACTTAAGCGACAGGTAAGATAGTTAATGCAAATAGAAGGTATTTCTAAAGTTTTTTTCCTCCCTTTTAACAAGGGGGTTTTAGTAAGGTGGAAATTACGCTTTGAGGAGACGCAATAGCAATCTAGCGGGCACGCCTTCACGAGGACGCCATGCCACTACACACGTACTAAACTAGCCGCGTATCCGCTGTTCAAGCCAAACATTAACAACACAGTTCCATATTCCTTACACCCAAATAGTCGGGATCGAAACAAAACCAAAAATCCCAAGAGCGCGAGATCCAGCATAGCTTCAGAACAGATCTTACTTCATGCGGTTGCCTTCACAAATACAGATATCGAAATGAAAACAAGAACGTGTAACAACATTCCCTAATCAGCACAATGTTCTTCTTTAGGTCCCGGTAGCGCTACACAACGTTGACATGCCAATGTTAACAAACCTCTAAGGCAACACCCTCCAGCTTACAAGCCGAAACCAATGTGACCCCTTATCACCCCCTTGACAGGGCTCGAACCCCCACCTACTGTCAGTGCAACTCACTTAGAATAAATACAGCCCAAATAGTATGGCGGACACATATACCCAGGGATTAACAGAACACTAGACTGAACTAGAATTAACCTTAATAATACAGCACTAGATCTTGGGAGACAAGGAACTAACTCTCCACCCGAAATTCTGCAACCACAAGGCGGGAGGATGAACTACCAAAACACAGAAGTGCAAACGTACACAAATAACTACCAAAATACACCACTACACCGGTTAACAACGATGCGTGGAGGAATCTGCAGTGTCAGAATTGCACCAGTGAACAGAACAGAGGATTGCCACAGTGGTGGCCACAAGGCGGGAAAGACGACTGGATGAACTCAATCCCAAAGGACGATCAACTTGAAAAATTCACACTTAACTTCTTTTCTCCTTTCCCTTGGCGCACTTCGTCGTTTGTCGGGGACTGCTGTGCACAATTCTGAGCCGTCCCCAGTCGTCCCGGCAGACACCGACCCAACCGAACTGCTCCCGGACTCAAACCCTCGCCGAACGGCGGCTCCACCGACCAATGATGGTTACTGTTTGTTTGCCTTCGTCGACGCAGGCGATGATTAGACTGCCATCCGCCTCCCGCGGACAACCAGTGAAGAGCGGACAGAGGGGCCCATCCAGGCCGGCGTTCCTCCACGGGTAGAAGTACGGGTTCGATAACAACACCCGTACGCGGAAGGCGGGATGTCGATGTCACCAGAGCAGACACGAAGGCCACTGCGAGACAATCTCCTCCAGCATGACCGCGCTCGCCTATAAATAGTACAGGCCAAAGAGTCGTCCGCAGCTCGTGGTCGTGCGGTAGCGTTCTCGCTTCCCTCGCCCGGGTTCCCGGGTTCGATTCCCGGCGGGGTCAGGGATTTTCTCTGCCTCGTGATGACTGGGTGTTGTGTGATGTCCTTAGGTTAGTTAGGTTTAAATAGTTCTAAGTTCTAGGGGACTGATGACCATAGATGTTAAGTCCCGTAGTGCTCAGAACCAAAGAGTCTGCTGCAGTAAACACGTGAGTGGGTCGTGTTACCAACCTACAGTTTCTAAGTACACCAAAGACAGAACTCGCAATCGATAGTGGGTACACTACGGGTGGAAGTTCAAACGAAAGAGCTTCATAAAAGACGAACCCTGAACAACCGCGGAAAAACGAAATAGAAGCGAAGCAATAAAAGACAGCAACGAGATGGTAGATCCCGATCGCGCCCAGACACTGTCGATTGCCAAAAATATTGGCTCCACACGACGCTCAGGAAACGAGCCGTGGAAAGATGGAAGTACACACGGCTCAACACCGTCCACTGCTGTCAACTGCCACAGACTCCTAGACGCTGTTGCTCGTTGTCGCATGATGTTCAGCTGTTGCCGACGTAAGCAGGTTCAAGTGAATATAGGTTACAGGTGTTATGCAGAGATGAAGAGGCTTGCACAGGACAGATTAGCATGGATAGATGTATCAAACAAGTCTTCGGACTGAAGACCACATAAACAACAGTATTATGTGTTGTGACCAGCTTCGATTCCTTACTGTGTTCTGCTAAAAGTCGATAATAACGGAGTCAGATGAGTAAAATTAACCCTTCACCTCGACAGAGTACTCACCTCGAATTAAATGCATCTCAGATGGCGAGCTCGACAGGACAGATTAGCATGGAGAGATGCATCAAACAAGTCTTCGGACTGAAGACCACATAAACAACAGTATTATGTGTTGTGACCAGCTTCGATTCCTTTACTGTGTTCTGCTAAAAGTCGATAATAACGGAGTCAGATGAGTAAAATTAACCATTCACCTCGACAGAGTACTCACCTCGAATTAAATGCATCTCAGATGGCGAGTTCGACAAACTTTTGTAATAATCCGTATACAGGACTAATGCAATGCGGTAGCAGTCTTTTCCCTTCCTTATCAAATCGAGCTCACTGTAGCAGGTTTGTCCACATCCTCTCAATGTGGACAAACCTGACAGTCGACAAATAAACAACGAAACCTTGTGATATTACTTAACGCTGTTTTCTTTATTGACAACCAGCACATGAGCCATCTACACGAGTAATCTTCATTAAATGCACACACCAATTACACAACCTAATATTCTTCATAAGCACACCTCCTTTATGTAATGAAAATATAGGATAAATTTGGGAAATTAGTCAGAGTATTGCAATCTCTTCACTGCCACCTCAATTTGATTATCAATTAAATTCTAAATATAAAATTTATCAACAAAGATCTGACCATCATATTACAAGTAAAACGAAGGGTTCATAATCATTACTTTTTAAAAAAATAAACTGACGGAAAAAATTTCCCAACCAAGAGCTAATCAATGCTGAGTAATTAAAATCGGGGATACATTTGTCTACATAACACGTTTAAGTTATTAACATTGCAAGATCACAGGTTAATGTAAGCGCGAGAGAAGCCATTGCAAATATGAAATGCTGGTACATTAATAATAGCCAGAATGTTGAATGCAAGCATGTAAACGTCAATGGATTGTGTCGTAAAGGTGCCGGATAGCAGTATGTAGGACAGAGCTCCATGCCTGTTGCACTTGGTCCGTCAATACAGGGATGGACAACTCTGGTTGTGGGTGACGCTGGAGTTGTCGTTTGATAATGTGCCATAAGTGCTCGATTGGAGACATGCCTGGTGATAAAGCGGGCCAAGACTACGTACCGACTCTCTGTTGAGCATATTCGGTTAGAATAGCGGCATGTGGGTGAGCGTTCTCCTGCTGGAAAACGCCTTCTCCTGTACAGTTCATGATGACAACACAACAGGTTGAATCACCAGACTGACGTACAGATTTGTAGTTAGGATGCGTGGGATAACCATGACAATGCTTCTGCCGTCATGTCCGCAGCTCGTGGTCTAGTGCCCAGCATTGCTACCTCTGGATCATGGGATCCCAAGTTCGATTACTGGCCGGGTTGGGGATTTTCTCTGCCCGGGGGCTAGGTGTTTGTGTTGTCCTCATCATTCCATCATCATACATGAAAGTGGCTAGATTGGACTGTGTCCATACTGCTGAGGGAACTAGATTAGAAAATAAGGCCCTAAAAGTAGGGGATGAGTTTTGTTGTTTGCCTGAAAACTGAAAGGCGATGTCAGAATTAGGGAAGCAATCGCAAGAAAAGTGTTTCTGAAAATGGGAAATATTTTAACAACTAATATAAACGTGTTAGAAAGTCCTTTCTGAAAGTATTTGTCTGCCGTATAGTCTTGTATGAAAGTGAAACGTGGATGATAAACGGAGAGGGAGGAGGAGGAGGAGGAGGAGGGTAGGGTTATTGTTTAACGTCCCGTCGACAGCGAGGTCATCTGAGACGGAGCACAAGCTCGGGTAGGAAAGGATGGGGAAGGAAATCAGGAACCATCCTGGTATTTGCCTTAAGCGATTTAGGGAAATCGCGGGAAACCTAAACCATCATGGTCGCGGGTTTTAACCGTCGTCCTCCAGAATGCGAGTCTAGTGTGCTAGCCACTGCGCTACCTCGTTCGGTGTAGGAGATAAACAGCGTAGACAAGAAGAGCATATGAGCTTTTGAAATGAAATGCTACAGAAGAATGCTGGAAATTTAGTGAGTACATCGTATAGTTAATGAAGACGTGTTGAATCGGATTAATTTTCCTATTTTTCGCGCACGCAGGCACGTTTCCTTAGTGACGTGTGGGAGCTGTGAATTATAGTGTATCTGTTAAGTGCAGGTGTCTGTAACTGGTTTGTGTGTAGTAGTATCATGTGGGTGTTGAAGATGATTTTGCTAATAGAGGGAAGTGAAGGGGGTAAAAATTGTTGAGTGAGACCAAATTTTGACTATAGAAAGCCCATTCAAGTAGATATAGTTTGCAGTAGTTGCAGAGAGATGAAGATGTCTGCACAGGATAGTCTAGTGTGGAGAAATGCATCAAACCAGTCTTCAAACTAAAGACCACAACGACAACATACATACGTATCGTTTTTGTGAAGTATGAACCGTGTTTCGAATTGTTCAGTATAGATCACTGTAATGAATGTGTGTGAGTTGAAACCTTTGAATAAGCGATTTTAATCATCGTCATGAAGGTCGAGGACAAGACCGAAATACGACTCATAAGAATTTCATTGAAAAATGGCGTTGGTGCTGACATTTATCTATCAAACGGATTACCATTATTAGTGTCTTATACCATGTCTCACCTAGGTACATAAGAGAGATTTGCAAGTTCAGCTAGTCGATTCGATTAGATTCCAATGATTGCGAATTATACGTCAACACGTCTCCTTCCCTTGATAACTGAATGTAATATTTTTTCACCATATAAAATCTACACCAACGCAAATGAGGATCTCGACGGCACAGACTTTTTTAAATCCATTATTTGGTTACTAGTTCTTGAGGTGAAAAATAGAAGCATTCCATCAATGTCCTACGACACATAAATGGTTGTACCTCGATCTTAAATAAGCCCGTATTCACAAATCTTTCAGGTCGTTGCCGATATCGGCATGATATCTGTCATGAGTTATCACACGCAAGAAAACCATGTCAAATTAACAAAGAATTTTTTGTCAGTATTTTTAAGACTATGATGCAGCGATTCTTTTGTATGTAATGTATTCTTATACCATCTCCATACCCTGCCCGCTGGTAACGTATGCCTCTAGATCTTTCGTAACACCTCGGTTGGTAGAGATAGGAGTTCGACATTTCCACATGCAGCTGAATTGAGGAGGCGAGCTTGATTCGTTCTGATGTATGTTGACATTCATCAAATTCACACTAAAGTAGAACGCTGTATCATAATTCAAACTTCTTAATGCTAATGTTGTCAAGCAATAACACTTTAAACTAATAATGCTTGTTTATTAAAGATAACATTGATGTTCCATATTTCGCAGTTCATCGAATACCATCAGCAGAGTTAAATATTTTTATACACTCATATCGATGAACATTTGATTGCAGTAACATGAGGTCGTGATTCATGTCCTTTGTTTTACCATAATAATTTTAGTGCCCTAAAACAGCATTTGTCGTCACTAAACCTGTTAATCACAGTAACCGCTATAAGCTACACAAATTCTAATAGGTAAAAGCATATTTCATTTTTCAAAAGTTTAGAGAAAAATATTTTAAGGAAGCTCGTAAAGCTATTTCAACTATACCCTGCGAGATAAACATTTTTCATATCGTCGTACGATCGTCACTCGAAGCATTAATTAAAGCTGCAGCTGCCGAAACTGCGCCATGGCTAAATTTATTGAAGGGAGTTGGACGTATCGACATCAGTCGCTAAATACGCCTTGAAATACTGAAGATTCTGGCTCACTTTCTCTTCTTTCTCTTGATGTGTCCTAATGAGAGTTGGGCAACGACGTTAATATCAGGCTTATAACTGACAGAAACATTCTTGAGTTAAATTTCTTTTGTTCTGACATTCTATTAATTACTCAAACTTACACACCATAAATATTGTGCACACTCGACAAACATTTCCTATGAAGAAAAAATGTTGCGAACTGATAATTCTCATAAAGCTGGGAACGGCTCAGTTTTATAAATATACTCGTAAAATTTCATAGTTAGTCTGAATACCTATAACAAAGCTCTAACTTCCACAGAAGCTGTCACTCGGAAAAGATCATCGACGTTCTTCTGGGAGGTTGGAGGCATGGTGACGTGGGTCGTCGTCAAGTCCGTGACGTTACTGCCCCTCCGCCCCTCCCCCCCCCCCCCCCCCCCCGCTCTGAATCGTGATAAATGGAGAGTACCTCGGGGAATTCTACTAGCCTTCCTTGTTTCTAAGTTTTGCAGACCCCGGATTCCCTAGCTGGGAACTGAAGAGCTGCGCCACTCCTTTATAACAATAAGCTGTGAGCATTCATCAGCGACCTGATTTAGTTGCGACAGTGGAATATTTTGTGTCACAGATAACGGGGATCTGAGTTTAACTATCAGGATCACAATAATAGTACAGACCTTAATAAAATTAAAATGAAAAAAGGCTCAAACTCATAATGTGTTTTGCGATGGGTATCTACAGAAACGAAACAGTCTTCAGCATGAGGTGTGGTTTGAATCAACACCCAACGTGCAACGCGACTTGCATACCTAGTTCCACAAAGCAGTAGCTGGTAGCAGAGACAGAGCACAAATTTTATTAGTATGTGTTTTGACTGTAAAAAGACAAGATAGGCGATCTGAAAAGTCTCATAATTCAACGTTCTAAATTGTCTATCGAGGATTATTGTGATTTTAACTGATATCCTCCTGGAAGAAACGTCTACTTTCCAACACCCTATTGGGCTCCAAAGAGCAAAAAACTGTATTTCGGATGTTAAATAGAGATCGTAGACGACAGCTATAAGGCTGTGTCGTTCTTCTTCTTGGGGAAGGGCGCAAAATTCTAGTTAAATTTCGGTCCTTACAACCAAAAAGTGCTAATCCAAAATCAGTTCGTGACTATTTGGAAGCTACAACCCACAAATATGAAAATTTTTCTGGCGTCCCGCTGTAAGTTTTGTGCAGGAAATAGTGTCCCCCTCGCTTGCAGACTGTAATCGTTGAGAGTAGATAAAAAAATTCGTCTTTCAGCCGAAACCTTGATAAAACGGTGTTCCTTATGATTTCAATTCACTAACTAGGCAAATTAAGGCAACGAGTGGCATACATACAATGAGGATTACTCGACCGTAATACCTGCTCGCGGAATAGCATTAACTAACGAAATCGTAATGAATAGGCTATCGCAGAAAATGATTTTGCTGCTGACTAAGCCTTATGACTTCGTCTCTCTTTTTATACAATACGTAACGCGTTTTATTACTTCGTCTGAGGAAGACAGGTTTCTATCTGAAGGAACCTAGGTAACGGTTTGAATAAACTTTTGACGTGCAATTGGTTGGCTATATAAATCCCTTTGTATCCATAATTCTACAGTTGTTGACTGCTGGGATGTTCAAGATTTTACACTTTCGCTGTTCTTGCAGTCAAACTTCAGCATCAGGCCTGACGTTTTAATTTGTTACTTCTTTGCTACCAACTATATTCACAAACACTTTGTCTAAAGTATCTAAATATATTACTGAATGTACCTGCAAAATTATATGATTGTATGACATATAGTTCAGGAAATATAACATGGTATACTGTGAGATGCTTGAAAAATTAGCTTTTGCTTCAAATGGGGCGCAAAATCTCAAACTATATTTATGAGAGACTTAGCGACTTCCAAGAAACTATTCTCATAACTTCAAATCTTTCCCAAATTTTTCTCGCTCACATGCTTAAAGGCGATTATTTAATCCATTTAATCATTTGTAAAGTACTCAGACGTTTCAAGGTGGTTTATACGTGAAGTTCGATTATTTAAGGAATCTGGAGTTTACTGTTACACTCTGTTATATCAGCGTTTAAAGAAGTGTTTGAAACAACCACCACGTCTACAGTTTTTGAAGTATAAATGCAAGAGATCTGACTCATGAAAATTTTGGTTCTTGTTTCTTCCTTAAGTATCCACTGTTGGGTGAAACGTTCTTTTGGTTTGTCAGGATGGCGTTCCGCTGTCCCACCTGGGCGTTGTGGGGTCGATGGATTGACGGACACTACAGAAATACGTCAAAGGTGAAGGTTTCTGCAGCAAGACAGACGGGGTTCAGGGAAACTCCTTAATGTCCCATCAAGGTAGAGCAGGTACAGGTGCACGTTCTCGTGGGCGAAGGCCGTCGTCGACCTACGCGTCTTCGTATCGGTGTACCGGTGGTGAAGGTAACTCTCGATGTTGAGAGCCAGCGTGCTGACGAGTCACCGTGTGGCACCGGGTACGGATGGTTGTAGATATCGCTGCATTCTTGCATGGTACAGCGACTGTGCTTGGCACAGCCAGCGGTGTGTACGCGAAATGGAAGTGATGCATCATAGAGACCCGAACTCCGGACCTCGGCGTACAAGGGACGGGCTGCTGATGATGGCTGTCTAGCGGATGGTGGTGAGTCCAGCAGCACGTCGGTTGTCTAGCTATGGTTGCCGGTGCATGTAAGTAACGCCCCAATGAGTACTGATTTGGCTATCTGGCCGTTGGCAAATGCTGCGTCAACAAGTCTTTACGAGTGTCTTGTCACATGTTGACCAAATGTGTGGGGCGTTTTGCAGGTCGGCTGTGTCGTGAGCCGCGTCTAGAATTTCCTTGATTTTTTTTGTTATGGTTTTAGGGCGCAAAACTGCTACGGTCATTAACGCCCGGTCTGTGACTTAGGAAAAGGTAAAAAAAAACGAAACTGGAAACCAGCAGAAATAGGAACGAAACTCAAAAAATTGGAGAAACTAAAAATAGAAGGAAAGCTTAAAAAACCTCTATAGAAGGGGCTTGGTTGTACCCAAAAAGAGCTTCAAATGACTGACGTCATCTCACTGGCACTAATAAACTCGAGAACGCGATCGGCTGAGCGCGTGTCATCTGCTAAAATGGAAGATATATCAGGCGATAGCTGCAGATGGGCGCGTAACGGAGTAAAAGAGGGGCACTCAAGTAAAAGGTGTCTTATCGTCCACAGCTGAGACCAGTGGGGACAGAGTGGGGGAGGATCACCACTTAAAAGATGTCGATGGTTAAAAAGACAGTGCCCTATCCGGAGTCTAGTTAAAATTACCTCCTCCCGACGTCGCGTTCGGGAGGGAGAGGTCCAAGCACAGGGAAGAGCTTTCACGTCCCGTAATTTATTATTGGGAAGTGTCGACCAATGTGCGTGCCGTAAAAGAGTAACACGACGACATAAAACACTCCGTAGATCGGCGAAGGGAATCATGCGAATAGCTGGCTGAAGAAGAGAGACTGCAGCCTTGGCCGCTATATCGGCCGCCTCATTTCCACAGATACCAACGTGTCCTGGGATCCAGAGGAACGCCACAGAGACCCCCCCCCCCCCCCCCAAGTGGAGCAAGTGGAGGCAGTCCTGAATCCGGTGGACCAGAGGGTGGACAGGGTACAGAGCTTGGAGACTGAGGAGAGAGCTGAGAGAATCTGAACAGATAACATACTGTATCCGCTGATGGCGACGGATGTATTGGACAGCCTGGAGAACAGCGTAAAGCTCCGCAGTATAAACCGAACACTGGTCGGGAAGCCGAAATCGATTTGGGGTGTCGCAAACAATATAGGCACTCCCTACACCTAACGATGTTTTTGAGCCATCAGTGTAAATAAATGTGGCTTCCTTCATTTGCGCACATAGAGCAGCAAATGCCCGACGATAAACAAGTGAAGGGGTAGCATCCTTGGGAAATTGACAAAGGTCACGGAGCAGGCAGGTCCGGGGACGGAGCTAAGGCGGTGCTGTACCTCGAGTTGTCAAGAAAGTTTTAGGAAAGCGGAAGGAAAGAGAATGGAGCAGTTGACGGAAGCGAACTCCCGGTGGTAGTAGGGAGGAAGGGCGGCCTGCATACTCTAAATCCAAGGAGGCGTCGAAAAAAATGCCATGGGCCGGATTAGCAGGCATGGAAGACAGATGGCTAGCATAACG
This sequence comes from Schistocerca piceifrons, assembly GCF_021461385.2. Taxonomy (NCBI): domain Eukaryota; kingdom Metazoa; phylum Arthropoda; class Insecta; order Orthoptera; family Acrididae; genus Schistocerca; species Schistocerca piceifrons. Next base: position 331,782,045 of record NC_060149.1, read on the forward strand.
ACTCAGAAGGACAGCTCGCCGACTGGGCAGCGGAGGTTCAGCAGTCTCAGCATAAATGCTTTCCACAGGGCTGGTGTAAAAAGCTCCAGACCCTAAACGTAATCCACGGTGGTGGATAGAGTCGACACGCCGAAGAATAGACGGCCGAGCAGAGGAGTAAACTGTGCTTCCATAGTCCAATTTCGAGCGCACTAAGGCGCGATAGAGGCGGAGAAGGACCACTCGGTCCGCTCCCCAGGAGGTACCATTCAGGACACGGGGGGTGTTGAGGGATCGCAGACATCGAGCCGAAAGATAGGAAACGTGGGAGTACCAGCACAGTTTTCTGTCAAACATAAGACCCAAGAATTTAGCGACGTCCGAAAACGGAAGGTTGACAGGTCCTATATGTAAGGAAGGTGGAAGAAACTCCGTACGACGCCAAAAATTAACACAAACGATCTTACTGGGAGAGAAGCGGAAGCCTGTTTCGATGCTCCAAGAGTGGAGGCGATCGAGACATCCTTGAAGACGTCGTTCAAGAAGGCTGGTCCGTTGAGAGCTGTAGTAGATCGCAAAATCGTCCACCAAGAGGGAGCCCGAGACATCAGGAAGGAGACAGTCCATAATTGGATTTATGGCAATGGCAAACAGGGCAACACTTAGCACGGAGCCCTGGGGTACCCCGTTTTCTTGGGAGTAAGTATGGGAGAGAGTAGTGTTCACCCGCACTCTAAATGTGCGCTCTGCCATAAATTCACGAAGAAAAAGGGGCAGCCGACCTCGAAAGCCCCAAGAGAACAGTGTGCGGAGGATGCCTGTCCTCCAACAGGTATCGTATGCTCTCTCCAGATCAAAAAAAATTGCTACTGTTTGGCGTTTCCGGAGAAAATTGTTCATGATATAGGTGGAGAGAGCAACAAGATGGTCAACTGCAGAACAATGCTTTCGGAAACCGCATTGGGCAGGTGTTAAAAGACTGCGGGACTCCAGCCACCAAGCCAAATGGCAATTCACCATACGCTGCAAAACCTTACATACACTACTCGTGAGAGAAATGGGGCGATAGCTAGAGGGGAGGTGTTTGTCCTTTCCAGGTGTCGGAACAGGAACGACGATAGCTTCCCGCCATCGTCTGGGAAAAGTACTGTCCGTCCAAATTCGATTATAAAGGCGAAGGAGGTAACGCAGACTATGGTATGATAAATGCAGCAACATTTGGATGTGGATACCATCCGGTCCTGGGGCGGAGGAGCGAGAAGAAGAGAGTGCATGTCGGAGTTCCCGCATGGAGAAAACAGTATTATAGCTTTCGCGATTTTGAGAGGAGAAAGCAAGAGGTTGCACTTCCGCTGCACGTTTCTTCGGGAGAAACGCTGGTGGGTAATTTGAAGAGCTCGAAATCTCAGCAAAGTGTAGACCCAATGAGGTAGAAATTGCGACGGGGGTCCACTAATGTATCATGCGCGACAGTGAGTCCAGAGACCGGGGAGAAACTAGGCGCGCCCGATAACCGTCGAATCCGACTCCAAACTTCCGAGGAGGGAGTGAAGGTGTTAAATGAGCTAGTAAAGAAGTCCCAGCTTGCCTTCTTGCTATCGCGGATGACACGACGGCATCGCGCACGGAACTGCTTATAGCGGACACAATTGGCCAAAGTACGATGGAAGCGTAAAACGCGAAGAACACGTCGCCGCTCACGTATTGCGTCACGGCATGCCTCGTTCCACCAAGGAACTGGGGGGCGCCGGGGCAATTCGAAGTTGCGTGGTATTGAACGTTCCGCAGCTGTAAGAATAACGTCGGTAATACGTGTGACCACACCGTCGACGTTAGAAAAGTGACGGTCATCGAATGTCGCTAGAGACGAGAAAAGTGTCCAATCGGCTTGGGCAAACTTCCAGCGTCGCGGGCGCATATATGGCAGTTGTGGCTGCAATCTAAGGACACATGGAAAGTGGTCACTCGAGTGTGTATCAGCAAGGGCGAACCATTCGAAGCGCCGATCTAACGGAACAGTACCGACCGAAAGGTCCAAATGAGAGAAATTTGCCGTGGAGGCAGACATAAATGTAGCGTCCCCACTGTTGAGGCAAACAAGGTCTGCTTGGTGGAAGATGTCTATCAATAGTGAGCCACGCGGACAAGGATGTGGAGATCCCCAAAGTGGGTGGTGGGCATTGAAGTCCCCAACCAGAAAAAAAGGGGGTGGAAGCTGACCAAGAAGATGAAGTAGATCAGCTCGTGCCATTGGTGTGGACGATGGAATATATACAGTACAAAGAGAGAAGGTGTATCCAGAAAGGGAAAGACCGACAGCGACAGCTTGGAAGGAAGTGTTTAAGGGGACTGGATGATAATGGAGAGTATCATGGTGAAGAATCGTGAGTCCTCCATGTGCTGGAGTGCCTTCAACAGAGGGGAGATCAAATCGGACTGACTGAAAATGGGGGAAAACAAAGCAGTCGTGGGGACGCAGCTTTGTTTCCTGATGACAGAAGATGACCGGCGAGTAGGATCGTAAGAGGATCGACAATTCATCCCGATTGGCTCGAATGCCGCGGATAGTCCAGTGGCTAATTGACATAGGGTGGACAGAAAATGGAAGAATGTGACCAACGTTGCCGTCAACTCAACGACTGCTCAGAGCTGGCGACCGACAGCATGGAACAGCATTCAGCCGAAGGCAGAAGATCCTGATCCATAGGTTGTTCAGGAGCAGCCCCTGCCACCAGCGATCGGCCGGTTGATCGGCCGCCAACAGTGCGCCTCGGCGACACAGAAGACGTCCGAGGGCGGCTACCCCCATGTGGTGCTGTAGACGAGATACGCCGTGGCGGAGAAGGAGAGGAAGTGGGTTTCTTATTAGCCTTCATGGAAACAGGATGTTTAGATGAAGGAAGAACCGATGGTTGTGAAGTTGGGGTACGTAAAAAATCCTCACGAGTAGGCTCTTTTTTGGAAGTCTTGGTGTCTGACTTTTGAGCTCGAGATTTAGCAGAATCCGATGAAGGGTGAGCCATAGAGTGAGCAGGCGAAAGTGGGGAGGCTGAACGGGCGATCTTTGCGCTGGCCGATCTGACGACCGTGGCACTAAACGTGAGATCACAAGTCTGCGTGGCCGCCTCCTTTGTTAGCCGAGGAGAGGCAAGACAGTGCTGTATTTTCCTGTCTGAGGCACAGTGGGCTTTTGACTTGCGAATAATTTTCGAGCAGCAAAGGTTGACACCTTTTCCTTCACTCTGATTTCCTGAATGAGCTTTTCGTCTTTAAAAATGGGGCAATCTCTAGAGGAAGCAGCGTGGTCACTCATACAGTTGATGCAACGAGGGGATGGAGGTGGACAAGCACCCTCATGGGCATCCTTGCCACATGTAACACATTTGGCCCGAATGGAAGAGGACTGGCTGGTGTGATTGAACCGCTGACACCGATAACAACGCGTAGGGTTTGGGATGTAAGGGCGAACGGAAATTATCTCATAGCACGCTTTTATGTTCGATGGGAGTTGAACTCTGTCAAATGTCAAGAAGACAGTATAGGTTGGAATGATGTTCGTGTCAACCCTTTTCGTGACTCTATGAACAGCCGTTACGCCCTGGTCAGACAGGTAGTGTTGAATTTCCTTGTCGGACAATCCGTCGAGGGAGCGTGTATAAACGACCCCACGTGAGGAATTTAACGTGCAGTGCGCCTCCACCCAGACAGGGAAGGTGTGTAGCAGTGAAGTACGCAGCAATTTTTGTACCTGGAGGGCACTGACTGTTTCTAACAACAAGGTGCCATTTCGTAATCTGGAACAAGACTTTACAGGACCTGTAATTGCGTCGACACCTTTCTGAATAATGAAAGGGTTGACCGTGGAGAAGTCGTGACCTTCGTCAGACCGAGAAACAACAAGGAACTGTGGCAACGATGGAAGGACTGTGGCTGAGACTCATTGAACTTACGCTTGTGAGCAGACGTAGTAGAAGATGAGGAAACCATTGCGAAAGTATCCCCCATGATTACCGGCGTCTCCGATGGCGCGCACCTTCCTTGTGGGGGCCTCTCTGAGGGTACTCCCACCTTAGGTGATTGTTCACACCTCAGGTCACACCTCCCGAGAAACGGACGGAGGGACCAATCGGCACTTTCGAAAGGTATCAGCTCGGGTAATCACCCCTCCCTGGGCCTGGCCGTTACCAGGGGGTATGTACGTGTGTGGTGTCACCGCCAGACACCACACTTGCTAGGTGGTAGCTTTTAAATCGGCCGCGGTCCGGTAGTATACGTCGGACCCGCGTGTCGCCACTGTCAGTGATAGCAGACCGAGCGCCACCATGGCAGGTCTAGAGAGACGTACTAGCACTCGCCCCAGTTGTACAGACGACTTTGCCAGAAGGGGATCACTGACAATTACGCTCTCAATTGCCGAGACGATAGTTAGCCTAGCCTTCAGCTACATTTGCTACGACCTAGCAAGGCGCCGTATTCAATTGCTAATTAATATCAAGAGCGATGTTCTACAATTATGGATTAAAGTTAAGTATTCCAGAAGCTACGTTCTTTTCTTTATAGCATTCATTACGTATCCTGTTTCAGACCTCACGCCAGCCTGCTTGAGTTTAAGCACGTGCCTTTCAGTTTCCTCTCATTGTGTCTAGGCTGTCTTGTCTAGACACAACAACGTGTCTTACCTGTCTACTCGGGGCAGGGAATTACGCGTTACCCCGTTCCTGGCTACGCATGGAAATGCGTGGGTCGGCCTTCAGACACGCACAGGGAGGAAAAAGAGAAAGGTAAAACAAAAGGAAAGGAAAGGAAAGAAGAGAGGTCTCAAACGCCGCAGCGGAGAAGAGGGTAAAGAGAAGAGGTAAGGAAAAGAGAAGGACAAAGGAAGGACGAAGATTTGCAAGCAGAGAAAGCGAAGAAAATGTTATACTTTTGAGCGTCCGTCTCCGGACGTAGGCACAAAACATACTCCCAGAGGGGGAGAAAAGGAAGGAAAGAGGCGGAGGTGAGGGGGGGGGGGCAAGATGGGGGATGGGGAAGGATGCAGAAAGGGAAGGTATGCTGCCCGGAAAGGAAGGAGGGCCACATTAGCTCGGGGACCCGTGCTCGCTACGCACGTATCCACAAAAGAGTTGTGGACCCCTGGGGGGCAATTTCCTTGATGTCATGGTTTTCCATCCGTACCGTATTTTGGGCTAGTTTGTCAATTAATGAACTAACGATATAGGAGCACAATTCCCAGCCATATCCGTTCGTGGCGCCCCAGCCATATCCTCAATATGTTCTAGAAGCAATGCTAGTCATTTTCAGAATGAAGCTTTCATGCTGCAGTGAAATATTTAGGGATAAGGAAGAGGGCATGGCGAAGAAAGTGTTAGCCGCAACACAAGTGGCTCTCATTTTTTTTTCAAAATATTTGTTTCACGTTATGGCTTAGAACGTGGTAAAAAACTTACCGACAGATAAAAACTACGTATCGAGCTGAGAAACGACTTTGACCTAATCTGTAGCTACATAATTCTGTAACGTGTCCTTCCTTCCACAAGCGCTAGTACATTAATATGTGAAAAACAGCTTCCGTGGAGGTTGTGAGCGAGGGAGACAAATACAACAACAAAATTCCAGTCGTTAAGGAAGTTCAGCTCTTTCTGTAATCGCATTCTGCCGATGGCTGAGTTACTTGTTGTTAAGCACTACACTAGAGAGTCACGCAAATACTAGTCGGATGGTGCTAACGTGGTCTCTTCGTGATAACTGATAACTGTTCTTGAACGTAGACCAATGTGGAGTACTGCATTTCATCAAAAGTAAGATGCTGAAGACCTAAGAGAAAGGGGAGTAAGAATTATCTACTAAAATAGACCTCTTCATTGAACTTAGTTGTATATTACTTACGTCTCTGTCACGATTAATCCCATGCGGCTGAATAATGCTTTTCGACAGGTATTCTACTACAAAACGTTAAACCTTAACTCAGCACGCCCGCGCACGTGCGAGAGCGCGCGCGCACACACACATACACACACACACATATACACACACACACACACACACACACACACACAAACGAAGACGAGCACACGGAACCTACTTCTAATTGACTTTCCTGTCTATTAGATAATTCTGTTCCACACAAAAGTGGTCAAATCACTTTGTAGCAACAAAAACTACGTTTATTAAGTGAAGTTGTTTCTTCTTCCATTACTCTATTTGAGAATGTCCCTCTCTTAATCATACCAGGTGGCCCAGTTGTTACGACACTGGATTCGCGTCAGAGAATAACCTTCAAGTCTCGGTCCATCTATCTAAATTTGGCTTTAAATTAAAACTGTTTCAAGTGAATTCTTGAGTGGATCTCTTAACAAAACTACAACCAATAAGACCCTTCTTCCTTCTGTGCCTGAAACATTCGTCTGTCTGTAATAATTTTAACATAAACTGCACAAAAAACCTTTTCCACCAACCTCATAAATTGACAATTTACGTTTTTATGACTGGAAATGTTTTCTCAATGTTCCTATGACTGGGGCATAATTTCGGCCGGAAGGCGCATGAAAATCGTTCAGGCACCTCCCAGAGAATTTTTTTTTCACCTCACTGAATAAGTCGGCACAGGGTATTTAATATAGAACACGAATATTAAACCACAACGTAATTACACTATGTCATCGAAACTATCAGGACACTTGGGTGAAAATGACTTACAAGTTCGTGGAGCCCTCCATCAGTAATGTTGGAATTCAATATGGTGTTGGCCCACCCTTAGTCTTGATGACAGCTTCGACACTCGCAGGCACACATTGAATCAGATGCTGAAAGGTTTCTTGGAGAATGGCAGCCCATTCTTTGCGGAGTGCTGCAGTGAGGAGAGGTATCGATGTCGGTCGTGAGGCCTGGCACGAAGTCGGCGTTCCTAAACATCCCAAAGGTGTTCTATACCATTCAGGTCAGGACTCTGTGCAGGCCAGTCTATTACAGGAATGTTATTGTTTTATTGTTGTGCCCCCCCCCCCCCCACTCTAGAACCATGGACCTTGTCGTAGGTGGGGAGGCGTGCGTGCCTCAGCGATACAGGTAGCCGTACTGTAGGTGCAACCTCAATGGAGGGATATCTGTTGAGAGGCCAGACAAACGTGTGGTTCCTGAAGAGGGGCAGCAGCCTTTTCAGTAGTTGCTGGGGCAACAGTCTGGATGATTGACTGATCTGGCCTTGTAACACTAACCAAAGCAGCCTTGCTGTGCTGGTACTGCGAACGGCTGAACGCAAGGGGAAACTACGGCCGTAATTTTTCCCGAGGGCATGCAGCTTTACTGTATGATTAAATGATGATGGCGTCCTCTTGGGCAAACTATTCCGGAGGTAAAATAGTCCCCCATTCGGATCTCTGGGCGGGGACTACTCAGAAGGACGTCCTTATCAGGAGAAATAAAACTGATGTTCTACGGATCGGAGCGTGGAATGTCAGATCCCTTAATCGGGCAGGTAGGTTAGAAAATTTAAAAAGGGAAATGGATAGGTTAAAGTTAGATATGGTGGGAAATAGTGAAGTTCAGTGGTAGGAGGAACAAGACTTCTGGTCAGGTGAATACAGAGTTATAAATACAAAATCAAATAGGGGTAATGCAGGAGTCAGTTTAATAATGAATAAAAAAATAGGTGTGCGGGTAAGCTACTACAAACAGCATAGCGAACGCATTATTGTGGCCAAGATAGACACGAAGCCCATGCCTACTACAGTAGTACAAGTTTATATGCCAACTAGCTCTGCAGATGACGAAAAAATTGAAGAAATATATGATGAAATAAATGAAATTATTCAGATAGTGAAGAGAGACGAAAATTTAATACTCATGGGTGACTGGAATTCGGTAGTAGGAAAAGGGAGAGAAGGAAACGTAGTAGGTGAATATGGATTGGGGCTAAGAAATGAAAGAGGAAGCCGCCTGTTAGAATTTTGCACAGAGCACGACTTAATCATAGCTAACACTTGGTTCAAGAATCATAAAAGAAGGTTGTATACATGGAAGAAGCCTGGAGATAGTGACAGGTTTCAGATAGATAACATAATGGTAAGACAGAGATTTAGGAACCAGGTTTTAAATTGTAAGACATTTCCAGGGGCAGATGTGGACTCTGATCACAATCTATTGGTTATGAACTGTAGATTAAAACTGAAGAAACTGCAAAAAGGTGGGAATTTAAGGAGATGGGACCTGGATAAACTGAAAGAACCAGAGATTGTACAGAGTTTTAGGGAGAGCATAAGGGAACAATTGACAGGAATGGGGGAAAGAAATACAGTAGAAGAAGAATGGGTAGCTTTGAGAGATGAAGTAGTGAATGCAGCAGAGGACCTAGTAGGTAAAAAGACGAGGGCTAGTAGAAATCCTTGGGTAACAGAAGAAATACTGAATTTAATTGATGAAAGGAGAAAATATAAAAATGCAGTAAATGAAGCAGGCAAAAATAAATACAAACGTCTCAAAAACGAGATCGACAGGAAGTGCAAAATGGCTAAGCAGGGATGGCTAGAGGACAAATGTAAGGATGTAGAGGGTTATCTCACTAGGAATAAGATAGACACTGCCTACAGGAAAATTAAAGAGACCTTTGGAGAAAAGAGAACCACTTGTATGAATATCAAGAGCTCAGATGGAAACCCAGTTTTAAGCAAAGAAGGGAAAGCAGAAAGGTGGAGGGAGTATATAGAGGGCCTATACAAGGGCAATGTACTTGAGGACAATATTATGGAAATGGAAGAAGATGTAGATGAAGATGAAATTGGAGATACGATACTGCGTGAAGAGTTTGACAGAGCACTGAAAGACCTGAGTCGAAACAAGGCCCCGGGAGTAGACAACATTCCATTAGAACTACTGACGGCCTTGGGAGAGCCAGTCCTGACAAAACTCTACCATCTGGTGAGCAAGATGTATGAGACAGGCGAAATAACCTCAGACTTCAAGAAGAATATAATAATTCCAATCCCAAAGAAAGCAGGTGCTGACAGATGTGAAAATTACCGAACAATCAGTTTAATAAGACACAGTTGCAAAATACTAACGCGAATTCTTTACAGACGAATGGAAAAACTGGTAGAAGCCGACCTCGGGGAAGATCAGTTTGGATTCCGTAGAAATATTGGAACACGTGAGGCAATACTGACCCTACGACTTTTCTTAGAAGCTAGATTGAGGAAAGGCAAACCTACGTTTCTAGCATTTGTAGACTTAGAGAAAGCTTTTGACAATGTTGACTGGAATACTCTCTTTCAAATTCTGAAGGTGGAAGGGGTAAAATACAGGGAGCGAAAGGCTATTTACAATTTGTACAGAAACCAGATGGCAGTTATAAGAGTTGAGGGACATGAAAGGGTTGGTTCAAATGGCTCTGAGCACTATGGGACTCAACTGCTGAGGTCATTAGTCCCCTAGAACTTAGAACTAGTTAAACCTAACTAACCTAAGGACATCACAAACATCCATGCCCGAGGCAGGAATCGAACCTGCGACCGTAGAGGTCTTGCGGTTCCAGACTGCAGCGCCTTTAACCGCACGGCCACTTTGGCCGGCCGACATGAAAGGGAAGCAGTGGTTGGGAAGGGAGTGAGACAGGGTTGTAGCCTATCCCCGATGTTATTCAATCTGTATATTGAGCAAGCAGTGAAGGAAACAAAAGAAAAATTCGGAGTAGGTATTAAAATCCATGGAGAAGCAATAAAAACTTTGAGGTTCGCCGATGACATTGTAATTCTGTCAGAGACAGGAAAGGACTTGGAAGAGCAGTTTAACGGAATGAACAGTGTCATGAAAGGAGGGTATAAGATGAAAATCAGTAAAAGCAAAACGAGGATAATGAAATGTAGTCGTATTAAGTCGGGTGATGCTGAGGGAATTAGATTAGGAAATGAGATACTTAAAGTAGTAAAGGAGTTTTGCTATTTGGGGAGCAAAATAACTGATGATGGTCGAAGTAGAGAGGATATAAAATGTAGACTGGTAATGGCAAGGAATGCGTTTCTGAAGAAGAGAAATTTGTTAACATCGAGTATTGATTTAAGTGTCAGGAAGTCGTTTCTGAAAGTATTTGTATGGAGTGTAGCCATGTATGGAAGTGAAACATGGACGATAAATAGTTTGGGCAAGAAGAGAATAGAAGCTTTCGAAATGTGGTGCTACAGAAGAATGCTGAAGATTAGATGGGTAGATCATATAACTAATGAGGAGGTATTGAATAGGATTGGGGAGAAGAGAAGTTTGTGGCACAACTTAACTAGAAGAAGGGATCGGTTGGTAGGACATGTTCTGAGGCATCAAGGGATCACCAATTTAGTATTGGAGGGCAGCGTGGAGGGTAAAAATCGTAGAGGGAGACCAAGAGATGAATACACTAAACAGATTCAGAAGGATGCAGGTTGCAGTAGGTACTGGGAGATGAAGAAGCTTGCACAGGAAGCCGGCCGCGGTGGCCGTGCGGTTCTGGCGCTGCGGTCCGGAGCCGCGGGACTGCTACGGTCGCAGGTTCGAATCCTGCCTCGGGCATGGGTGTGTGAGATGTCCTTAGGTTAGTTGGGTTTAAGTAGTTCTAAGTTCTAGGGGACTTATGACCTAAGATGTTGAGTCCCATAGTGCTCAGAGCCATTTGAACCATTTTTTGCACAGGATAGAGTAGCATGGAAAGCTGCATCAAACCAGTCTCAGGACTGAAGACCACAACAACAACAACATTGTTGTGCAACCACTCCGTCACAGGCTGTGCATTATGAACAGGTGTTCGATCGTGTTGAAAGATGCAATCGCCATCTCCAAATTGCTCTTCAACAGTGGGAAGCAGGAAGGTGCTTAAAACATCAATGTAGGCCTGTGCTGTGATAGTGCCAAGCAAGAAAACAAGGGGTGCAAGCCCCCTCCATGAAAAACACGACCATACCATAATACCACCGCCTCCGAATTTTACTGTTGGTACTACACACGCTAGCAGATAACGTTCACCGGGCATTCGCCATACCCACACCCTGCCATCGGTTCACCACATTGTGTACCGTGATCCGTCACTCCACACAACATTTTCCACTGTTCAATCGTCCAGTGTTTACGCTCCTTACATCAAGCGAGGCGCCGTTTAGCATTTACCGGCGTGATGTGTGGCTTATGAGCAGCCGCTTGACCTTGAAATCCAAGTTTTCTCACCTCTCACCTAACTGTCATAGTACTTGCAGTGGATCCTGTTGCAGTTTGGAATTCCTGTGTGATGGTCTCGATAGATGTCTGCCTATTACACATTACGACTCTCTTCAACAGTCGGTGGTCTCTGTCAGTCAACAGACGAAGTCGACCTGTACGATTTTGTGCTGTACGTGTCCCTTGACGTTCCCATTTCACTATCACATCATAAACTGAGGACCTAGAGATGCTTAGGAGTGTGGAAATCTCGCGTACAGACGTATAACGCAAGTGACACCCGATCACCTGACCACGTTCGAAGACCGTGAGTTCCGCTGAGGGCCCCATTCTGCTCTCTGACGATGTCTAATGACTACTGAGGTCGCTGATATGGAGTACCTGACGGTAAGTGGCAGCACAATGCACCTATTATGAAAAGATACGTTTTTGGGGTGTCCGGATACTTTTTATCACATAGTGTATAATTTGCCAGTGCATCAGGACCGGTGAACGTGACAATTGGTGACCAGCGTGATGCGACGGGCAGGGGTGTGAGGCCAGGTACCGTGCGTGTGTGCGTGTGTGTGTGTGTGTGTGTGTGTGTGTGTGTGTGTGTGTGTGTGTGTGTGTGTCTGTACATTATGCCCAACATAAGTTTAGCTTCGTTCCGAAATTGTGATCGGTACAGCTCAATAACCTTCGTGTCGACTACCTTTTCTTTACCTCTGCTAGGAACCTCAGAGATCCAAAATATAGCATAGAAAAGCTGAGCTTCGTTCAAAAGTTGTCTAGTAACACAGAAACCGCTTATTTAATTTACGAGCTACAAATGCGTACATACTGCCAATCGGGCATTTATTTATTTACACACCATTTCCACCACTTTGCTCCTCTTCCACTTTCAAATTAATGCGACCTTATTCATTTTATCTCTTCTACAGTTGCTCTCATAGTATATCTGCTTAACTAAATAATTTTTGGACTCACGACAAGAAAATGTAGCTTGTTTGTGGTTAAATTATGAAAAGTGTAAAAAAGGTGATAGATAATTTTTTATTCGGTAGGTTAGATTTTACATTTAGAAGTTAATGTATTCATTATCTCTACACATAAAAATTGTGGCCTCTTTTTAACTCACTATTATAGAAATTACAGACGACAAAATCTGAATGTAGGATTTTATATACAGTCTGTTCACGTACCATTCTCACATAAAGTGGGGAAGAGGGGAGGAAGATCATGGCAGTCGCATTGAGGAGCGGAGAGGAGGGAGTGAATATTTCCCTCTTTATCTTACATTGTTACCAACTCAGGCGACACGACCTGATCAGCTGCTATTGTACAAACAGCACGCAGATGTATCGTAGGGACGTTCGTGTTGATATGTGTTGCTTATTTTTAGTAATGAATATGAACTTAAATCATTCCAGTTGCAATAAAACTTAGTGATTATAAGACAAATGACATTTAAAACATTTATTAAACATCTAACTCGGTGTCTCGCGTCACATCGTGTTTTGTTCCTCCCAATTCTTCGGGAAGTCAGTTTTGTAACCAATCGCGATGGGCCAGGAATATCTCCATCATCATTCATCGCTAAATGTTCTATTAATTAATACTGGATGTACGCTCATCGAGCAGCTACAGTGCAACCCTTTGAACATAGCGGCTGGCAGCAGTTGAAAACACGACATCATAGTCACAAAGACTACCGACTTGTGCCGATATGAATGGAGCAGAAATAGGGATCAAAGAGACACTGGGACAGGCGGTAGAACCTGTTTTTTGTATTAAATCTTGTGGTTTTATTGTTTTCATTATAAGAAATTATGTTTTAAGTATCTGCATTTCAGAAGAGTATTATGTAAAAAAATGATTTCTCATTGCAGGTTTTATCATAAGGTAAAAGTAAAATTTTTATTCTTTGTGTATTTCACTGGAGTGTGCTGTGTCTGCAGTCGTGAACGGGACGATTTGGCTTGTGTGTATTGTTCACTCTTCAACATCATGGTTTGAAGCTTTGACCGCGCGCGCTCTCACACTTCACGGTAAGAAAATTTTCAACACAGAAAGTTGCCCGCCAAATGGCGTGCACCATTATGGCCTCATTCGAACATTCTGCTACTATTGTGAGACACAAAACATTGGAATCTACAATAATAGCTAATGAGCACTGTTTCCAAATATGACTACGAGGTACCTCGAGGAAAATGCACTGGAACGGAGCGTTGCTTTCTGAAGGAAATAGAGGGAGTGTGTCGAACCAGACAGTGCAAAGCCGTCTCCACACCAACAGTTTGCGCTCCAAGCGTCCGTTACGAACAGCAATACAATCCCACAGCAAATTGGTGCATGAAAGCCTGCAAGGAACACGTGTAATGTAACGTGTATCAGTGGTGTCGGGTTTTGTTCACTCACTAGTGTAAGTGGCCAATTATAAATGGACGTGTCAAGCATTCAGTGTCACGAGTTCAGCAGCGCGGTGAATCAGCCACGCGTTGCATCGGTACGTACGGATGTCGGAAGCATCTCATCGGTAAGAAAGGTAATTTTAGGGCTGTGCAGTATCGAAACAGGATTTTCCATCCGATTTCCCAGCCTTACAGCCAACATTTCACCGATGGGTTAGTCTTTCAAAGCTATAATGCACGAGCACACAACGCCTCCGTCGTGAACACCTTGCTCGAGGAGGGAGGAATCGACCGAACCAGGGTGAGAATGATTGGGGCCAGTTGAAACTCGGAGTGCGCCTTCGTAGGAATCCGCCTAGCACAGTGAATTACATTTGCAAATGATTCATCACGATAAAGCTTCGGCGTTTTGGTTATCTGTATTGACTGTAATACTGCAGTAATCTTCAAAGAACCTTCATTCTCTACTTACAGAACTGATCGCCTTCCATGTGGCTTTGATTTGTTTCGGCAACTGAAAACTCAGCGAGAGGTGAGTTAGGTTTCTTTTTATTTCGTTTCATGAACTTCTGTAAGCAATGCAGATAAATGTGCAAAGCGTCCTGACGACTGTGTGGAAAAATGGTCTGGTGACCGCTTTTTTTAAAGTTGAATAAATATAGTGAGTGTACTTGCTATAATTTAAAATAATGGAGCATATGAAATGTTATTTTGAGAAGCTGTACTATTGTTCTTTGATATATACACGTTGTCAATCAAAAGAATCAATTCTTTCATCTTGCTTTAAATGTAGTGGGAGTTTCTTGACGCATAGCAATAAGAATACCATAAGCAAGATCGAAAATTGCTGTACGCTGGTTGCAATTTCCTAGCAGTTAGCTGAAATAGCATCCTGCTGTGAACTATTCTAATTCTTCAGCAGACATTCACTAGAGTAAATGAAATAAAAGTATAAGGCAATGTAACCTGAACTGTAAATAATGCCTTAGCCCTGATTTCATTGGTCGTGTTTCAGCCACATTCAGATGATTCACAGACTAGGCCTGTTTGGAATACTTGTAGCGTGACTAAGACTTCTACTAGATTGTTTTTAACTAAAGAGTCTGAATGTACACAGAAAAGAGAGAACGAATTACCTCGTTTCATTCAAATGTCATAAGAAATAATGGAAGAAAGAAGATTATAGCTTAACGTTCGTCGACGACAAGGTAATTACAGATGGAATAAAACTGGATCGGACGCATGTCGGAATAAAATCCCTAGCAATCATTCCAGCATTCGCCTTGATTTACGGAAACCACGAAAAAGTCTGGGTTGTGGCTTGAAGTACAGTCCACCCAGTACCTTAACCAGTGGCCATCTCCATTAGCAACATCCTTAAGAGCTTTCACTAAATCTTAATAATGGATTATGGTAAATGAAAGGCTTAGAATATGTATTTAATGGCCTTTACCGCACCTGGTAATCACTGGAATAATAGTTACAAGTAGTTTGCAACCTTGGCAGAGAACGTTGATGTGAAGCCTTGTTTTGTCATGAATAGAGATGAGTATCTCGTAAAATTGATGTGGGAATATGTTCTCTCTGTCAGAAATTTTAAATTGTCTGTAGATACATACGTGTGACGAATATTGCAAAAGTTACAGCGAGTAAATCCCTAATTTGCATTGTCTGATTGTGTCCTCTAGAAGTCGAGAAAACTGAACGAAGCGTAGACCCGTGTGGCATTCCTATGTGGGTTCGGACGTACTGGTTTACACGTTCTTCGTAATGTAGGTTGTCTGTAATTTACTAACCCATTGTGATAAGCGCTGGAATTCTAAATTAACAACTGTAGCAGATTTCTTTCACATGCAGTCTTAATTCTATAAATACATCGACCTTCCCTATCCCGATGTGACTTAGGATGTATAAACTTTAATGTATACTGTAGTAGAGAAAACGCTGAGCAGAAACAACGGATGACAATGTGTGTGAGACGATCAGGGTTGGCTGTCGGCAGAGGGAGGACACACGGAGGGAATGAAAAGGAGGTTCATGCGTATGTTTATTCCTTGATGGCAGAAACGGCAGAAACATAAAGGCTACAGCCAATATAAACAACGTAGTTCAAAAATTGACACCAATAACGAAACGGTGTATAACATCGTGAGATGTTGCTTATGAATTTCAATTTTTTTTTTATTTAGTGCAGCAGCAGTTTGAAATACGAAAAATAAATTTCCGACAGAGTCTGTAGCGGACAGCCCAGAGCGAGTTATGTCACACGTTTACTTAGTAGTTGCTTCCGCGTCATGAAAACGCGACTGTCGTCTCCCTCGCGAAGGCAACGCAAATACCTTTCAAGGTTGCCTGGCTAATTTTTTCACCTCGGTATTCATTACCTGCCTGGCTAATTTTTTCACCTCGGTATTCATTACCTTAAATATTTCCAGATTAATTCTTCTGGTCTTGGGTGCTGCAGTAGCTGTCATTATAGCTCCTTCAAATGTGTTTAACTATGTACAGAAGTGAAATCCATGATCTGTGCTATAAATTCTGAGACACATCTCAAATCTGGAGAATGGCAGCGATGATTATGTTAGTCCATCACCTATGAAATTACAACCGCTTTTCTGAACACAACACGTTAAATTTCATTTGATTAATTATACATTGCTTTTAAGTAAAAATGTGTGATATTTTTGGAAGTAACAGTATATATCATAACACAGCTTCACTTCTTAGAGTCGTTGTACTTTGAAGAGTGGTTCACATACGAGTGCAGTTTGAAAAACGTGGCAACACACATACACTTACATAAACAGCTGAAGGAAAATTCGTGGACCAGAATTATAAAAGGGGAGATGACACAAGGCTGATCAGCGTCTGCCAGGATGGTTCGAGCCAACTACAGCAAACGCACTTTCCCATATGCGTTACACTGACGAACATGGAACATGGCCAAGCAGGAGCGAAGATTTAATGTCCTTATCTGCTCTCCACCTCGCTGCTCATATGAAATGTTCATAAACGCCTTTTGACCAGGCCGATAGAAGCTGACCAGAAACATAGTCTTTCGGTTCCAGGAACCTAGTAATACCTAACTCTAAAGTGATAAAAGCAACTGCCTTTGGCAGATTACTCTGATGCTCGTTGCTCGGTTTCAGATGATTATTACTAAACTAAAAAGTAATGGGGAAGAGATTCCGTCTTCTACAAAAAAAGCCTTTTTTGTTTCGAATATGCCAAGTAAGATGATGCCGAAGTTAAAGACAATGGACTTGCGAAAGGAACGGGATTCAATTCCCCGTTCAGTCATAACGATGTTGGTTTGAAATGTTTTCCTGACACTGATGAGGCTAATGATGCCTCGATGGTACGTTTGAAACCGACACTACTGATTGTACTGCCCTTCACTGACGTACCCGAGCTTGTGTTCTTTCACTAACAACCACATTTTCGACAGGATGTTAAAGCTGGATCTTTCTTCCTTTGCCTTTTATTATGTTGCTAAGCAAACATATTTCAGCAATTTCGTACGATTTACATTTAGGTTTTCTGCCTAAGTTATTGTCTGAAGGTTTCGAAGTTGACGTCGAAAGTAATATAACTATGAATATGTAGTAACAAAAGTCGGAAACTTTCTGAATGTACATCATGTGATCAAAAGTATCCGAACACCTGGTTGAAAATGACTTACAAGTTTGTAGCGCCCTCCATCGGTAATGCTGGAGTTCAGTACGGTGTTGGCCCACCCTTAGCCTTGATGACAGCTTCCACTCTCACAGGCATACGTTCAATCAGGTGCTAGAAAGTTTCTTGGGGAGTGGCAGCCCATTCTTCACGGAACGCTGCACTGAGGAGAGGTATCGATGTCGGTTGGTGAGACCGGGCACGAAATCGGCGTTCCAAAACATCTCAAAAGTTTTCTATAGGATTCAGATCAGGACTCTGTAAAAATGTTTCAAATGGCTCTGAGCACTATGGGTCTTAACTTCTAAGGTCATCAGTCCCCTAGAGCTTAGAACCACTTAAACCTAACTAACCTAAGGACATCACGCACATCCATGCCCGAGGCAGGATTCGAACCTGCGACCGTAGCGGTCGCGCGGTTCCAGACAGTCCATTACAGGGATCTTATTGTCGTGTAACAATTCCGCCACAGGCCGTGCATTATGAACAGATGCTCGATCGTGTTGAAAGATGCAATCGCTATCCCCGAATTGCTCTTCAACAGTGGGAAGCAGGAAGGCGCTTAAAACATCAATGTAGGCCTGTGCTGTGATAGTGCTGTGATAGTGCCATATCGATAAGTTTAGTGGATCCAGTACACACAAGGTTTAGTTTCGTAATATTAACATTGGAAAGTGAGCTTTTCGTGTATGTTGCATCAACCCTTCACTCTAGGATGAAAAGTAGTGAGAAACGTCGAAAGTACTGCAAATATTCACCAGTACATGGTATAAATGATGTTACTTGACATATTCATTTAAGAAATACTGTGTGTGTAAAAAACAGCTGTTGTTACAGACTGTATAGCTGTTTTCATGTAGTGAAAATAAACGTCACACTTACTGCAGGCGCCTTCTAATGTAACAGAGAAGCAATATAGATTGTAAAATAGGTGGCTTTAGTGTATTATATTACTCGTCACAGCTACCTTCACAATTTTCAGGCAGTAGTTTAAATAATGAGGTCCACTGCAGGAAATAAGTAGGTGCCGTTATAGATCTCGCTATGTGTAAGAATGTATCAAAACGAAAACCCGGAAGTTACCCATCCATAGAAGCAGGCCTGATATTCGTCGAAATTCATTACATACAGCGACTTTTTTTTAATGTACATATTTCGACATACTGTCGTAGGATTCACGGTCAGGAGTTATTCTCCTAGGCTTATAATTTCTTTCTCTTCAGTACATTGTACTGTATTCAAACGCGGTATGTCACTTATTTTACTGTACAATCTGTTGATTATAAACAGGAAATAACCGTAATGTACCTTACAATTACATCAGTGCACTTGTAAGAATGTATCAAAACGAAAACCCGGAAGTTACCCATCCATAGAAGCAGGCCTGATATTCGTCGAAATTAATTACATGCAGCGACTTGTTTTAATGTACATATTACGACATACTGTCCTAGGCTTCACGGTCAGGTGCTATTCTCCTAGGCTGATAATTTCTTTCTCTTAAGTACATTGTACTGTGTTCAAACGCAGTATGTCACTTATTTTAATGTACAATCTGTTGATTGTAAAAAGGAAATAATCGTAGTGTACCTTAAAATTACACCAGTGCACGCACTAAGCGAGCTCCAATAGAATGCCTGTACTCAATTACATGAGCAGACAGTTCTTTTTTAATTCTGCATAATTTCCTAAGTACTGGGCACATCAATTTTCTACGTCAGCAGTGGTACGTGTTATTGTCAGCTGCACTCTGTTTTCCCGTAAACGAGAAAAAGCATTATAAAACATTAAATTATTCTCTGTAGCCCCCGTGTCCAAGAAATCGAACCTAGGAAAGAGCGGATTGCAGGGACCACGTCTTCTACATAACTGAAGCAGCGTCTTCGCTGTGTGTAGACTGTATTATAACTAATGATGCCATACTTACCCTAGTCAAATCCTATGAATTTAAACAGCACCATTTTGCATTTTAGTGTGCCATAACCTTTTATACGAATGACAAAAATACATGCTTGGCTCAAGAAAAACGTAATTAGGTAGTTTTCTCAAATTTATCTAAAATTGAAATATAATCACCTAAATTTACCCATAATTTTTCCTAGCCCACCTCAAGTCATTTTAGACAGATTTCATTTCATATGAAACTAGTGCAATGACTATACGGGTGGTAGTGATCATGTAAGAGGCTAAGATAATTGGACACCATGACGGTCATCTCGGAAATGCACTGTCTGGTGGTACGTAGCTGAGGCGTGTGTATATTCTGCCCGCTTTGTGATTACACCCAGCGGTGTCTACGAGTCTCCATCTCGCCTCTCTTTCCAGTGCTGATGTAGAACTTGAGATGCTGTCTTGAGAGATTGTCCTTTTCTATCACTATCATTTTACTACGGATCAATAGAATGCAGTTTTCCCCCTACAATCGCTTTCGCTAAATTTTGTTCAGTATGACATGACGTCTTGATGTAATCAATATTTGGTGTCCCACTTCCGTATTGATCCTTGCTGGCGTAAGTGGGGCTTGATATAAATGTTCCTAAGATTCTATTGTCAGCTGACCGCTTATCCCTTCTCATTCGATTGCTGCCAGAAACTCTCCCTATAGCACACACTTATTTTAAGTGTCGATACTCCAGAAATAAGTTACCGTGAGTAAGATGGTTGATATTCTGCGTCGTGTAGCTGTTTGCAAGGCTAGGTGAGCTACACTGTGACGCCCTTTTTATCATCTCTGGCTGTATTTTATCATAGATGGCCTTCCTTTACAGATTTCTGAACAAGTCAAGACGTTTGAAGTCGAGTACGGAGTCCTAATAATCCTCTTAGTGACATGTATCTGCTAAATCACTATACGTCTGAATGACTTTTATTTAGCCAATACTATGTGACACCACAATCAGTTTACTGATGTACTGCACCAGACTGACTGTTATCGACTTGAATTCTAATACCAAATACAGTCGAAACTAGAAGTTTCCATGCTTGAGCAAGACACCATTTACCGGCTACGTAGTTTCAACATAACGACTTCGTATACTGATCATGTGTCAGAAGAACCGTCAAGCCAATATTGTCACACAGACGGCAGTCTCTCTTTGTTTTAATCGTAAAGCATTAAGTCTACAGGTCTGCAAAACGTATGGACTGGACACTGAGACCTATCCTCTTTGGCACCCTTAATTATCGCCGTAGTTAGCATTTGCAACCAAGTCTTTTGTAGTCTATCAGAGATAACATCAACTCCAAAAGAGCTATTATTTTTGTCAGATTTTACAATGTCATTAATTTCAAATAGAATTGGTTACAACAACAACATAAATGTTGCCAACTCAGAGTCTACAAAATAACAAACACTGCAAGCTTTCTCCAGAAATTGTGATATTTGTGTATTATAAGATTCTTAGGCATTGCACAAGTTCTTTTATCCAAACTGCAGTCTTTCAACGTATTACGCACTTATTTTAACTTCCTTTTTTATAGTATTCTCTCTAGTTTTAACGTAATTCCATGTTTCAGGTAAGTAGTGCCATATATGTATCTGAAGATAATGGTCGTATGTAGTCCACTTCAGCAGACATGAATAAATTTCCACGCCAACACAAACACATTCACACTCTGAGACACACACACACACACACACACACACACACACACACACACACACACACATAGACACACACGCACGCACGAAATCACAAGCGTACACACAGTACATGAGCATTTGACACAGTGCCGTGATAAATGTTTTGTAATCCTCGGCAGCTGTAGAGCGGAGTGAATAAGGCGATGTTGTCTCTGTCTTGTGTTCCCAGCGGGCGTGACGTGCTACACGTGCGTGAACGTGTCGGACAATCTGATCTGCAACCAGTACGCCATCGACCGGCCCTGTCCGCACGGTAAGTACATGCCCGCAGCAATTCACCACAGGCGACAGCTTTAGTCCGCCCAAAACCTCCAGTTTCATCGCAGCGTGAACATTTCGATGCACATACCAGCTACAGCCTTGTCACACCACATGTCACTGTTTCGGTGATATTGCGCAGCGTTCCGCAAAGCATACTGCCGAGGTCACATAAAACAGAAGTTTATAGAAGTCATCTTTCGGCATGATTTATTATTGTCGTTAGGTGACTGCCTTTCAAAACTAAACTAGTCGTGTGACCAGGATTCTGTCTTTTTGTCTTTATGTTGTAATGCATAGCCCTTTTACAGTTACAGCACTCGCTGGCCATCAAACTTAATACAGCTTAAATAGCTAGATCCTCGAACTCTAAAAAGATTCAAGTTCACAAGAAAATAAAAAGGAAAAACTGAAACTATAAGTTCCAGAAGTTCAGAAGATATCACAGGATGCAATCAGCGACACTTTATAACAACGTAAGTTTCATTAGTGTTCCACACAACCTAGGCCTCGTAGCACAGATATCGAGCGGAAATACTTCTGAGTCTAGCACCTGTAGTCGAGCACTACTGACAGAGTCCTGCGACTGTACAGCAGGGAGAGATGACAAATTTGGCAGAGGCCAACGGAGCGGGGCGATGTCATACTCAAGAGTCCAGTGGCAGTGTCGTTTCAGGAGACGATGGCTTAGCGCAGCTACCGATGATCTGCTTGAAGTGGCTTCCCGGAGAGATCTGACCTCCGTCTACTCTGCGGCCTGTTCTATCGCCATACGTCTGGTTTCGCAGGCAGTCAAAGTTAGTGGCCAGCTCTCACGTGTAGTAGTAACGGCCTTTTATGGAGGAGCCGCTAAACCTACGATATCCATTGTCCTTGCCAGCAGTACATCTTCCTCCTTCGATGGGATAGAAATGAGAGTTAAAGTAAGGGTACTGAGCCTTTCACGATGGGGTCTGTGAAAAAACATACTACGTGCCGTTATTGCATCAAATTTCTATGAAATCTCGAGATTTCAACAAGTTCTTCCATCTTCGTCACATTACGTCACCTATATAATGACTTGTGTCGGCAAGTGGTGGCTCAGGATTAAGAGAAACCGGAAGTAGTAAGAAAAATAACATCCTGGAAACCGAAACAGACGACTCCTAAGGAAAAGATTGCAGAATGTACTGCAAAAACAAAACTTCGAGAAGACGATCTCTGAAGTCGTCGGTGCCTTAACAATTATTCCGTGCAGCAACGATCATCTAGGATGGTCAAGCCGTGGGTGTCGCTCGACCATACAACAAAGGTGGGTGTTGGTAGCCCTGCACGAGGCCGCACTTACGGAGACAGAGCTCTCGTGAAAGATATTAGGTCGTAATTAATTATAGTGGAACACTTTTAACTAATTAAACACGTTCTTTAGTGTACTCTTCAAGCCCACCATTAAAAGTTTTTCTTTAATTTGCGTAGTGTTCCAGTAATCGCGAAAAGTTCGTTTTCTTTACATTTCGCGGCTTTGCCTTACTTTCCGAGTGTGCATACTTAGCGTTATACCGCAATCTTAAGTGCATTTGCTATAGATTACTGATTAAATACGTTCATTAGTGTGCTCTTCAAGCTTGCAATTAAAGGTTTTTCTTTTATTTTCGTACTCTTCCAGCACTCGCAAAAAGTTCGTTTTGGTTACATTCGGCTGTTTAGACCTAATTTCAGAATGTGCATATTTAGCGTTATACCACAAATTTAAGTGCATTTGCTAACAGTTTACTTACATAATAGTTTCCAAAACATATTTAGTGTCCTTTTGCATCTGTATTTAATATATTATCATTATCACTTTGTAAATCTCTTAACTAATTTCCGAACTACCATGGATACTAATGTGTGAGCTGCAGTAGGAAAGTTAGTTCAGGGGTTTTGTGCACTTGTTGTGAGAGGTGGTTTCATTGGGGAAATTTTAGCGGCATGGGGATTGGGGAAGCAAACGAGACTCTTGCATTCTTTTGCAGGGTTTGCTCAAGAGATAGGGTTATAGCTAAACAGGAGGAGAAAATTAGAGCCATTCAGGCTGATTTGGACAGAGCGAGGGAGGAACCGAAGAGGTTAAGGGGGGAGGAGGGTAAACAGCGGTGGGAAGTGGTAGCTGGGAACAGGGGCCACAGAAAGAGAACAGTGTCTGACAGTTTCCCAATTGGCACAACCAATAGATTTGCCTTCCACCACAGTTAAGTAAGGAAGAGGCTCCAGTGGAAGTTGATGTAGTTAAGATGCAACAGAATCTCACTAGCAAACCAACTGATTCAAAAAAAGGAGAAAGTAAGTTCTGTTGCTAGGCAGCAGCCACGGAAGAGGTGTGAGCCAGATTTTGCAGGAAAAATTAGGTCACAAACTTTTTCAAGCCAAGTGCATGTCTTAGCCATGTGGTAGAGGATATAGGTTCCTTGTAGAAGGGTTTCTCAAAGCAGGATCATTTGATGATAGTTTTTGGAGTGGGAAACAGTATTGATAGGGATCAGGGCTACAGTATTGAATGTGACCTGGTGAAAATACCCTCTGCAACGACCCATACCAATGTTGGGCTGGTGCCTGCTTACATGCGGCATGATCAGCCCCAGTTGACCCCTCTGTCAGGAGGGTAAATATGGAGTTTCAATAGGAAAGGGAAAGGTAAACTGGCAGGGTTGTTAGCGAAATCCATATGGGGGGGGGGGGCACTAGTACTCATGGATGTACAGTCGTGCTCAAAAGTATCCGAACGACCTGAATTGCATTTCGCCTGATTTGCATACAACCCACATAACGAAGCTGTCTAGCAGGTCCTCTAATCGCTCCTCGGTACAGTCGTTTGACTATTGAAAATGGTTCTATCTAATCACCACTAGAAAACAAATATCAGGGAACACCTTATCACAGATAAGACTGACTTAAGGCTTGTAAGATCACACTTATTACAATAAATGACATACCTGAAATGTTACCACTCTCATTATTACGTCAGATAGGTAATGCACGTAGTAAGTTTGTCGTATTCACGATTTCCTCTTCAAAGTAACATACCGTACTTATTATTTAGCACAAAATGACATTAAAAATTTAAGTTATTCACGAGATGCTAGTTGAGAATATGTATGAACTTCGAATGACACGACGAACTGTCTCGTTCTGCATATGGATTCAAACCCAGGTCATGCAAATTAAGCAAACATTTCGGGACTGACGGAAACTAACAGTCATTCCTGACTATTCGTACAGAGAGTGATATACCTAGGTTTTAGACGGTATCAGTTAGGAAATATCAACTTTAAATTACATAACGTAAACATTTTTTAAGGTCGCGAATTCTTACCCAACATCTATTGTCCCTGTTAACGAACTAAGAGAGATGTTAAATATTGCTTCTTCACAAGTAACTTACTTGAAATGCAGTGAAGTAAAGCATTGTGTCTGACAGAGATTCGAACCCAGAACGTAATCCGATTGTTATCGAAGCAAAATTAGCTGCGACATATCGGATTTTCTCGGCAGTAGCAAGATGTTTTAACTGAAATGACGAGACGAAACATTATTTTTTTTTTCTTCATAGGATTCCGGGATTGAAGAATAAAGTAGATGAGCTCCTGGTTTGTTTAGATGACATTGAATATGATAACGTAATAGATATACTATGCCTGTGTGAGCATAACATTGTGTCTGATATGGAAAAGGTAAATATCAGCGGTTATAAACTAGCTGCACATATGAGTAGAGAGAATAAGGTGAGAGGAGGAGTTTCCATATATGTCAAAAGTTATCACTGTGTAAAAAGCTTAGATAAAAAAAAAGTTTTGTCTAGAGCAACATATAGAAGCATGTGCCTGTCAACTTAAACTGAAGAAGGGCTCTTTTGTAATTGTAACAGTATATAGGTCCCCTTCAAGATACTTTCATTTATTCCTGGAAAACTTGGATGCCTTGTTGTGTTATCTGTCAGATAGGGCAAAGCAAATTATTATTTGTGGGGACCTCCATGTAGATTCACTGAAAGAGTGTAATAGAAAGAATGATCTGGAAGTCTTGCTCGGTTCTTTCAGTTTGACATCTGTCAATTATTTTCCTACTCGGGTAGTAAAGGACAGCAGCACACTGATAGATAACACTTTTATAGACCAAGATAAGTTTAAAAACATAAGTTCTTGTCGTGTTGAGAATGGCATTTCTGATCATGGTACTCAGCCAGTTATAGTATATGACATAGCTCCATTCAGAAATTCAAAACTACCCTCCAAAGTTGTGCGTTCAATTAGTGACTCAATAACTAGAAATTTCAGATAAAATCTTCAGCAGTTAGAGTGGAATGAGGTGTACAATGAACCCGATGCTAACTTAATATATAACATATTTCATGATAAATTTGTAAGAGAATTTGAAAACTGTTTCCCCAAGAAAGTACTTAAATCAAATTATAAGAAATCATGCAAAAAAACCTTGGCTTACTAAACGAATAAAAATATCTTGTAACCACAAAAGGGAACTGTATCTAACAACAAGAAAGAGTAATGACATAGAAACAGCCAAATATTATAAAAACTGTTGCGCTACATTAAGAAAGGTTATTAAAAAGTCCAGAAGCATTTGCATCATGTCTGCGCTTAATACCTCTGATAACAAAATCAAAACAATTTGGAATATTATTACAAGGGAGACAGGGCGACCAAGAGTACAGGATAACGGCATTACCATCAAAGCGAATGGATACTTGACAAACAACAAGCCTGATGTCTAAAACATTTTGAATAATCATTTTTTAAATGTTGTTGAGAAAGTAGGACCTAAATGCCATTAGAAGAAGCAGGGCAGTTAATGGAAGAGGCCTTACCCACACAATTTGATACAATTGAAATTCCACCCACCTCTGCTTCTGAAATTAGGAAGATAATAAACTCTCTCAAAAACAAAAGTTCATATGGAATTGATGGCATTTCCAGCAGGATAATAAAAGCTTGTTCCCAAGATGTAAGTGGGTTTCTTAGCCACATATGTAATAGCTCTCTGAAGCAGGGCATTTTCCCAGATAGAATGAAGTATACCATTTTTAAACCACTGCATAAAAAAGGGAATACGTCTGATGTCAACAACTACCGCCCAGTGTCTCTTCTGACTGCCTTATCCAAAATTCTTGAAAAAGTAATGTATTGTACAGTAGCTTCAAACCTTTGTAAAAATAAAGTTTTAACAAAAAGTCAGTTTGGTTTCCACAAATGTTTTTCAACGGAAAATGCTATATATACTTTCACTTATGAAATATTAAATGCTCTGAGCAACCGGAAGTCGCCCGTTGGGATTTTTTGCGATCTCTCAAAGGCTTTTGATGGTGTAAATCATGGAATGCTTCTAGATAAGCTCAAGTACTATGGTATGAATGGGACAGCGCTCAGATGATTTAATTCATACCTAACTGGAAGAGTGCAGAAAGTTGAAATAAGCAGTTCATATAATATGCAAAAAACTGATGATTTTTCAAACTGGGGAACAATCAAGAATGGGATGCCGCAAGGTTCGGTCTTGGGTCCTCTGCTGTTCTTAATATATAGTAATGACTTGCCATTCTATATTCACGAAGATGCAAAGCTGGTACTTTCTGCCGGTGATACAATAGTAGCTATCACACCCAACAGACAAGAATTAACTGATGAAATTGTAAACAATGTTTTTCAGAAAATCATTAAGTGCTTCTCTGCAAATGGGCTCTCATTAAACTTTGACAGAACACAGTATACACAGTTCCACGCAGTAAATGGAATGACACCATTAATAAATGTAGGCTTCGATCATAAATCGGCAGTTAAGGTAGAATATTCAAAATTTCTACGTCTACCCATTTATGAAGGGCTGAACTGGAAAAAACACACTGAAGATCTGCTGAAACGCGTGAGTTCAGCTACTTATGCTATTAGGATCATTGCAAATTTTGGCGATATACATCCCAGTAAATTAGTCTACAATGCCTGCTTTCATTCTCTGCTTTCGTATGACATCATATTCTCGGGTAATTCATCATTGAGTAAAAGAGTGTTCATTGCACAAACGCCTGTAATCAGAACAATTGCTGGAGCTCATCCAAGATCATCCTAAATTAGTCTACAATGCCTGCTTTCATTCTCTGCTTTCGTATGACATCATATTCTCGGGTAATTCATCATTGAGTAAAAGAGTGTTCATTGCACAAACGCCTGTAATCAGAACAATTGCTGGAGCTCATCCAAGATCATCCTGCAGACACTTATTTAAAGAGCTGGGGATCTACACTGTGACCTCATTATATATATATATATTCACTTATGAAATTTGTTATTAACAATCCGAACGAATTCAAAAGTAATAGCAGTGTACATGGCTACAACACTAGGAGAAAGGATGATCTTCACTACTCAAGGTTAAATCTAACTTTTGTTCAGAATGGGGTAAATTATGCTGCCACAAAAGTCTTTGGTCACTTACCTAATAGCATCAAAAGTCTGACAGATGGCCATATAGCATATAAAAGGAAATTAAAAGAATTTCTGAATGGCAACTCCTTCTATTCATTAGATGAATTTTTTGATATAGTAAGTGGGTAATTTCCCCACCACCACAAAAAAAAATTAAGTGTCATGTAATATTTTGTGTAATGTAATATCTTGTGTAGACACCTTTTATCAACCTGAGACATTCCACATCATTACGAATTGTCGTATTTATGATCTATGGAACAAGTATTAATCTAATCTAATCTCTAGGGACAGCAAATCATAGTGGCCATTGGGTGAGCCGATCAGTTGCGCTCAGCTGATCTCAAGTCTGCAACTCGTAGCGCTTCCTCTTGGCGGGCAGTGAAACCTACATTAGCCTTTACGCCCCAGTACACGTCAAACAATTCGTCTAACTTTACTATGTTTGTCAAACATTTGACCGTGTGCGGTGTTGTTCAACATGCTTCTCTAGCATAGACCGCATTTGACGTGTTTGCGAGACACTTTGACTGACAGAAACCTTGACAAGATGGCAGATACAGTTTGTGTCAACGTTTTGCTGCCTATGTTTAGAGAAAAATAGTTTTATTGCAAGTTATCTCACTGTATCGTAAGTTTCGACAACTAAGGCGCTACGATCAAGGATAAAAACAAAATAGCACTGGCAGTTAACAAAATGGTATTGTAGAGGTTTCTTAGTCATATATATTACGCAGGTAAAGGTATGAACAGAATCAGTAATCTATGCATAACATGCAATTGGGAGTGCAATGAAATAAAAACAAAATGGAAGTTATCTGGTTCTTCCATGGGTGATGTGGACTATATGTCCCAACGTTATGGTATTTTAATAAACTGTCATTACAGGATGAGAATAAATTTTCGCCAACTAGTACCCTACTTGTGTATTCCAGTGTGAAGACGAAGTAACTAATCAGGTTATCAAAAGTTTCCCTGTCCATCCTCAAAAAGTTGATGTAATCATCAGTTTCTGAGTGTAACATTTCCACTAATAGGTTTTCATGTGTATCTCTGTATTTCTCTATCATTTTAAACCATTCCCTGGACGAGTGACGTGTTTTCTTCTTCTTCTTTAAACACAGTTAATGGTAGAAATACTTTATCTGCGTTTGTAGCCATTCCTGTTAGTGTCAAAATAGAAATTTCAAATTGCTCGAAAAGCGTCTGCTTCAAGTACACACTTTGTATATGTACGGGCTTGTCTGACAAATCCGCAGATAGATAATAGCGAATTTGACCAGCTTTTTTCATTTATGGGGAATTCTTGAGCAAGGAGTTGTTCGGTTCATTCCACGGGAAATTTAAAATTGTAAGTTAACTGCTGAAGTTCTTAATCTCTTGTATGCTTTCACAGTATTCACATCACAATGCATCGAAGTGCGGCACATCGTGCAGTTTTAAGGAGTTACAGCTAAAGGGAATAAAGGATTTTATAACAAAAAAAGGCTTCGAAAATATATCCCACAATTAAAAATTTAGGTAAGTTTATTTTCTCCCTAAGCTACGAGTAATTTTTCATTAGAAAAGTATTCCGTCTCTTATTATCTTAACTGTCTGATAATACACATCTCTCACTGCAGAGGACTACCAGATAGATTGGCTTGAATCCTGTGTTTATCGCCGATGGCTGCACAAATGTCGTAAATGCAGGTTTCCCCCATTATCCTGGAGCTGAATGTTATCTTTGAGTAGCGGAGCTATATGTCGATAATGCTCTCGAAACGTTCGTATCCAACTGCTTTGTGTTTTTATGTAACATTCCTTCCAGCCGATTGGATCTTCCAATAACACAAAGACTGTTATAACGACATTTCACACTCCTGTAGATGCAGAAGTATTTATCAATGCGTTTCATTGGAGTGGAGAATTAGAAACAGCTGACGGGCTTAGCGATATTAACTAGTTTGCTTAATGACTCTTTTATTGGAGCAAGATCATAAAATAGATGCATCTATGTAGTTTTTGTCAGTGTATGAAATATTTTGAAATCGGGCAACTTTTTGTACAGTGGATAGTCTCACTATGACGTAGGAAACGGTGACGTAGGAAATTTTCTTGCTAAAGATGTTTCAGATGAAGAAATTGCCAGTACAGTGCAAACTGTGTTGCAGGAATTCAGGATTACTGGTTATTAGGGCTACTTTAGCACCGTACCACAGTATGAGTTTAGAATAATAACTGCTTGTGCTGTCTGGTTCCCATTAGTGTTTCTGCTGATAAATAAAAAGCAATTTAAAATTGTCACTGCTAATGGCAGTGAGTCAAAGCAAATTGTCAAAGTTGATTTTTATAATGGTTAGAGCCATAACAAAGTACGTGACAGTATGTTTCTTTGCACAATATGTATCATAAATGAGATACTTAAATTGCACACACAGCAAATGAGACGTTCTGTGTCAGATTGTTCAAATAAATAATATTTTCATTGCGTCAGTTTCGATTTTGGTTAAATTTGGTATAAAATACACGCACGATAAGCTTAATAACTGGTATGAGAGCAGAAGGACGTTGTGACAACATCGTTTTTTATCGTAATTTTCTGGGACAGCGAAGTTTGAGACATTCAAGATTAAACGTCAGGGAAAATGATCTTTAAATGTTATGTGTTGTGGATTTTCAGGTTAAATAAAAACTTCTGTTCCTTAGCTTCTCAACTCATTTTTACGAATATATTGACTTCGTGCCTATAGCTTGGCGATATAAGCTTCTATTACTACCATCTGTTGCAGAGCACGAATTGCAACTATATCTTTTCCTCTATCCAAATGAGAGTTGCATTAAAACAAACAAACTCACAATAACCAAAACTCGCGAACTCGCCAACCGAGAGCAACCGATCGGCACCAAAACTTGCTGTTCCTAGACTCAAGTATGTATTCTATATGTTAGTTAAATGCTTCTAACTTTGGATTTATGTCGTCGATGTAAACAGAGGAGACACTTGTAGTTCTTGCATCAGTGTACTAATTACTGCACACTTACATGCCTTACTTGAATGTACAGATGAGGCTCTGCTGAACAACTGTTGGTTTCGCGAAACTAATGGGGCAGTGTATTTTGGAAAGGATTCGTGTCTTTGTACCTAAAATGTAAGGATACGTCGAGAGTCTACAGTGGCGTGTTTGCTGCTCTTGAGTAGCTCTTAAATTGGGTTCCGTCTCACTCCTGCTTACCAACTTTGGACTACTTGTCTCGCGGCAAGACAGCATCAGCCAACTCATTTGTCTTTGGGCAATGGTGTAAGAGGACTGCACGAACTCAATTATCTCTATAAATCTACATGCCTCGTGAGCTATTTTCCTGTGGTTCTTCGTAGTGAGGTGCGTTTCTGTATTCTGTGATTTCGTTACTGACACTCATTTCCTTCTGTAGAGCTCTCATGTTACTTCGCTAGCGTGCCTTTGAATAGATATAAAAAAGTTTCTGTTCAAGTCAAACGCAAGGATTCCTCATAGGACGATCTCATCTCTCACCGTAATCCACGAATATATACCGACACTTAGGCCATCACTTCCTCTCTGAATTTGCTGGAGGGTGAGGCTGTATACAATTTAGTATTTCATTGCAACACCTGTTCCTTTCCGACAGCACGACGAATACGAAATTTTCACCACTAAAAACATAACTTTGTCTTTGTGCTCCGAATGCCTGCATCACCAAATGCCTGTCTGTCTATTATTCTGTCGCGGTTTTGCACCTAACGCGGGTAATGCGAACCTTGAACAGCAAGTACTGTCTAATATCTCTGGCCTAGTAATTTTGTAATAAAAGTCTGTATCACTTTCTGGTAATAAGAGCCTACGGCTTCTATAATTTTTTTAAATGATGTTATCATGCTTTCACCTGTTAGTGGTTATTTTAAACTACTAACAGCAAAAAGCATGGTGACGTTATTTAAAAACAATGTGTGCTTCAGTTTCTCTCCTTCCCTGAGGCGCAGGTGTAATCACGGGGACTTTCCTTTTCTCCCGCTTTTCACCCCCTCCATCCTCCTTTGTAAGCTTATCAAACTGTTACCCACAACTCGTACCTCCTCATTAGCCCTAAAATCACACCATCACCCTAGACGCTCCCCTTCCAAATGCATCAACAAAGTGAACGAACACAAAAACCTTTTTCACAAAGCATTCTACTGATTTTTTTATATTTCAGCGCAAAAAACAAAAACTAAGATATCTTTTTTCTGTCGTGTTAGTATAAAAAAGAGATATTCATCCACATATCTGCCTCTGTAATAACCACTCAATCTAAATTATAAAAATAAACAGTTTCTTTACTTTTATTTTCATATAAAAACAGTTTTCTGAAGTACAGAATAACAGCATTTATAAAATAATTAATTACAATAGAAAATAGCTATACAATGATGTGGCCTAATATTTAACACAGAATGGGAAGATTCAGTTAAAAGAAAAAATTAAATTCAAATAAATATAAACATCTGTGTTAAAATATATCCTCAACGGAGTAAAATAAATAACATTACCCCTTATTGATGAAATGTTTGTGTACAACGACATAAATATTTGGCTCACTTAAATCAGTTTTTTCTCATTTTTGAATCTCCAAGATCACCGTTATTTTAGTGAAGTCAATGTTTCGTGTTTTATCATTTTTGATTAATACTGTTACCAAATCAAATAATTATTCCTGATTCATTGCTGAGTGGAAGCAATTTTTTAACTTTTTAGTTAGGAAAACGAACAGTCGACGTAGTTCAAATCAACATCGTCTGTGCTAGAAACAAAAGAGAAACGTCATAAGGTAATTTCATGGTTTCGTCTTTTTATAAAATTATATTAATCAGTGGTGTCAAACACTAATACGGGTTATGTCGTTCCATATGCATATATACAGTGTGACAATTATTGAACTATGTGAAATAAAATCGTCATAACTTCTGAACGGTTTGCGTTAGGACGTTCAAACTGCATGATCGGCCGCGGGGCATATTGGGAATTAGTACACGCATTATGATTGGGTTTAGCGACGAAGCCCACTTTGGTTTGGATGGGTTCGTCAGTAAGTAAAATTGGCGCATTGGGGGGGGGGGGGGTGAGAATCTGCATTTTGCGATCGAGAAATCTCTTCATTCTCAACGGGTGACTGTGTTGTGTACAATGTCCAGTCACGGAATGATCGATGCGATGTTCCTTGATGGCAAGGTGAATACCAAACGGTACGTGAAGATTTTGGAAGATGATTTCATTCCCATATTCAAAGTGACGCTGACTTCTACAAGATGTGGTTCATGCAAGACGGAGCTCGACCCCATCGAAGCAGGAGAGTTTTTGATGTCCTGGAGGAGCACTTGGGGACCGTATTCTGGATCTGAGGTACCCAGAGGCCACTGGCATGGGCCTCAATTGGCCGCCATATTCTCCGAATCTGAACAGAAGCGACATATTTTTGTACTGCTATATCAAAGACAAGGTGTGCAGCTATAATCCCAAAATCATTGCCGAGCTGAAAGCAGCCATTCAGGAGATCATCAACAGCATCGATGTTCCGACACTTGAGCGAGTCATGCAGAATTTCGCTATTCGTCTGCGCCGTATCATCGCCAAGGATGACAGGCATATCGAACATGTCATAACCTAAATCCGAATATCTGTAGTGACGTTTACATCTTGAATAAAGTGCGTGCACGCCGTAGTTTGTAACTAATTTACGTTATTTTTCATATAGTTCAATAACTGTCACCCTGTAGCTTTCTTCATTCGGTGAAAACACATAGCTAATTATTGACAGTTGGTGACTATTATTATGTAAAAGTGTGTCACTTACATCTAGTTACTGACTCTGTCATTCTCTCGTTTTTGCAAAGGGGTTCTTTATGCTTTTTTAATTGTTTCGTTAGGGAATATTCAACTTATTGTCCACATTTCACAGATACTGAAAGATGGAATGGTGTATCCGTATCTGCTATTCAAAATCAGTTCGATTCGACGCCCACATGGGTTAGAACCATTGTTGATGCCAGAGGTGGCAATTCCATATACTGAATTTCGCAGTCGCAGTACCCCCAAATCATCTACAAATTTGAAGGTGTATTCTCCCTACTACGCTGTATACGCATTTTAAGGATAATTTCGTTATTTACTGCCCTTCCCTGTACTGCAGTTTTAATAGTCAGCAGTGTATTATGGACCAATGCTGCCTACACTCCTTTAGCTTTGCCATTACGTACATCGTCCTTCGTGTCAGAGATCTATCCTTGAGATACAGAGTTATCGTCAAATACAAATTGTAGCGCTTGTACACTTATACATGTGTACCTGTCTGTGGCAGAAGCTTTGAATCATGAAAATGAGTTCCCAAACTATTTACTTTCCATTGTATTATAGGACTTATTTATTTCCAGGTTAATTTAAGATTTATCCTCATCAGATAATATTAATCTTTGCCATTCTGAAGGTTTAATGCCTGGTTTCTTTGCAAGTTGTGTGTGTCTGTGTGTGTGTGTGTGTTTTAGGACGAGTTAAACGGCGATTCTTCTCTTCAAGTTTTGTTACTGTCGCATAACCTTATTTTCGTGTTTAAGAGAGGGGATACCTTCTCAAGAAACACCTCTTCTCTCTGCTTCACATCGAGGACTTTCTAGCACCGTTATGACCTGCTGCAACGAAAAACATTTGCTTGTCCTGGTGAATTTGTAGGGGAACTACTCTCTTAATCTATGTTTATAGTATGAGTGTTGAAGTTATTTCATGAACTATCAAAACCATCTATATAACTGTATAGACCTGATATTGACACAATTGGGGTTTGTCAGGTGCCCCAGAATTTACACCATAACAGCATTCCACCCACTTGGCACGTATCTCATCTTGAGCTTGGTATTTTTCTGTAAAGATTTGTACATTCCTTGCACTACATGTGGTCAAGACAAGATATCCACTCCATTCGAAACACGACGTTCTATTATCGCACCCACCGTAGATTGATGAAACAGGTCCAGAGTTTACGTTAACATAGGACTGGCGGCGATAATCAGTCCCCACTGTCCGCAGATCAGGGACCTTGCGTTCACCACGTCCGCACTCATCCAATCCTGGACCAGTTCCCTGAGGTTGTACAAACGACGAAGAACGCGTGATTATCTAATTCAAGAGATGCGGCGTGCATCAACCCCCACCAAAATACAGTGCCGCCCCCCCCCCCCCCCTCCCTACGTTCATCACGTAGTACTTCATTGTCTATTCTGGCGAATTTTTTCTCCATCACGTCATCACACTGGTGCTTAAGTGTACATGATTACTTGAAAATAAGGTTGATTATTGAGGAATGCCACGTATTTTCATTCTAACTGCTGCCAAAATCTGTATTTTTCAGGGCAGCAGCTACAGAAATTTTCATCGGACTTCCCGTCATCACTTGAACCGGAGTTTCTGTTCCCCCCCCCCCCCCCATATATTACAAAATTTGCATCTTCAAGTAGAAAATGATCGCAGTTCCCATGGCAGTTTTCGAGAAAAACATTATAAAACGCAAGCGTACTACACGTTGGTAGTCGTTCCGATGTAGTGGTTACTGCAACCACTCTTTCATCTGTATGGTAAGATTTCAATTATTACTTTTTGACGGACAACTTAACATCTCTTTGGCCGGCCATATATACCTTATTCTCGCACAAACATCTCTTATTTAATATTTATTTCATCATATTTATAGTCTGTTAATTAATGCGAGTCTGCTGTTCATTTGCAACACGAGTTACATATGTACATCTTGTAGATGACCTGTTCAAATAGTTCAGAATATTAACAATAGCTTCATACCACATTTCTTCTCTAATGAAATATCTAGCAAGATTTCTCAACGTTCCTGCAGTTTTCTGTGAGATGTAGCAACACGTACACAACATAGTCTCTCACTTCAATATTTGATCATATCCCACTAGTGAAGAAGTTCTTATAACGTTTTCATGTCCTTATAAATACACTGTCTGACAAAAAAAAAAGAACGTAAGGCATATACAAGAGGAGTAATAAACGAAATGAAACTTCACCGATTAAGAGGATATGTGATGTTACTTCAGTGATTAAAAAATCGAGTTAAATTTGCGAAGAGCTTGGCAACAATAGCCCAGTTATAAGTATGATGCTGCAACCCACTCTGACCTTGCCGCATGCCCTACTTTGGTTGGGAATGGGGTTATAATGCTGTTGCATCCTCTCCGAAGATAAACTGACCCACAACTGTTTAAGATGGTGCTTGATATCCTGGGCGATGGCAGTGAGCTTTTCCCATAGATTTTCTATTGGGTGCTTACTCGACAGAGAAGTGCCTCAACATCACGCAGACAGTTCATGGAGACACGCGACTTTGTTGGACGAACATTGTCATCTTGAAAAATGGCACCACGATACTGTCAAGCGGGAAGAACTACACAGGAGGAATGTTGCCCGTGACGCACCGTTGTGCCGTCAGAGTTCCCTCCATCACTACCAGCTGTGACCTGAAGTCATATCGGGTGGTTCCCTACGCAATGACGCCAACAGTAACACCGAAAACCATAACCAAAACACTGGAAGAATGTTACCTCTCCCCAGGTCGCCGTCATACTCGATGATGATGGTAATCTGGGATAGTGCAGAAACGCGATTCATCCCTGAACACAATGGGATGCAGCCCGTGCTTCCGGTCACAGTACCATTTTAAATGCAACCGTTCGTGTTGATATGTTAACACCAGTGCTCGTTTGCGACAATAATTGCATAGTCTGGCTGCTGCTACTCTCCGACCACTGGTGTGGGACGACACAGAATGTTGCAAGGAGTCCATTACTTGTTCTCAGATGGCAAGTGCAGATGTGAATGGGTTATGACGATGGTCATCTGGGATCACGCAGAGCTACGATCCACCGCTGAACATAACGCAATCCCATTAGTCAGCAGACCATGCTTCCCCGTGATGACACGTCTCCAAAAGCAGCCGTTTGTACTGTAGTGTTAACAGCAGCCTACAAATGGGACAGTAATTCCTTAGTCTAAGTGCTGATAGTCTTCAACCCATGATGACGCTGACACAGAATGATGCAAGGAGTCCATTACTTCTTATCGGGCAGGCGCAGATGTGAAGAGGTTATGAGGTGCTTGGTGCATAATACTGCGATCATCCCCTGTGGTGGTCAAACGTGGCCGACCAGAACCTTGTCGACGGAATGCTGTCAGGTGCTGATAACCCTGTTTCATACGAGGACGCAGCATATTTGTGTCCTTCACAGTGATCACGTAACGTCTGACGCTGTTCAAGACCCTTATATACCTTACTCGTAATAACACTAAAACCACAAACAACACTAATGCAACTTGGTTGTCGTTCTACCTGTCACAGGGAATTGCAACGCTAATCATTTGCGTACCCGTCGATGGTATATACTTCTACGAAGTTACATCAATATCCGATTACGTCTTCCGGGTGCTTCGCTTTCTTTGTCAGCTAGTGTTAATCAAATACATTGAAACGGCGTTTCCGAAGTTACTGATCTATATTTATTCTACACAAGCCATTTCACACATAGTTACAAAACGAGGGAACATCAAAAAATTAAATACAACAAAGAAAAAGTATAAATCGATCTTTCTTTGAGATTTGTTCATATTTCTGCGAATAAATAATTCATGCGGCCACATTACTTTGTTCATTACTTTACCTTCTTCCTGTTTGCTGTATACTTACTATAGTTTTCACGGCTGTGTATATTCTCTAGCCTGCAAATGTATTTTCAGAAATATTTAAAAAGAATCATTTACGTAATTGCGTTTTTTTTTGTTTTTTTTTTTTTTGCAAACCGTATGTCCGAAGTGAGCACTAATGTCCCTTGCGCCAGTGCAACGCATTACGCTGGTTTATTTGTGGGACAGTTCGCTTATTGTGGTGCCTATAGGTTGCTGTCGTATTTTCCTCGACTTCACTAATTATCGATAATGGCCTTAATTAGCCCTGTCACGGACGCCAAGTGCAGTGCACTGTTCTCTGCGGGCGCAGTTTCGTGGGAGAGCTGGAAGAGGCGCACAGAAAAGCTTTTTATGCCTAGGCTGTATACCTAGAATCACTTGCGCCGCCTTGGCTACCGCCTCGTGGAGCAGTATGGTTGCCGGCGGGTCGAAGAAAACAACCCCATTCTCACTGTTCCCTGGCTAAGCAGCTGACGCACCCTCCCACGCTACCTAATCTTTGTTGCGTTACATCTTCTGTAGCGTTTCTTCTCCTACCATCTTCACATTACTTAAGAACACAGTGTCTCCGTAATTATTACTCTGACACACGAATGACGATCTTACGAAAGTAATTAACCTCCCTCCAACTAACTTTGGGACAGAATGAGTAGACAATAACGCAGATGCTACAAGAATATATATATTATAAATTCTCAGCGTAAATTGTAAAGGTACTTTTAATGGAAGATGTCGTGTTCGTCGCGGTGTGCTCGAATGGTCCAAGCTCCTTCCATGCAGTTTGTTTGCTTCCCATCAGTCTTGAAAAGACAATGTATGTACCACTGAACGCACTTCACCCAAAAAAACAGGACAGACACAACTGTAAAACATACAAATGCTTAATTACAATGTTAACTTCTAAGTGTGCCTAACGAAATTATTTAACGTGTTTTATGTTTAGCTGTACATCCTCGCAAATCTGCAAAACGTGTGACACAGTTTCAAGGTGTTACTTCTGGTGTGATTTTTTATGCTAAAAAAAGAGAGGGCTCCAAGTTCGAACTCCGGTATTTTCAAGTAAAGGAGAGTTAGTTAGATAATCAACCATTTCGAAAAGGTGCAATTGAACTAACACTGACGCGTGGAATATGTTTTGTCAAATTTACTGATACTCACTGTTCAACTGCTTGCTGAGCTTGTTAATAGCAATTTTATGTACCTAGAGAGTTCGTCAGAGCGATATACGTCTCGGCATTTACATTTTATCAGTTTGCAATCTCTCCACCAATTTCAAGGTAGTCAAGAAATCGTATCCAAATATAATAATGTTTACTAAGAATGAGATTTTCTCTCTGCAGCGTAGTGTACGCTGATATGCAACTTCCTGGCAGAGTAAAACTGTGTGCCGGACCGAAATTCGAACTCGGAACCTTTGTCTTTTGCGGGCAAGTGCTCTACCAACTGAGCTACCAAAGCACGACTCACGGCCCGTCCTCGCAGCTTTACTTCTGCCAGTACCTCGTCTCCTACTTTCAAAACTTTACAGAAGCTCTCCTGCGAACCTTGCAGAACTAGCACTCCTGAAAGAAAGGATATTGCGGAGACATGGGTTAGCCACAGCCTGGGGGATGTTTCCAGAATGAGATTTTCCCTCTGCAGCGGAGTGTGCGCTGATATGAAATTTCAGGAGTGCTAGTTCCGCTAGGTTCGCAGGAGAGCTTCTGTAAAGTTTGGAAAGTAGGAGACGAGGTACTGGTAGAAGTAATGCTTTGAGGACAAGGTGTGAGTCGTGCTTGGGTAGCTCAGTTGGTAGAGCACTTGCCCGGGAAAGGCAAAGGTTCCGAGCTCGAGTCTCAGTCCGGCACACAGTTTTAATCTGCCAGGAAGTTTCAATGTTTACTAAATTTAAAATATCGTATTTACGTAAGACAGGAAGTACTATTTAGCTGAAACTCTTTAATTCAGTGACTCTTTCACTGAAATAACTGTGAGAGCAAGAACCAATGAATTTACACATCTTCGTCGAGTCTTGGTGATGCATAAGACGTTGACGTAATATGGCAGTGCAAATCTAGTTGTTTCTGTTGCTGGAATCAGGTCTTCAACTTGGAATATTAGATAGCTCTGGGTTGATACAGGTCTACTGGACCCTCAACCCATGAAAAATCATTACTATCGATTGTTCCTCTTCACAAACCACATAGTCTCCATCCACAGACAACACCTCTGCTACATCACACAGCCAGAGGGTTTCTATAGGCAGAAGGGTCTGCCAGAATCGTATTGTCTTTTCGGTTGGCTACAATAAACTCTCTATTACCAGTCTGTACATTGTTCCTCTCAGAATTTTGAAATTTTTGTATTTTCTGTACACCATGAATCGCTAGTGACAATTATGCTTTTCCCAAGCATTAAACAGTGAACTATAAATTACTCACATTTAAAACTAAGTCTTTCGCGTTCCTTGCGACCAGTGCCGCACACAATTATTTCTTGAACAAGGTGCTGTTGGTTGTTCACTCAACTCGGCCCAAGACCTAATTTGTATCACGTCATTCCTGTATGACTCGACAGAATGGTTTAACTGTAATCGATTTCAGCTAATCCAGACATTACACTACTACATATGTTAGTGACAAGCGGCCAACCTCTTCCACCTCCATTGGAGAGTGTGTGTGTGTGTGTGTGTGTGTGTGTGTGTGTGTGTGTGTGTGTGTGTTTGTGTGTGTGTGTGTGTGGTTGGAGCATATGAGAGCTCAATAGCAAGGCTATCAGCGCCCTTACACTCCTTAAAACAAACGAATGTGGATAAAATCTCATGCACGCGAGTTGACCATCAATCACCCTATCTCAAGTGCACTAAAACAACGGAGAAATAGTAAAAGTAGCTACATAGAAGATCAAAATACAAGTAAAACGACATGGGAGCTAAAAGAAAGGCACAGGGAAATGTAACTGGCTGACCACTTACTAATAAAATGGATGCGCCAGTCACCATGTTAACCCATTAAAACCGTCTCTTTAATATCCTGGGACAATTTTACGTTTCACAAAATTTAAAACTCAAACCACATTCGTTTGAACGTTACTTAAAATAGAGGGCAGATCCGTCGGCAAATCCGCCGCAGCCCGCTGATCTGAAAATAAAATACAGTCCAGTAGAATGTGGCACACAGTAATCTGTACGCCACTAGCACCACACGCTGGAGGATCCTCTTGCCGGAGCAAGAAACCATGCGACATCCTCTCGATGTGGCTGGAAGGAAGTACGCGACGGCAGAGTTGTGGGTCTTACAACACGGAGCTTGTTGTCGACCACTTCCAGTCAGTCGTCTTCTCATCGACGCATGACTTTGTACCGCAACAGAGAGGTAATAGCACGCAGGGGGATGGCACATTGAAATACCTGAGGATCACGACACGCCTCCTTGGCTCCTCGATCCGCCCTCCGCCCTCCGCCCTTTCGTTCCTCGCAGTGCTCATGTGCCCAGGTACCCAACAGAAAGACACCTCCGTCCCAAGTCATTGTAGTTGGAGGAGGGCATCCTGTATATTCTGGAATACTTTATCTGCTGGGTACAAACGTAAAGAGTGAAGGGCACTCAGAGAATCTGAACAGACAAGAAATTTAGCACTGGAAGAACGTCTCATCTGTTCCACTGCCCGCAAGATCGCGTGTAATTCTGCATCGAAGACAGTAAAGTATTCAGGCAGTTGGACCTTGAAGACACGATCCGGGAAAACAACAAAGCAACCAACTGAAGCCTACTGTTTAAACCCATCTGTAAAAACAGCTGCATACTTGTAGTACTTATATAAAATGTCAGAAAAATATCGCATTAAAAACAGAAGTAGGAGTTAAATCTCTCTTGTACCGCATCAAACATAAAATTACTGTGGGCCTCTGCAATAACCAGGGGCCCTATTCTGTATCGTTCATACCGATCGGTGTCGTAGGTTAGTCTCGGTAGTGACGTCATTTCGGTTCTTTATCGAAATATCCTATTCACTAAGCTTCTGAGACATGTTACTGAACGGACCTCCCACCGATTTTACGACAATTGTACCGAGAGGTTTTGGTTGTCGGTGTGGCCCTGTCGATCGGTGAGCTGTGGTTTATGTACAACTATAATTTATTATTTTAAACATATTTAGCTGTTTTAGCTTTGGATTTAGTGATTTTGTTACTAAAGAATCAGCAGAGGACGCATCCGGTTGGAAAGTGAGTTCATAATAGACTATTTTCCTTTTTTAGAAAGATGGTTAGGTTAGGTTGTTACTGTGAATGATTACATCCAAAAAAAAAAGAAAAAAAACGTTTTCGGTCAATATTCTCTCGAAATATGTCTTATTTTTATGCAAATAAGAGTTTAAAGATCATTAAATATCAACATTGGGTCTGCTTACGTATATTA
Source organism: Schistocerca piceifrons (assembly GCF_021461385.2). Taxonomy (NCBI): domain Eukaryota; kingdom Metazoa; phylum Arthropoda; class Insecta; order Orthoptera; family Acrididae; genus Schistocerca; species Schistocerca piceifrons. Next base: position 331,823,742 of record NC_060149.1, read on the forward strand.
CATGAGTGTGAACTGATGTTACTAGTGACTTTGTGTACTTTTCCCAGAAATGGTTTAGTTAGTAACTATCGAAACGTGTTTACAACTTTCAAGTAACAATGGGAAGAAATTATTTGAAGCCTGATATTGGAAACCTTCCAAACTATCACGCATCTATGACTTACGCAGCACCGTTTGGCAACGAAGTCAGCCTACGTTCCTCTACACAATAGTACGAGAACTGAGCACTATGTTTCTGTGGTTTGGCGTGGCCAAGTGGTTAGCGCCCGGGAATGCAGCACGGAAAGGACACGGGTTCGCGCGCGGATGGGTGTTCTGAGACATTGTTATTCGTGTTAGTTAAGATTTTTCTGCAGTATTTGTTATTACTCACATGTAAGAGCGTACTTCCTCAGTAATGATTTCGTCATTTCTGTGTGTTTAAAATGCGAAATATGAAACTGCTGTGAGTGAAACAACCGACAATGGCCTTTACATTTTTTTTCAGAAATAATTCACCATTTTTTAGAATATGTAGCGATTTCCGAGTATGCGGTTAGACAGGAATCTAAGAGCACAACTTAAATTACTGGGAATGTAACTAGCAGCAGTCATCTTCATAATCTTGCTTGTCACAAGTATTTATCTGCGACAGAATCCTCAACCACAGTAGACAGAGACGAAAGATTTCAGCCGTAATATTTTTAGACTGTAGCACCATATACGAAACATTTTCATTCATGAGATGCATGTTATAAACTTCGACGAACTGCAGGAGCTCTCTAAAATGCGTTTTTTTTTTTCATTTTGTTTCTAAGACCCAAATCGTTGACGTATCATATAGGGAAGTGGACCACTTAATCATTTGGATCTCTAGGAGCGAGTTATAATCCCATTCTGTTTATCTTCTTATTCTTTGAAACTCTCATACATCTATAAAAACATCCGAAAAATTGATTCTTAGTACAATGTGGTACTACACACTTTTCCTAACTCATTTTCCGAAACGTAAAAACCAAAACACGATGTCAGTGTGAATGAGAATAAGATGACATAGCCGGCCGGAGTGGCTGAGCGGTTCTAGGCTCTACAGTCTGGAACCGCGCGACCGCTACGGTCGCAGGTTCGAATCCTGCCTCGGGCATGGATGTGTGTGATGTCCCTAGGTTAGTTAGGTTTAAGTAGTTCTAAGTTCTAGGGGACTGATGACCACAGCAGTTAAGTCACATAGTGCTCAGAGCCATTTTTTTAAGATGACATAATGCGACATTCACGACAATCAGCAGAATACAGTCAAATACGCTATCGTTATTATGCATGCATAGAAACATGCGGTCAAGCAAACTGTAAAAATTTCTATGCATTTCAGCTGAGAATCATGGAAATGGATATACAGCGCCTGATACTGTTAAGGAGGAGGCAAGAGCGATGAAGGCGGGCGCGTCAGGTCGATCAAATGCGGCGTCATGCGTTATGGCAACATAAACTCAATTTTCGATACTTCGAAGAATAGCCCGCCTGTGTCGTCTGCTAGCCGCTTTGTGCTCGTGGCGCTGTGTGCGCTGTAGTGCGCATGCGTGGATCTGCAGCCACTTGCTTTTGATTGCACTACTGGCCATTAAAATTGCTACACCAAGAAGAAACGCAGATGATAAACAGGTATTCATTGGAGAAATATATTATACTAGAACTGACATGTGATTTTATTTTCACACAATTTGGGGGCATAGATCTTGAGAAATCAGTACCCAGAACAACCACCTCCGGCCGTAATAACGGCTTGATACGCCTGGGCATTTAGTCAAACAGAGCTTGGATGGCGTGTACAGGTACAGCTGCCCATGCAGCTTCAACACGATACCACAGTTCATCAAGAGTAGTCACTGGCGTATTGTGACGAGCCAGTTGCTCGGCCACCATTGACCACACGTTTTCAGTTAGTGAGAGATCTGGAGAATGTGCTGGCCAGGGCAGCAGTCGAACATTTTCTGTATTCAGAAAGGCCCGTACAGGACCTGCAACATGCGGTCGTGCAGTATCCTGCTGAAATGTAGGCTTTCGCAGGGATCGAATGAAGGGTGGAGCCACGGGTCGTAACACATCTGAAATGTAGCGTCCACTGTTCAAAGTTCCGTCAATGCGAACAAGAGGTGACCGAGACGTGTAACCAATGGCACCCCATACCATCACACCGGGTGATACGCCAGTATGGCGATAACAAATACACGCTCCAATGTGCGTTCACCGCGATGTCGCCAAACACGGATGCGAGCATCATGATGCTGTAAACAGAACCTGGATTCATCCGAAAAAATGACGTTTTGCCCAGGTTCGTCGTTGAGTACACAATCGCAGGCGTTGCTGTCTGTGATGCAGCGTCAAGGGTAACCACAGCCATGGTCTCCGAGGTGATAGTCCATGCTGCTGCAAACGTCGTCGAACTGTTGGTGCAGGTGGTTGTTGTCTTGCAAACGTCCCCATCTGTTGACTCAGGGATCTAGACGTGGCTGCACGATCCGTTATAGCCATGCGGTTAAGATGCCTGTCATCTCGACTGCTAGTGATACGACGCCGTTGGGATCCAGCACGGCGTTCCGTATTACCTTCCTGAACCCACCGATTCCATATTCTGCTAACAGTCGTTGGATCTCGACCAACGCGAGCAGCAATGTCGCGATACGATAAACCGCAATCACGATAGGCTACAATCCGACCGCCGGCCGGGGTGGCCGAGCGGTTATAGGCGCTACAGTATGGAACCGCGCGACCGCTGCAGTCGCAGGTTCGAATCCTGCCTCGGGAATGGATGTGTGTGATGTCCTTAGGTTAGTTTGGTATTAGTAGTTCTAAGTTCTAGGGGACTGATGACCTTAGAAGTTAAGTCCCATAGTGCTGAGAGCCATTTGAACCATTTTTTACAATCCAAACCTTTATCAAATTCGGAAGCGTGATGGTACGCAATTCTCCTCCTTACACGAGGCATCACAACAACGTTTCACCAGGCAACGCCGGTCAACTGCTGTTTGTGTATGAGAAATCGGTTGGAAACTTTCCTCATGTCAGCACGTTGTAGGTGTCGCCACCGGCGCAAACCTAGTGTGAATGCTCTGAAAAGCTAATCATTTGCATATCATAGCATCTTCTTCCTGTCGGTTAAATTTCGCGTGTGTAGCACGTCATCTTCGTGGTGTAGCAATTTTAATGTCCAGTAGTGTAGCTTGCGCGATGCAAACCGACAACAGCGCTTCAGTTCTCTAGACCCGAATGGTATCGCTTCCGAAATGCATGCTGAATAATTCAGGGGCTCTAATTCGACTACTAGACCGTTCGGTGCTCTTGAGTACCGAAACGATCGGCACAATGGCGGAAAGATACAGAATAGGCACGCTGGGCGGTGGACGGTTAAAACCGTGGACTTGGGGTCGTGCTTGCGCTACACTGACTTACTCCAACACATGCTGCTCGCAGATCCCAAATGGCACTGTGACTCGTGGACGCTTGGAGAAAAGTCTTTGCAGAGCTACGTGCAACATTTTGGTATGCGGATCAAATCGGAGCTTCGAGAAACTTACATGCCTGACACACCACGAGGAGCTGCCGCCAGATGGTAAGAGGTGGAACTGGTCCTATGAACACCTGTGGCCAGCCGAATTCGATCACGATGGACAGCTTCAATGATATCCAAGTAAGAAGACCTCGCTCATCCATACAGTATACACCCATATTCCAGTCACGAACGCACGAAAGCCCTATAAAGCTGGAGCAGACGCTTCCTGTCTCCTCCACAAGACCTGTGAGTGCGGAACTTAATGATATTTAGTTCCTTGAGAGATCTGGCTTTCAGGTCTCCCATATGCGGCAAGCACAACAGTTTGGAGTAAAAAATGAGGCTCCTTAACCTCACTGAGTCTCTAATATGATGAGAACGATTATAATGAACACACTTGCACACTTATCAGCAGAAAACTGAAATCTCTTCTGTACAGCCCACTCCTTTAATTTCTGCAACGTAAGTTGCAACCGATGGCTCCCTGAGGGAGGATATAAAACAGCAGAATCGTCCACAATAAGGTGCACTGTACAGGACTCCTTACCATAGACGTGATACTGTTTATGGCTATGCCAAATGGGTTAACACTTAAAACACTGCCATGAGGGACACCATTGTCCTGCTCAAGTGGATGTGCCAGTCTGTCACCATCTTGAGTCCTAAGAAACCACTGAGACAGGAAAAACCGCAAGAAGATGGAAAGCTGGCCACAAAAGGCCCATTGATGCAATCGTGTGAGAATACTGTGTCTCAAAGTAGTGTCATATGCCTTATTGATATTAAAGAAGATGCCTATACAGTGACATTTACGTCACTGCTGAATAGTCACCTCCAGCAGGGTCAGGGTGTCGACAGTGCATCGAAATCTCTGCAATCCACATTGAAGTGGCTAAGGAGCTGCCTGATCTTTAACAACCAGACCAGACGATGATTATCCATTCACTCCAGGGTCTTTCCTGCACAGCTTGTTAAGGCGATAGTCCTGTAACTACTGGGAGTTGTGCGGTCCTTTTCTCGTCTGAGGAGCGGTATCATAATTACCTCCTTCCACGATTTGCGGAAGTTGCCTTTCTGCCATATAAGATTAAAACATTCAAGGAGGATTTCCATTGACGCCGCTGGCAAATGTCGAAGCATACAATATCGCATTTGATCGTGACCGGGTGCAGTGTCACGATTCTCAGACAGTGCTGTTTCCAGCTCCCACATGGAGAAGGGGGAGTTGTAGGACTCAGAACTGCCGGATATGAAGTCCCACTTTCCCCCCTCTACAGTCGCACGGTAGCGGCGTAATTCCGGATCCTGTCTTGCATTGGGAGTAGTTTTTGCAAAATGCTCCGCCAACGTCTGAGCGATATCTCCAGGTGCTGTTTGGCGACACCCCTGTTTCAGTACTGCTGCTGTTGGTAAACGACTTTCTTTACCGTAAATCCTCAACATGGCTTCCCACACATTCGTAGAACGAGTAGTAGGATTTTCAGAGTCCAGGAACGCTTGCCATGACCTTTTCTTGTTTTCTTTAATCACATGTCGAGCCTTAGCTCTCGCGACTCGAAAGGCAATGAGGTTGTCCGTTGTAGGGCGACATTTAGAACGTCCCGCATTGCTGAACGGCGCTCAACAGAACACCAAGCTATAGGTCACACCCTAAGATGACCTGAGGAGTTTGGGATGCATAAGTCAGTGGCATGATGGATCACACGTGTGATGTTGTCCACCCATTCTTCGATGCTGTCACGATGTTCAAACACAGCCAGCTGGCTGAACAGCGTCCAGTTACTCCGGCTGACCATCCATTTTGATGACTTCTCTTCAGTTAGTGCTCCATTCAGTAGGTGAATTCAGAGTGGCAAGTGGTCAATGGAACGAAAATCATCAGTCACTTCCCATTGAACAGAGTCTGCGAACGCTAGAGAGCAGAAAGAGAGGTCGATGGGTGAAAATGACCAAGCAGCAGTATAGAAATGAGTGTGAGTGTCTCTGTTGAGGATGCACAGCTTATGAGACATCATGAGGCTCTCCAAAACGGGCCCCAAGGGCGTGTAGAGGTCGAGATCCACAAGATATGATGGGCACTGAAGTCTCCCGATAGCAGAAAAAAATGGCTCAAATGGTTCTGAGCACTATGTGCCTTAACATCTAAGGTCATCAGTCCCCTAGAACTTAGAACTACTTAAACCTACCTGACCGAAGGACATCACACACATCCATGCCCGAGGCAGGATTCGAACCTGCGACTGTAGCGGTCGCGCGGTTCCAGACTGAAGCGCCTAGAACCGCTCGGCCACACCGACCGGCGGATAGCTGAAAAGATCGTGGTAGTTGTTCCACAAGATCTATGAGAGACTTAGATTCTGTTGCGTCTTGTGAGGTAAATACAGCGAGCAAACAGTGATCCTTTGATACCCATGAATTTCGACAGCATCTGCTTGCAGGCCAGTAGCCAGCTGCAGAGCAGAGGAGTGATGCGTGCTGTTGATATACCCAGAAACCCCTCCCTTGACTCTGTCCCCAGTCAGGACATCCTTCTGGCATGGAAGCGCAGGCGTCAGTATCTTTAAAATGTGTTTCTTGTAACCGCAGGCATAGGCGTCGTCCCTGTGCTAGCAGTTTCAGTTCCTCCATATGTGTCCTGAAACCATTAACGTTCCACTGAACAATGGGATCCATCTATCATGGGGGTAGAACTTTTATACTGACTTTCTTCCGGGGAAGAGAGCCCACAATGGGTGGAGGCTCAGCCTTGGGGCAAGATGATTGCCCCAGTCCGACATTAAGGTCCATCGCCTCCGAAGAAGATTCGAGAGAGACGTCAGATAGTATAACGTAAACATCGTTTGACTGCGTACTTCTTGTCAGTCAGTGGGTGATTGTTCTCCTTCGACTTTGATTTTTCGGTCTGAGGTGGCTTTGGAGGCAAAACCTCGGAAATGCTAGTGGTAGTGGCGCGGCAGCACTGGGCGGTGGACAAGACTTGACCTCTGGAGGACCAGGCAGTTCCATGACATCAGCAGCCACAGTCTTTTCTGAATTTCTGGGGGGAGAGGCAGGTGCATTGACAAACGCAGGTACTAGTACTGACACTAACAACCTTTATTTGTGTAGTGGCATCGGTTTTCTGGACTGTCTGTTTGAGAGTGGATGAAAAGGAGGCAGCGAATGCAGGCAGCTGCATGGACTTGTATAACTTCTTGACTTCAACATACAGGATGTGCTTTGTCGTTTTGATCTACTGGATCTTCCGTTCATTAAGGAAAACTTCTTGAAGCTACCCTCTTTTCTTTTAACTGTAGTAAATACATTCTGAGAAACAGTATGCATTCTGTTACTGTTGACCAAACCACGATGACTGGCTACACAAGCCCTCTAGTTAGATTGGCTGTAGGTACCTTCCAGCGGACCATCCTTTCCGCTGGGAGGAGGAAAAAAAATTTTCGTTGGCTCCATTTCGGTCCCACGATAAGCTAGGGATTTAAGGGGCCACTCAGACAGAGTCCCCTGAGTAAACATTAACCAACTGAGGTGCGACAGTTTCCCCAGAAGTTGCCCGCTAACGACTGGTGATCCAGGCGATCAAGTCAAAATCCCTGTTCCCCGAGACACACAACATTACACCGACAAGCCGCACGGTGATCGCTGAAGCAGGCCCAGAGCTTACGGTGACAGAAGAGTGGCAGCGCTTAACAGTCCCCAGCTCAGGAACCCCGGGGTCACCAAGCCCGTACTCAGCAAACGAATGCTGAGCCCCTGAGGACACCTCCATTAGAAATTCGGCGTTAAAGTTGATCGAATTTAGGTGTCACCTTAATTTAACTGAAATGTATTTTGTTTATAATGCATGCAGCTGAGCTCCGTGACTGTTCCTTAATTGGATTTAGATCAATAACCACTACCAGTCGCAATAGAGGGTGGTATTATTTAACCCACGACCGGTTTCGGGCTTGTGCCCATCGTCAAGTGGTTTACACTCAAGTACATCTTTCAATACACAGTGAGGGAGAACACAGTTTAAGTCAAAAACAAATGATGTGATGTGATGTGATTGTGACTAATATACAGTTAACATGTAAAAAACGAAATACTTTTGTATAAAAATGTGATGCATGTACTTTGAAAATGATATGGATACACTAGCGTTATGTAAGTACTTTAACATATTGCAGCAAATGTCGCTTATTCACTTCCAGATGTTTCATTTGTGTGTATTTAGTCACCATCGCATAATTTGTTTTTAATTTAAACAGTGATCTCCAACATTGACGATGGAAACATATATCTGAGTGTAAACAACCTTAAAATAGGCACATACCCGAAGTCGGTCGTGTGTTAAATAAAATCGCCTTCTACTGTTACCGGTAGTGGTTGTTATTTCAGACCCTAATTTAACTTAATCTTCCTCCAGTGGAACCACATGAATATATATATATATATATATTCGTATTTGAAGAATTTATACTAGTGTATAAAGACAAGACAATGTTTAACGCTGTTACCAAACTTCAGAAAATTAATGACTGATATACGTCAGATTTCCACACGAAGCTGTAATAAACATTCGGAAAGGCATAGCCTATGTATTTCTAATATATATATATATATATATATATATATATAGAGAGAGAGAGAGAGAGAGAGAGAGAGAGAGAGAGAGAGAGAGAGAATTTAAACATATATATGTACAATATACGTGCAGCAGAAACGATGTTACCAAAAATCTCTATAAGCTATGGGTCGATTTACCCCATATTTTTACACAGTACTCTAACAGACATTCAGACGGACATTGGCTACCTATTTTTTTAAATAACAATACACAGGTTTTCTGTTAAACCCGACTGCCAGAAAGAAAATGCTGCGCTGAGCAGTGAAAATGTGTGGTTTAGCTTTCTTTCCCACAGCTTGTATTAACTGCGACAGTATGGCAGTAAAACCACTAGACAAACTATTTCTTCAATATTATTCTTTCTCCTTCTAACAAAAACTGTATACACAACTATGTGCTGTTCTGTTTTCTACTGTACAGTCGGCTTTAACAGAAAACAGGAAGGTTTTACAAAATTGTTAAGGCTTTCGTAGCCGTTTGTGGACAAACTATCTGGTGGTTTCTGCCTTGGATTTTTCGGCCGACGTTTGTTTGATGGTTTTTCTGACATTTAGCCGGCACGATTGGCTGGCATTGTCAAAGCTTCACCCTCCGTTGTTAGTGGTGGACTGGAGTCGAGCTCGCGGCCGCATATTATATGTGCCTGGCGCGCCAGCATCCAAGGGCTTTTCCGTGGTCACTTCCAGTGCGGTTCTCTTCTTGCTACCTGCAACGGTCGTTCGCTCCAGCACGGTAATCCAGTATCCGTTCACCTTGAGGCTTTCTTCTTTCTTGTTGAGGTTTCTCATTTCTGTGTATTTCTGTAGCTCCTCTGATAGAGCGGGTGTGATAGCTCTTCGCTAGAGTCAGAACCCCCGTGTCGGCAAATTTTATTATGTGGTCGACCTCACACAGCGCGGGCTCTGTCATGGCCAATTTCTCCACCTGCCCCTCCATACATCGCCGCTTATGTTCTGTGATCCTGGTGTTGGTTGATCGTCCAGCCATTCCAACATGAAGTTCTCCTTATGTGCAAGGTGTGTGGTATATTTCCGACAATGCTAGTGGGTCCCTTTCCTTCTTTGCCGATCTGAGACACTCTTTGTAACTGACAGACAGCTGCCCTTTCTAGATGTGCTGGTCACAAGGGATGGTGAAAACCTGACACTCAGCATGTATCGACCGACACACACGCACCTGCACAAACTGTTTAATCTCCACCGGAGCCAAACAAGGGGCATGATTCATACCGTCGTAACGCAAGCGAGACAAATATGTGAGCTGCAGCACCTCAGACGCGAGACGCAACACCTGAAAAGCGTTCTCAGTTGTATAAGAAATGTAACAGGTCAAACACTCTGCAAATAAGAAAAAGAAATGTCGGGCACGGCCTTTCTGTCATACATTCCCAGAATGACGGACAGAATCGGCCAAATATTGCGCAAACACTGCGTAAATACTACTAATAAACCGATAAAGAAGATCAAAGAGTGTCTCAAATCTGCAAGGGAGAAAAGGAATCCACTTGCAATGATGAAACTATACCGCATGCCATGCTCATGCGAGAAAGTTTATTATGGAATAACTAGACGATCAGTCAACACCAGGATGACAGAACATAACCACCATTGCAGGTTAGGGCAGGTGGAGAAATCGGCTGTGGCAAAGCACGTGCTGTGTGAGGCCGACCACGTAGTAAAATTTGCCAACACGAAAGTTCTGACTGTAGAAAAGAGCTATTACACCCGTTTGTACAGAGGATTCCCGTGCTGCAGCGAACGACCGTTACAGGTAGCAAGAAGAGAACCGCACCGGTAATGACCACGTAGAAACCCTTGGACGTTGGCGCGCCAGGTACGTATAATCTGCGACCACGATCTCGACTCCAGTCCACAATCAGCAATGGAGCGTGAAGCTTTGACAATGCCATCCACACGTGCTGGTGAAACGTTAGAAAAATCATCAAACAAACATCGGCCGAAAAACCCAAGACAGTAGCCAATAGGCAGTTTGTCAGAAAATTTTTATTTATGGCTCATCGAACTATAGTTAGAATACTACTACAGAATCTCAGTCCCCTAAAACTTTCAAATACTACCCGTTTGCAGATTGAAACTACAAGAAACAATGTCCTCAAAGCTACTACCCTCAGCGGTGCAGCAGCAGGAGCGGTCTCCCATACCTGGTATATCAATGATTCCAACCATTCACCCATTCATTTAAACCCACTTCAATTCCCAATCAAGGTTACGTTGGCAATATCGATAAACAAAGCTCGAAGACATAGCGTGGGGAAGAGGAAAGTACAGGGTGATTGGTGGGAGGAGGGGAGAAGAAATGGACATAGACAGGGGGAAGGAGGAGATGGGGAGGAGAAGTTGGAGATAGAGGGGGAGGTACCAGGAGATGTAGAGATGTGGGGGAGGAGGAGATGGATAGAGAAGGGGGCAGAAGGAGATTAGTATTTGTATCCAATTCCAGTTCGTATTTAGCAATTGCGAAGCATTTCCGGGTTCGCTAGTATGTGATAAACAGTATGTGAGAGGGGACCTAAACGACAGTCTGAAGCAGGATAGGACGGAGCGAATCTCATGGTGCATCTTCCATACGCGTGCACCATCTTGCAGATAGAAAGATTATGTGTAAATCGCAAGTGAAATACGTGTTTCTCCTACCTACAAGAACCTAGGTACTTAGAGCTTTGGTCAAGGGCGATCGATGCCCTCAAAAGGCACACGGTTTGAGAATAGTTTGTCTTGATTTGAATAGAGTCAAGCATTCGAACCATTAAGGTTCGCTACTCCAAACAACAGTCACATAAAGGCAATAGTCAGCTTAGTAGGACCCCAGTAACCGAACGTTGCACGTTCCTGTCCCATATCATAGGTTAAAGTTACATGGAATTAACATTTCATCCCTCAAGATTCCGTAATTAAAGCACTGATTAACCGACTGAAACAAATTTTCAGTGTGTACTGAATTTTAAGTTTTCACTGCTTATCGTCAAACGTGACAGCGATTTCCACCAAACAATGACTGCAATCCCCCAATCTCAGTGGTACCAAAGCAAAGTCAAGTGCAATCGAGATCGAGCTTACCACATTATAGGCTAATGTCGAGCCATTATTGTTCTGCTACATGTTGATAACCATTTATGTTCAACATCAGGTAAGCTATCTCAGATTTAATAATTCATGTTTCGATAAATGCTTCCGTAAGACGTGACGAAGATAAAAGAAAGTTAACCAGCGAAGTACCCTGCAGGATTAGTGACATTATCCGATTTACGTACCCAAAAAATACAAATGCACACTGTATTCGCATTCATGAGGACGACGGGTCAAATCACTGTCCGGCCATCCATACTTAGTTTTCCCGTGATTTCCCTAAATCGCTCCAGGCAAATTCCGGGATGGTTCCTTTGGAAAGGGCATGGCCGATTTCCTTCCCCATCCATTCGTAAGCCGAGCTTGAGCTTTTCCATTCGGTTTCTCGGAAATAGGCCGGATAAAGTAAATGACGCAAACAAAAACGTTTTTCGAGAATGTTTCACTTCATCAACAATCACTAAAGACTAGAAGATGAAAATTCATAATCTTCTCCACTAGAAAACTTCAATTGTTGTTTCTGGATAATGTGAGTTCTTACTTCTCTTCTGTTGGTTTCGATTTTGGGACGTAAAAAGTGAAACATTGTCCTATGAACAGTTTTGAGAGATTATAATTGGCTTATTGTGCTGGATTTTCTGTTTTCAAATGCTCCTTCGCTCCTTCAAATATTTTATCTGACAAAATCTCAAAATGCGAAATAAAGGTAACGAGAGCATAGTCCTAACAACTGTTGGCAACGGAAACAAAGCCATCACACATGTATATCTCCCTCAGGGGTCGTGACGACAAGATTACATTAAATACAGCGCGCATGAGGCATTTAAACCATCATTCTCACCACGCTCGATACATGAATGGGGCGGGTAAACCCTAATAACTGGTAAAATGCGAAGCACCCTCTGTCATGCACTTCACAGTGGATTGCAGGGTTTAGATGTAGATGTAGATATGTAGAGGCACACACGGCTGACATTATATCGAGAAGTTTGATTTCTATGGCATATGATTACGCATATCGAAACGCGGTTTTCGGCAAATGATAGAGGATTGAGCGCTGGTATCGACGGAGATATTGAAGCAAGTACCCTTTTCTTAAGGGAACCGTATACTTTTTATAACTGCATTCGATAGTTCTTGAGGCGACAATAGCTGTGATATAGCGTTAGTTAAAGTTAATGTTGATACCTGTCGTAAAAAAAATTGAGAAATGTCTTAGAATTTGAGAGCATGCTGGCCGGAATCGGTATTAGCCGTGCAAACACTGCCAAGCAGAACACAAGTGCTATGTTGTGTCAGTGTGTCAACGCATGTGCTTGTTCACTTATCTGCACTGCAGGCCGCTCATTTCTGCTTCAACATTCTGCAGGCGTATACACCACTGAGGAGATGCTTGAAAATACGGCGGTATAGGGCTATCTATCCGGATCGCCAATGTCCGATGCGCCAGCCAACTGCACGAATTATTAAGACGCGAGTGCGGACACGTTAACTGAACTACAAAAAGAAGACTGCAACTGACAGAGAACATGAAGAAGCTTTTCTGACTACGACGCTAATGAATCAGCACAGTGGTACCAGACATATTGCCAAGGAATGTGGAATCAGCCAGACGAGTGTCACTCGTATCCTGCATCGACAGGATTCCCATTTCTGTCATCTCTCACTACCTCAGGCACTCGACGACAGCGATTTCAAACATCGTACAGAATTCTGTCAGTTTGCCATTCAGCAACTTAGAGACGATCCAACGTTTTCCCAGCGTGTGGTCTTTACCGATGAAGCAAAGGTTACTAACCACTTTAATGTAAATTTTCGTAACATATACTCGTGGACAGCCGAAACTCAACACTGGCTTAGTCAGGTGCAACATCAACGGCCGTGGAGCGTGAACGTATGTTGCGGCATTGTAGTAAATTACATTGTGGGACCTTACTTCATCTCAGGCGTTGTAAATGGGCATTCTACCGGCTCTTCTAGAAGAGGTAGCACTGTATGTGGCTGCAACACGACGGTTGTCCAGCACACTCGTCCCGTGTTGCAACGCATATACTGCATGAGAAATTTCATGGACGTTTGCTAGGACGACATTCTGTTGTGAAATGTCCTGCAAGGTCCCTCGATTGGACTCCTTTTGAGTTCTTTTTTTGGGGAGTACTCAAAGAGGACGAAGCCCCCAACTACGGCAGACGATATATGTCGTCGAATCTCCAGTGCATGCTCTACCATGTCATCCATTGTAATTACATACGTTCATCCTTCTTTGGGACTGGGATTGCAAAGGTGCCTTTCAGTTCACAGTCAACAGTTTTAACTCCCCTTAAATAAAGGATAACGTTATTTTTTTGGGAGACAAAATTTATGTTATGTGATTTGCGTGGTACCAAATCATTGTTAGTAAACTGTTTATTTCTTTTACGTTTGTACGAAATTGCACTGTAATACGAAAAAGTTGACAGCGTGTATTGCACTTCACTGTCTTTACGTACTTACGTTCAGTATTAAATGACGTTTCGTTAAGAAGAGTACTCATTTTGCGATGAACAGGTGGTCTCCAAAGTATTTTTAATAAAATGTTTAGTTCAACGAATGTATCCCGCATGATATAATTTAGAGCAGTGTAGGCAGAGACAGTTAACCGACAGCATATATTTTATCTCTAAGAAGCTTACAGCCACGTATAGAAAAAGATAGGTCAAATCTTACTTCTAAAATTTACATATTTAATGCAGTAGTTGTTTTTTACAGCGTATAAGACCTCTTTGTTTTTGAAGAATGAACAGCTGATTTCTCTGTTTCAGCTAACGTAAATCTGGGAGGATACACAAATGTGAAATAGTTTTCCTAAGCCGTTTGTGATACTCTAGATTCTAGCCTGTGATGTATGTCCATATACAACATTCGTAGTTGAACCTGCATCTAGGTCGTAAGTTGGTTCAAGGGGAAATAAAGCTTTATTCTCGTAGCGCAGGTCTACCTAAAGCCGGGAACACACTTGGCGTTTTTGTCCGATCGGAATTTTTACCGTCGCCGCCATACCAGTAGTGGCGCGTGGGATAGTATTGCGACGTACACGTTGTGTGGAAAGCTGGACGATCGGATCATTTAACGCTGACGGCAGCAATGCAGCCGACCACAGCCACTACAATCGACGGATTTTTTACCGTTTCCGCCGAAATGGTGGCCTACGTGACTAAATGCGCTGTTACACACTCATCGTCTAGTCTGCCGCCAACCGCTGTTGTGTAGGCGTTGAGAGTGGCGTAGTGGTGTGATTTAATCATGGCCGAAGTGGTTGTAATTGACAATGAGTTATTAAATCATTTTGTACAAGAAAGGTCTGTGCTCTGGGACAAAACCTTGGACATTTTTGAAGATAGGAACGCCACAAGGAGTGCGTGGCATGAAGTTTGTCTTCAACTTAGGAATAATTTTCATAAGCTGGAAGACTGCGAAAAGAATGAGTTTGGTAATAATTTTATCTATTTATTTTATAATACTACTGAATTATCCTTAACAGTCTTAAATTTATTTATTTTTTATTTGCAATTTTAAGCTTACTAACAAATGCAGAAAATCAAAATTTTAGAAACAAATAAAAAAACACCGTACATTACGCAAAAGGGAAAACAAGACCCTAAAGCATAATTACAAAACAACAAATATCTTACAATAACACCAGTTGATAAGGGGACGGTCATAGTAGTAATGAATAAATTACATTATCATCATCGTTTCAAACAAGGCTTGATAAAGAAATTCTTAATTTCGAAATGTCGCCGAAGCAAAAGTAATAAAAGTAATTAACAAATCATTTCTATTACATTAAATAGATGGAAGACTATTAATGTCAGTTAAATAGCACTTCAACGAATAATTAATATTCTTTAAATCATTTTTCAGTATCATTGCTTTTATTTTACATTTTCATAGTTTCAATGTACATAGTACCTGTTGTATGTCGAATTGTACTAATCAGTGATATTGGAGTTATCTTTTATGCCAAACGGTGTCAAATCTGTCCACAATGTATGTGGTTATGCTTATGTTCCCTGGTTTCACGTATCTGGTCCTCAGATCCTTGACATCTGCCAGGGAATGCTTCCAACACTTGACACGAAGTACTTGCACAGAATGTTTCTCACGTTGTTGGCTTTCAAACCTCCTCCTGAACAGCATGCTATTCAGATGTTTTCACGCCCTGTAATTAACGTAGCATCCTCAGCTACGTACCCATCTCTATCTTTGACATAATTGTGAAGCACAATATAGGCCTTGACAATATCAGTAGCAAAATCAGGTTGTACATTCAAGGGGCGATGAAAAATTCGCCATTTGTTACTGAGTATTCCGAAAGCGCACTCTATGTACCTTCTTTCTCTAAACAGTCTGTAGTTAAATATCCTCATTTCTACAGTCAAGTGAGTAGCAGCGTAGGGTCTCAACGAATGTTTATGTAAGCCAAATGCAGTGTCAGCAACAAAGAAATAAGGTACTTTCGGACTTTCTGTTCCTGGTAGGCACATCTCTTCCGGGAGATTATGTGAACCACTTTCAATTGATTTCCACAGCTTAGTGTCTTTGGAAATAGAAGAGTCACAGTCCATACTTCCAATGTTCACGAACGTAAATCGGTACGAACTGTCTGCGATAGCCATTAACACAATTGAATAATAATCTTTATAACTGAAGAACATAGAGCCACTTCCCCCTGGACACACGAGACGGATGTGCTTTCCATCTATGGCACCTATACAATGAGGAAATTTGCTGTTGATTCAAATCCCTTTGGTGATTCCTCCCAGATTTCATTAGCGGGTGGTGGCATGCACTCATTTTGCAAAACCAGCCTCAGAGCTTGACAGACCTCTTTAACAATCAATCTTGCTGTAGATATTCCAATTCTGTACGAATAATGGAGGTCGGTAAATGTGTATACACTGTTCAAATACCTAAAAGTAAAAACATTATTTTAGTGTCAATGCAACACATATATTATAGTTAAGCAGTTGTTATTTTTCGATATACTTCCTTATTTCGCATAACAATTATTTTATTTTCAGGTAGAGAAATCATGAAAAGGTGGAAACACTTACGTGATGCTTTTATCAAACCACAAAAAAAATACAAAGAATCAAAAGCAAGTGGTTCGCATGGCTCCAAGAAAAAAAGTACATATTCAGCAATGAGCTACAGTTTCTGCGAAAAGTATTCGAGGAAAGGGAAACAGAAGAAAGCTATAACAAAGGAGATGAAGACTACGATAGTGAAGAGCTAAGTGCTCCACCAGTACCTCCGGCAGTGACTACATTTGAAGGAACAGCCGAAACATTTGCTTCAATATCAAAACCACCTACAACGCAACATAAAAAAATTGATGAAATTGACTTAAAAATTTTACAGACAATACAGAAAAGAGAACCTGAGAAAAAAACGGCGAACTGTCATTCTTCGAAAGTTTGTTGCCTCGTGCTGACTAGTTTGATGACACTCAGTGGCTTCAATGCCAAATTGAATTTCTTTAAGTCATTTTGAAAATTAAAAATACATACCACTCCATACCTCAAATCCATAATGTATACAACCAATGTGCTTCACAGATCCAGCAGTTTAATCAGCCATCAAATATTAAGTTTACACAACCTTCCAATGTTCCCCAGATGCCTCAACAAGCATTTACGATTAACATACATTCATCGCAGTTTACTAGTACTCCAGTTTCATTACAACAAATGACCTGCACTCCAATCACAACTTTCCAGCCAATTCCAAACTTACCTCAGCAGAAAAATTCTGCTGCTCAGCATTACGAAAATTATTCTCAAATGATCAGCGATAATAATATTCAATCTCGCAGCCCTTCAGTAACTTCACTATCTTCAACGAACACTACAGATTTTGCTGAATTGTAATTCGCACCTATCAGATACTGCCAAACATGTAATAAAATGCTGTAACTTATTCTGTATAGAAATATAAGCTTTTGTAATCTAAAAATTGTGTGGTCAATCAATTCCCAACTCTCAATTTTACTTACCTGAAAGTTATTGCCAACATTTCCACCGGCTGAATACAATTCCTCAGTCTAGTATTTTTCCGTTGTATATGATTTTTCAGCAGGTTGTGCAGTTCGTCGAATGACGAGATTGACCTCCTAGAATAAATGAAAAACTTTTCTTCATTGTTTCTTAAATCAGGAAACAAAGTGTAGAAGGCTCCAGCTTCCTCTCTCCTTTCATTAATCGGATGAACGCAAATAAGTCTATTTTTTCGCTTCCTCTCCAATCGACGATACAACAATAATGCAAGAAGTTGTTCTCTATTCATGTTGTACACAACACTATTTATAATATGATAAAACGACAATTAAATAGACACTTATTGCACGGTGGTGAGTGATCGACTGATGTGGCGTCGATATTTTTACCGCTCAGTGTGTAAACGCTACATTAATGTTAGAGCGGCGTCGGTAAAAATTCCGATCGGACAAAAACGCCAAGTGTGTTCCCAGCTTTTAACGGTATACAAGTACGCAGCCTCTTCCGAGCTGTGTTTGCACCGCAAACTCCGTTGCCAGCGAGCATACTCTCATATCCTAGGACATTTCTCGAATTCTTTTTACGACAGGCTTCAACGTCAACGTTAACAAGCGTTATATCACTGTAACTGTCTTCTCAACAGCTATCGATTTCAGTTACAAAAAGTATACGGTTCCATTTTAAAAAACCTACTTACTTCAATACCTCACTTGATATCAGCGCTAAAAACACTATCCAAACAAAAACATACGTGCCCCTCGACGCTATAAAATTTGCCGAAAACCAAGTCTCGACGTGTGTAGCCGTTCACGAAATAAAAATGTTTTACGTCTTAACTGATTCACCTTACACACACACACACACACACACACACACACACACACACACACACAGGTGGGGGCGGGGGAGGAGGGAGGGGGGGGTCTTTCGGGCTCTTGTGACAAACATCCGGAAGTGATAAACCACGTCATGGGGAACAACTTTCTTTATACGTTAAATTAAATGTTCGGTGACGCTCTTCTCACAAAAAATGTGAAGCATCCAGATGTCATTATTGGGCGACAATACTATACGCATATACACACCATGATGCCGGCCGCGGTCGCCGAGCGGTTGTAGGCGCTACAGTCTGGAACTGCGCGACCGCTACGGTCGCAGGTTCGAATCCTGCCTCGGGTATGTATGTGTGTGATGTCCTTAGGTTAGTTAGGTTTAAGTAGTTCTAAGTCTAGGGGACGGATGACCTCAGATGTTAAATCCCATAGTGCTCAGAGCCATTTGGACCATTTGAACACACCGTGATGGGTATGTAAATAATTAGAGCTGTAATTCTCTGTGACAATTAGGTTGACCGCCGGAGTACATTAGCGTTCAGAATGAAGTTTTCACTCTGCAATGGATTGTGCGCTGATATGAAACTTTCTGGCAGATTAAAACTGTGTGCTAGATCGAGACTCGAACTCGGGACCTTTTCCTTTCATTGGGAACTGCTCTAGCGACTGAGCTACCCCATCACGACCCACGACCCCTCCTCACAGCCGTATTTCTGGCTGTACCTCATCTCCTACCTTCCAGACTCCACAGAAACTCTTCTGCGAAACTTGTAAAACTAGCAGTCCAGGAAAAAATGATATTACGGAGACGTGGCTTAGCAACAGCCTGGGGGATGTTTCCAGAATGAAATTTTCACTGTGCAGCGGGGTGTGCGCTGGAACCATGCCCCAGGCTGTGGCTAAGCCATGTCTCCGCAATACCCTTTCTTCCTTCCAGAAACGCTACTCTTGCAAAATTTGCAAAGAACTTCTGTGAAGTTAGGAAGGCAGGAAACGAGTTACTACTGGAAGTAGATCAGTTAGGAGGGGTAGAGAGCCGTGCTTGTGTAGCTCAGTCGGAGTCGGCCCTTGGCGGCCGTGGCGAGCGGAAGTGAGCCGTGTTTACAACCCAGCTGCTAGTGGCCGTGCACTGTTGTAGGTCAGTTTCGCGCCGTAGAGCGTTTTTAACATATTACCACAGATCATATTAGATTATTAATGGCAGAACCTGTAAGGAAACACACTTTGAAGTTTATGTTTAACAATGACTATGCATGACTTAATCGTTTGAGATAGAGTACTTCATGGAAGAAGTAGTTAACAGCTGAGGATACAATTAGAATTCATCAGACGATCAGTAGTAGTACCGTCTATCTGAAGTTAAAGAATCCGGAAAAATGTCACCAAATTGTAGAATTATATGGAAACAACTTAAAGTTTAAACATTCTGACGGCAACGTCGGTGATGTTAAAGTTACGCATGCGGGACTTGGAATCAGAAGCGTTAGAATTTTCGAACTACAGTTTGAAATAATCTCAGAGCAAACTGATGCAGTGTTGAAGCAACATTGCTGAGGATTGGCCTAGTGCACATAAATTCCTGGTCTCAAATGGTGTGAGGTAGGTAAAAATTGACATGATAAATCAAATGGTTCAAATGGCTCTGAGCACTATGGGATTTAACATCTATGGTCATCAGTCCCCTAGAACTTAGAACTACTTAAACCTAACTAACCTAAGGACATCACACACATCCATGCCCGAGGCAGGATTCGAACCTGCGACCGTAGCGGTAGCGCGGTTCCAGACTGTAGCGCCTAGAACCGCTTGGCCACTCCGGCCGGCAAGCCAGGAGGAACGTCAACAAATGTCGAAGAAATCACAGACGGTAGAACTGTCAGACCGTGGAATAGGAAAATTAGAGGTATCCACAAACACCATAATGATTCAGAAAGGTACAGCAAACACGAACAACCAACATACGGATGCTCCAAAGGGGAAAAGAGGAACACTAGAGCCAATCATGTGCAGGAATGGAAGGGGGATAAGCAAGAAAGTGTTCAAAACCAAACAATGGCAGAAACCCCAGAAGACAAGGTATGAAGAATTGGAGGAAAAGCACTGCGTCAAACACGAGACCCTGTATCACAAGAAGCAAACACTGAATCTACCGTCTCTGGAGAAATGATTCGTAACAAACCCCAAAGCAACGAGTCCCCAATTGTTAGCGTAGAACATAGTGGCAGCCGTACTGACACTCTCACTCTGAATAGCATGGACGTGTCTGCAACACTATACGACAACTCACCTTGGCATTAAGAAACTAAGTGTAATCCGCCGTCAACACACTGTGGCGGACACGATACAGGGCAGGTCAGTGGGATTGATGAAGACATGGACGACAACCTTTATTACCACACAGCTGTGAATCGAAGCCTGACTGAAATGAGTACTAGCACTTATTTACACTCATACAGTGTAGCTACAGTTCACATTAACAGTATCACTAGATTGGCTAAAATAGAATGCCTATGAGATTTTATACATGCATTCTATTTAGACATATCTTGCAAGAAGCGTTTACAGACGAGATGGAATACATGGCGGGATACAATGCTA
Organism: Schistocerca piceifrons; assembly: GCF_021461385.2. Lineage (NCBI taxonomy): Eukaryota > Metazoa > Arthropoda > Insecta > Orthoptera > Acrididae > Schistocerca > Schistocerca piceifrons. The sequence goes on from NC_060149.1 coordinate 331,844,429, forward strand.
TCCTCAATAGAGGACCTAAAAGCGGCACTGCCACGTTATTCAAGGAAGGAATTATACCTAGAAGTGATAAAAGTTAGTAAGTGGACGATGGATTTCTGTCGAAACAGACACAGCTCAGCTCATTAATGTTTGGGCTCCATCCAGGCTTCATTTATATTACTAGTCATTCCATGAGTAGAATAGACCGAATCTGCCGGCCGCGGTGGTCTAGCGGTTCTAGGCGCTCAGTCCGGAACCGCGCGACTGCTACGGTCGCAGGTTCGAATCCTGCCTCGGGCAAGGATGTGTGTGATGTCCTTAGGTTAGTTAGGTTTAAGTAGTTCTAAGTTCAAGGGGACTGATGACCACAGATGTTAAGTCCAATAGTGCTCAGAGCCATTTGAACCATTTGATATACCGAATCTACGACTATAGTTGCTTGAAAAATAGTGCTCTAAGCCCCGAAATTTGTCCAGTCAATTTTTCTGACCATTTGGTGGTTATAGCTAATGTTAAAATGCTATGACAAACGACATTTATGGGTAGATGTGTCTGGAAATTCAATTTTTCACACCTGATGGACACTGAGACTGAGTACGAGGTAAAGTGAGGTTGGTTCAAATGGCTCTGAGCACTATGCAACTTAACTTCTGAGGTCATCAGTCGCCTAGAACTTAGAACTAATTAAACCGAACTAACCTAAGGACATCACACACAACCATGCCCGAGGCAGGATTCGAACCTGCGACCGCAGCGGTCGCTCGGCTCCAGACTGTAGCGCCTAGAACCGCACGGCCACTCAAGCCGGCAAAGCGAGGTTGCAAAATGTGCTTAATGAGCATACGACGCTACAGAACTAAGTTGGAATAGTGGGTAACAAATGCAAAATCTAAAGTACGATGTTTACTTAAAAGCTACGCTTTCGAAAAGAAACGGTGGGAAATGCAAGCAATGGAATTCTGCTTCCAGTTTCTAAGAGAACTACACGCAGATACCGCCAATATGCAGCGTCACACCATGAGAATAAAACGGATCAAGGCCAAAATAACCGCTCTGAAACTCCAGCAAATAGAGGGAGTTAAAATGAGGTCTAGAAACAACAGCGGCGTCGAGGATGAAAAATCTGCACTTTTCCACCTTCTGGCCGAACTCAAAAGAAGATGCCGATTGCACGTAAGTTCTCTCCGAAATGATGATGGAAGAAACTTATCTACTAACAGGAATCAAAAGGTTTGGCCTTGGTTACTTTTCGAGACTGTGTGATAAATGGGACACTGACAAAAATGACAGTTATGAGGCTTTTTGCAATTGCATTGACCCGACTGTGACGGAAGCAGAAACTGCAGAAATGGAAACTCAGGTCACTGGAGAGGAACTGTATGAAGCGTTGAAAGGAAGACCTAACAACAAATCCCCTGGACCCGATGAGTTGCCAGTGGAATTTTACTTAAAGCACTGGAATTTAATCGGCAGTACGTTGACCGCAGTGCTCGATGAAATACGTACATCTGCCATTGTCCCCTGTGAGTTTTTAGAAGGGCTGCACTAATGATTTGCAAGATATGCGTCCAATATCGCTCCTAAACGCTGACTACAGGCTAGTTGCTAGGGTATTACTTCAGCGATTGAACACCATAACTGACTGCCTCATCGGTCAATATCACCCATGTGCCTTCTCAAGGACGACAATTCAACAAGCGCTGGAGGAATATCGGGATGTAACGGCTGTCGCTTCGACATTCAATTGCAAGAGTGGCAATCATGTCGTTAGACATGGACAAAGCGTTTGAAATGGTCCATCACAACTACCTGCTAGGTGTCATGTCGAAAATGGGATTGAAGTTATTTTTGAAAATATTATCAGGAGAATACACACTCACGTAACTTCAAGAATTCTTATCAATGGACAATGCATAACAAGAATTCCCATCCTAGCGTCGGTACGGCAAGCTTGCCCCCTCTCGATGCTGCTGTTCACTATGTCAATCGTGCGTCTTCTACAACAACTGTTTGCCAAGCTCCCTGGAACTGAAATTGAAGGCAACAAATACATATGTAGATATGAGCGAGCTGGTGGCACTTTGCTCTCAACTCCACGCTGTGCTCACTAAGGTTACACAGCTTGAAGCTGCACTGGATGGGTATCACTGTGGTGGACCGACCACGAGATCCAATGGAGGTCCAGCACGCCCCATGAGTTCGCCGATCGGTCTGCACCCGAAGTTAGCCTAGTTATTGCTCGCATTGAGGTTGGCCCTTCACGCATGGTCGGCTGGGAGGTCGTCTCGGGGAGTGGCAGGCAGCGAATGATTTCCCAAGGGGCCTAACGTAAGGCCTCTCTGTTTAGTCTGACAAGCAAGTTCCAGGTGCCAATGGCTGACACTGTCCCTCAGATAGATTCAGTCGCATGTCCTGTTTCAGAGGAAATCTCTTAGCTTGCAAGATACGGGCAGTCACAGAGAATGGGATTATTGGTAGTTCGGAGTTCCAGTGTTAGGCGCGTTATGGGCCCCCTTAGGTACATGGATGCTAAGGAGGGGAAGAAAGCCAATATTCACTCCGTCTGCATACCGAGTGAAGTCATTACAGGCGTGAAATGGGCCCTTCCAGACTTCCAGATATCACGAAGAGTAGAAGGTGCAGCCAGCTGCAGATGTGTGTCGCTTTGGATCAAAAGAGATTCTCTCTAGTTTCAAGCAGCCATCAGAAGTGGTAAAGGCTGCCAGTCTTGCTTACGAGATGAAAGCAGAGCTCACCATTTGCAGCAAAGTCGACAGGACCTGTTGCGGACCTCTAGTACAGAGCCGAGTGGAGGGTCTGAATCAGAAGCTCAGGTGGTTCAGCGACCGTGTAGGCTGCAGATTCCTCGAACCGCGCCATAGGGTGGTGGGGTTTCATATTCCGTTAAATAAGTCAGGAATCCATTACAAGCAGAAGGAGGCTACATGGGTAGTGCCGTGTGGCGTGTAGTGGGCGGTTTATTAGGTTACATAGACTCGGGGAAACACGTAAGGGCTTCAGACTCAAAGAGTGCAGGTTGAACACAGGAAAAACGTAGATCTAGGAACAATCGGTGTAGCAGTTGTAAATTGTCGTAGCTGTGTTGGGAAAATACCAGAGCTCTAAGCGGTAATACAAGGCACTGATGCTCAAATCGTTATAGGTACTGAAAATTGGCTAAAGCTGGAAATTAATTCAGCCGAAATTTTTGCTAAGGACTTAACGGTGATCACAACGAATAGGCTAAATACAGTTGGCTATGGCGTGTTTGTTGCTGTTAGAAACAGATCATCTTGCAGCATAATTGAAGTAGATAGTTCCTGTGAGTTATTATGGGTAGAGATCACTCTTGGCAACAGGAATAAAATAATAATTGGATCCTTTTACCGACCTCCCAACCCAAATGATTCAATTTCTGAAACGTTCAAAGAAAACTTGGGTTAAATTTAAAACACCTACCCGACTCATAGAATTATAGTTGGTGGCGACTACAGATTACTCTCGATATACTGGCGAAATACATGTTTAAATCGGGCGGTACTCATAAAACATCATCCAAAATTGTACTAAATGCATTTCCTGAAAATCATTTCGTCCAGTTACTACTCGAACAGTAAACGGTTGCAAAAACACACTTTACTTCTTAGCAACAAATAATTCTGAGCTAATAACAAGCATCAAAACAGATACAGGTATCAGTGGACACAGGGTTGTTGTAGAGAGACTGAATACCATAAATTCCAACAATAAACGAAAATTAGATATATTAAAAAAAGTAGATAAAAATTTTCTTGACGCCTTACTGAGAGACAATCTTCACTCCTCCCAAGTTATCAATGCAAATTTAGACCAGATGTGGTGTCAACTCAAAGAAATAATATCGACAGCAGTTGAGAGATTTATACCAAATAAATTAACAAACGATGGAGCTGATCTCTCATGGTACATAAAACTGTTGCAGAAACAACGAAAAAATCATGCCAAATTCAAACAAACGCAAAATCTCCAAGATTGACCATCTTTTGCAGAGCTCGAAATTTAGTGCAGACTTAAAAAGATGCTTATACAAGTTTCCACAACGAAACCTTGTCTCTTAACCTGGCGGAAAACCCGAAGAGATTCTGGTCATATGTAAAGGATGCTAACAGCAAGACGCAATCAATACCTTCTCTGTGTGATAGCAATGGAAATACTGTGAGTGTGTAGGTTTTATTTTGTCAAGTTGCGCAATGGATTGATCCAACAAGTACGCTTTGGCTCCTGCAAGAAACAATTTCCACCTCACACTAACACAGAAGTCAGACAGACGCTCCTAAGGTACCAACAAGAACTGCTTGAAAAACATTCAGCAACAAATATCTCTGGAGTCATCCGCTGTAAGGAAAAGATACAAAAATATTCTATATTCTTACATAACTAGTGGAATACTTGGGTACTGGAGTATTGCTAGTTAGTGTAAGTAAAACATTAAACGATCGAAAAATATTTATTTGCAAAAAAGTCCTGAGAAATCAAGTGAAACTTTTTCTTATAAATTAATAAATTTCCGGGTTCTTTCGGGGCAGTAGATTGCTTCTTATAGATGTAAATGCTATTATTATACAAAGCATGGAATGCTTCTTTCCTCCCTTTTCTTTAAGAATTTTATTTACTCGGCAGAATGGGCAAGAGCCGCGCCTACATAACTTGAATAACTTTTCTAGGTGCGGTCAAGGCTGTTGCGTGAGAAATGTAATGTAGTGTACTGTTATGGAGGAAAGATGGGGCTGATGCTGCCTGCGTCGCTCGCTTCTGACAAATAGCACAACTATCTCTTTCTGTCTGGATTGACCTTTGCCAATCAAACTCTCCCTACACCTTGATGAAGTCAAGGACTCCTGTCTGCCCCTAGTCTAAATATTGGCGTGGTACACCAGTCATATAACCAGTCTACCACGATGCCACTCAATATTCCCTTGCAGGCGTTTATCTAATACTCTGTCCGTGTTCACACCGCACAATAAGTGTGGCGACCAATACAGTGAACAACGCTAAATTGCGAGCGACTCAATATAGAGTACCACTCCGATTCGCTAACGACGGAGGTGCTCTCCCAGTGAAGTACTGAGGAGAGACTTTGATCCTCATTCTTTGCGTACACGTATGAGAGCACTTGCTCTCGTTACATGTTCCCGCTCCAAGAGCAACAATGGAACGGCCTATTTTTCTGGAAAATTTGCAGGGCTATATCATTAGCTGTCTTCCCTCACTCCTCTGGCTCTTTGCGTCAGAAATATTCCAACAGTCAGCGTTGCTCTTTTAAACGGGAGAATGACGTTTCGTTTACATCGACCAATGCGGAAATATGTAGCATCTCTGTTAGGCATATACTGTCCTCCTGTGAGAACTCCGTAACTACGCAGTCGGTCCGTCAGAAAATGCGTCTTCTGGACGCTCCCACACAATGTAGCAGAATTTGCTTTTAATTCGAACACGGGGGTCGTTATCCCTTCGCTCTGGCAAAAGCTGTCCTCTCTCTGGGCGGCCACTCCTGCCGAAGTAGGTGTGTGTTGACTCACCCCTCTGAAGGGACAGGCCTCCCAGCACGCTGGCTGCCTCTTTTGAACGAAAATTCCTGTGGCCATCATGTAGTGTACGCCAGCCTCGACTTTTTCAACCTCGGTGCGCATTTGCGATTTACTTATTAGATTTGCATATCGCTTACATTAATTCATACGAAACTGACTCTACCTTATCAAGTATGGGTTCGAATGAAGCGTCCTAATGTGCAGAATACGATTGTAAGGACGGAATATGTGAGAAATGAAGGTCAGGAGACCACGCCACCTTACGATACTATCGATTACTTGTTCTGATAAAGCAGAGTTACTAAACACAGCTTTCTGAAATTCCTTCACCAAAGAATACGAAGTAAATATTCTAGAATTCGAATCAAGAACAGCTGCCAACATGAGTAAATTAAAGGTAGATATCCAAGGAGTAGTGAAGCAACTTCAATCACTTAATAAAAGCAAGTCTTTCAGTCCAGGCTGTATACCAATCAGATTCCTTTACGAGTATGCTGATGCAATAGCCCCATATTAAAAATCACATGCAGCTGCTTGCTCAACGATAGATCTGTACTGAAAGTATGGAAAGTTGCACAGGTCACACCAATGTTCGAAAAAGGCAGTTGGAGTAATCTACTAAATTACAGACACGTATCATTAACGTCGATATTCAACATGATTTTTGGAACATAAACTGTATTCGAACATTATAAATTATTTCGAAGAGAGCGGTCTATTGACACATAGTCAACACGGATTTATAAAACATCGTTCTTGTGAAACAAAACTAGCTCTTTACTGACACGAAGTGTTGAGCGCTGTCGACAAGGGATTTCAAACCAATTCCTTATTTCTAGGTTTCCAGAATGCTCTCGACACCGTACCTCACAAGTGGCTTGGAAATAAATTGTGTACTTGTGGAATATCGTCTCAATTATCCAACTGGATTCGTGATTTTCTGCCAAAGAGATGGGTCAAATGGCTCTAAGCACTAAGGGACTTAAAATCTGAGGTCATCAGTCCCCTAGACGTAGAACTACTTAAACCTAACTAATCTAAGGACAACACACATATCCATGCCAGAGGCAGGATTCGAACCTGCGACTGTAGCAGCAGCGCGGTTCCGGACTGAAGCGCCTAGAACCGCTCGGCCACAGCGGCCAGCCTGTCAAAGAGGTCACAGTATGTAGTAACTGAGGAAAAGTCATTGAGTAAAACAGAAGTGATTTCTGGCGTTTCCCAAGATAGTGTTATAGGCCTTCTTCTGTTGTTTATTTAAATAAACGATTTGGGAGACAATCTGAGCTGCTTTCTGAGGTTGTTTGCAGATGACGCTGCCGTTTACCACCTAGTAAAGTCATCAGAAGATCAAAACCAATTGCAAAACGATTTAGAAAAGATATTTGTATGGTGAACAAATTAGCAATTGATCCTAAATAATGAGAAGTGTGAGGTCATCCACATGAGTGCTAGAAGGAATCCTTTATATTTCGGTTACACTATAAATCAATCAAATCTAAAGTCCACAAATTCAACTAAATACCAAAGAATTACAAGAAATTGGAAAGAACACATAAAATGTGTTGTGGGAAAGGCGAACCAAGCACTGCGTTTTATTGGCAGAACACTTAGAAGATGCAGCACGTCTACTAAAAAGACTGCCTATACTAGGCTTGTCCGTTCTCTTTTGGAGTACTGCTGCGCGGTGTGGGATCATTACCAGGTAGGGTTAACGGGGTACATCGAGAAAGTTCAAAGAAAGGCAATACGTTTTGTATTATCGTGAAATATGGGAGAAAGTGTCACGGACATGATACAGGATTTGGAATGGACATCATTAAAACAAAGATGTTTCTCGTTGCGGCAAGATCTTCTTACGAAATTTCAGTCATCAAATTTCTCCCCCAAATCCAAAAATATCATCATCTTTTGACCCCGACCTACATACGGAGAAACGATCATGATGATAAAATAAGGGAAATCAGAGCTCACAAGAAAGATGTAGGTGTTCGTTTTCTTTCGCGCGCTGTTCGAGAGTGGAATAATAGAGAATTATTGTGAAGACGGTTCCATGAACTCTCTGCCAGGTAGCTAACTGTGATTTGCAGAATATCTATGTAGATGTAGATGATGTGGATTTTATGCTGATGAGCTGACCGTGTACGTGACTGATTCAACCAGTGTTATGAAAGTACAGGACGTGATTCAAACGTGTAGATACTGCTCTGGAGTTAAAATCAATGTAGGTAAATCTAGCATTTTACAGTTGGGTAGAGGGATAGGATTCGTTGAAACTAAACCAGTAGAACAAGCAGATAACATCAAACGTCTGGAGATGCGGTTTAGAAAATGTCCTACCAAGACAGGGGCCTGGAATTAGAAAATGAATCTCCAGCAGCATTATCGAAGGAGAACACCCGATCTCTAGATATAATACAAAAAAAAATATATCGACAAATCGTGCTATACTTCCTAAGTTGTACTATCCCGCAATGTTTTCAACAATAGGGAAACGAAATGAATCTGCTCTAGAGTGGTTCATATAGAGAGGGAGCGTCCTTACCGTTAATTATAAAACCATGACTCTACCTGACACAAAAGGTGGTCTAAGGTTCACCAACGTTAGAGATAAATGCAGATCTCTGTTGAAATCTAGGACTGAAAAGGCCATAGCAGCAGGTGATGGAAATCTTACAGCACACATTGTGAACACAATGTCTCCTCCAGACAATAGGGTGCCAGTTATGATCGGCCATATTAATTGTAGGTTGTCGCATATTAAAACATATATTATTGAGAATAGCTGTATCAGACAAAGGGTAAGGAACTACACCGCCAAGGAAGTTTATGAACTGCTGACTGAAGATAAGTGTGCAAGCAAATTAGTGAAGAACTTCCCCTCAATCACTTGGAGCAGAATTTGCCAAAACATTCATGTTAAAAACTTACCGTTACTCGTAAGAGCTACGTAATATTGTACTCTGTTCCACACCATAAGCACAAATGAGCGGCTATTCAGGATCGGCTTGTCAAATACTGACCAGTGGAGGGACTGTCAACAGACTGATACTCTGCTTCACCGTTTTACTTGCGGCGCCGCTAACGAGATGTACCAATGGACACAGCATAAGCTTACCGTAATGAACCGTACGACTGATGACAGTATAACTTTGAAAGAACTGTTAGCTCCAACGAGTTGGCCTTTTCCAAATCAGAAACGACATTCAACCTATTAGTTAATGGGTAAGTTCATTGAGTTCTGCTTGGGCAGGAAGAGCAAGTCTCTATTGGAATTTCAATATGACATACGCAAGGAAACTCTCCCAACAAAAAAATGGAAAACAAGATTGGGTGGCTATTTGCCGGCAGTTTTGAACTTAACGTGACAGTAAAAAGAGCGGCCTCTGCGTAGGTAATCGTATCTTATTCCTCTCTAGCACTACAGAAAGAATTTGATTTAATACAAGCATTCTTAGCCTAAGAGGAAGATATGTATCCTCAACATTCTTTTATTTTCACATAAGGACCATTTTTAAAAGTTCAGAAAGTCTGTTCATTTATGGGTGCATAACGCACTGTAAATGTCTTTAGAACATATTTTGTTTTTGAAGAAATATAAAGACACATTTCAGCTTTGAGACAGCATGCACGCCCGAAACAACTATTTCATTTCTATTTAATAGGTGTACTACCATTTGAGTTTAATTCTAAAAAAAATAAGAAATAAAAATCAGGAAAATACCCTCGTCATCATCCGGGGCAACGAGGATGGAAATGTGCACCTTCTGGCAAGCGGCGCGCTCCAAGTTGCGAGAAACCGACATAGTAAACAAAATCAGGAAAACGACGCACAAGACGATCGGGACACGATGTGGAATCAAATGGAATCCATCTCTTGGAGAACACAAACCTGAAGCTATCACTAGGCTGCACTGTTTCCGCGCAGCGAAGGCCATCTTAAAATAAATAAATAAATGAAAACCTCCTTAATTCCCTCCCTGATCCTAGAGTACGTTGCATGGACATGGTGACGAGACGGCCAGTCCTCCCGTATCGATCTCTACCCTGTCAGAGGCCCTGCTCCCACAGTGGATCCTTTGGAGAAAAAAAAAGTGCTAACATACACGATTTCCAGTTTAAAAAATGTGCCCCCGTGCCACCGAAATGTTTGGGCTTACACTAGATAAGATGGAAATTTTCTAATATCAGAATCCTTTTTTACTACTGCTCATTTTCTATAATGACTGAAAATCACATGAAAGGAGTTTCAAGCGTAAAGGAGTTGATGAAAAACAGAAGAGGAAGATTCACGGAACTATATGAGGCTTCGACTCTTCTAAAGCAGAATAGGTGGTGTACAGATTCATAACATTACTAAACCTGCGTTTGTGTAATGATTTCCGTGTAGTTTAAAATACATGAGCCAAGGACAGGTTTGAGCTAATTAGTTTCCTTTGTCTCCAGTCTCAGTGTCATAGTTACCGACACAAGGAAAAATTTAGGTGCAACTTGGCCGCGTCTGGATTATTTCGGGAGAGAAGATAATACATTCAGTAGTATCTTTGTAGAGAAAAGTAGCGAATGATTTTAGTAGGAAGGGTCACGTGCAGTGGAATAGAATTATAAGCGAGAGTGATCTTCACGCTCGTGCCCAATCTTATCAAAGTAAGCACCTCCAACCACATAAAAAGTGAAGAGTTACCGAGCAGATTCGAGAGATAGAAGAAGAAATGGGAAAATGTTTACCTGAGTCACAAGCCGAAGAACGCAGTCAAAAAATTTGGGACATGCTCGGAGACTTTCTTGCCAAACATTCGAACACTGCTTCAGATATTTGCAGTCCATTTGTGAGCGAAGTTTTCGCTTCCAGTGTCCACTGAAAACTTACTTGCACTCGACAATGAACGAAGAGAGGCTGATGGACTGGCACACCTCTCCTTTATTGACTACACAGACGTGTCAAAAGTCATGCGATAGCGATAAGCACCTATACATATGGTGGTAATAACGTGTATACAAAGTATAAAGGGTCAGTGCGTTAGTTGAGATGTCATTTGTACTCGGGTGAATCATTTGAAAGGTTTCCGACGCGATTATAGCAGCACGAAGGGAATTCACAGACTTTGAAAGTGGAATGGTAGTTGGAGTTAAACGCATCAGACATTGAATTTCTGAAATCGTTAGAGAATTGGATATTCCGAGATCCACAGTGTCAACAGTGGGCAGAAAATACCAAATTTGAGGCATTATCTCTCACCAAAGACAACGCAGTGTCGACGGCCTTCACTTAACGACCGAGAACAGTGGCATTTTCTTACACTTTTCAGTGCTAACAGACAAGCAACACTGCGTGAAATAACCACACAACTCAATGTGGGACGAACGACGAAAGTATCTGTTAGGACAGTGCGGCGAAATTTGGCGTTAATGGGCTAAGGGGGCAGACGACGGACGCGAGTGCCTTTGCTAACAGCATGACATCGCCTGCAGCACCTCTCCTGTGCTCATGACCACGTCGGTTGGAACCTAAACGACTCCAGAACCGTGGCCTGGTCAGATGAGTCCCAAATTCCGTTGGTAAGAACTAATGTTAGGGTTAGAGTCTGGAGATGACTCCACGAAGCCATGGTCCATAGTTGTCAACAAGGCACTGTGCAAGCTGCTGGTGCGCTCCAGAATGGTGTGAGCTGTGTTTGCATGTTATAGACTGGATCCTGTGGTCCAAGTGAACCGATCATTGATTGGAAACGATAGTGCTCGGCTACTTGGAGACCAGTTGCAGCCATTCATGGACTTCGTGTTCCCCAGCAACGATGGAGCATGTCACTGGGCCACAATTCTTCGCGATTGATTTTAAGAGCACTAGAAAATTCGAGAGAATGATTTGGCCACGCTGATCTCCAGACATGAATCCCATCCAACATTTACGAGGAGTAATAGAGAGATTGATAAGTGCACAGAGTACTGCACCGGCTACACTTTTACAATTATGGACGGCTATAGAGGCAACGTCATTCAGCATTTCTTCAGGAGACTTTCAGCGATGTTGAGTCCATACCACGTCGAGATGCTGCACTACGGCGGGAAAAGGAGGTCCGACTCGATATTAGGCGGCAACCGCTCATTTTGGTCTCTTCAGTGTATAATTGACGTTTTAAATGGATCCCTTCGACGATTTGACTTTACTTTGTAACCTTCTGCTCGTTTATTTGAATTTCTTGTGATTTTTTTTTCCTTTTCTACTGCGCACTATGTGAGACTGATACTTCAGTAACGCTACTGTAAATTAAATAAATATTTATCTAGTAGTTTTGCGTTTATGGATCATTTAAGGTGAATGAAAACAGGAAATCAATTCTTGACCACCTCTGTGACCTATTGAAGGGTTTAATCACTTTCCATAGATGCTCACGATATTAACATGAAAAGAGTCGACAACCAATGCCGTTTCCGAGAAGCTGGTTCTCTGGCGCGGTCCCAAACGTATCTGCTTATTTTCGAGATCGCTTATGTCAATATATTTCCACATTTCCGGTCCGTATCACCGTTATAATGATTCTCCATTCGTCTCTGTTCCATTTACACATTTGTAAAACTATCGTACGCTTCCGAATACTGTCATAAGTAAGCGTAGACTACGGTAGTTTTCATAGTAGCTTTCGTCGGTTAAGTCGTATCCGCGTTACCTATACGTTGGGTGTGTTGCCTACATATCGAGCGTTACTTCATAACGATCGCTTCCTTTACGCATACGATCAACATCTTACTCGATTCCCCTAAGAACCGGAAACTGTGAACCATCTAGAAACTGAGTGAGGATGTATAAAGAGCCAGGTAATTTACTAAATATTTTTATACGTAGTTATTCCCCTGTCTGTCGCCTAAGAATAAACAGTATTTTTAGCAAAACTGAAATTGTCAATGTTTAATTCAGGTTTTATTCGAAAATTGTTGATTTGTAATGTGAAAAACAAAGAAAACGATATAGATATATCATATAGCGCTAGAAAACGCAATTTCCTCAACAAAAAGGTAAAATAAAAAATAAAAGAAAATAAGAAAACGGCATTTCAGTACTTCGTCAGACTTACGTAAAACTGTGTTTTTCATAAACAGCTTACGCATTTGTCAATAGTAATAGGAAACGCTTGCCTTTAATCATGAAGAAAAATGCTCAATTGAGTACAAAATAACAATAATTACGTTTTTGCATCCAAACTGTACTTGCATCAAAAGTAATTTTTTGCTTACATAAAAACGCAGAATTACGCAATCAACTAATGGTTATGAGTTATTAAATGCAATTTATATTCTGTAAGAATATAAAATATGCAATGGACTGACACTGAATGACGTGCGGTTCTAATTATGTGTACACACACATCACACACACACACACACACACACACACACACACACACACACACACACACTCTCACACACACACACAAAAGGAAAGAAAGAAAGACTGGAAGTCGTCGGCTGCCATTTTCACTCTTACATATTCAGTTATGTTTTTTTCCCTACCATTTCTGCCGGTAATCCTGCCACTTAGTACGTCATTTATGTATTGTGCCAAAACTACCGAGCCGTGTTCTCGGTAGAGCGGAACTTTAGTCATAATGTTTTGGCTCATCAGTGTACCTGATCGAGGTATATCTCTCCAGGCGTAAAGTTTTTGGATCGTCAGGAAAGTAGATAGATGTCTTTGATAACGAGATTTGTTCTTGACAGCATTGATGAATTGTCAACCACATCGTTATTCGTCTGCTTTCATACATATGGTTACCAATGTAAGCACTGATATCCCTTTCTATTCCTGAGATTTCTTTGTTTGGCAGCGATCAGATAATGCAAGTCATAGTCTCATAGTACGTTTCCTCTTCATCAATTGCTACTGTTGGTGCACTGATCTGAACTACATTCAATCAGATCAGAGTGTGCCAAGAATACCAAATTTCAGGTGTTACCTCTATCGACGGACAACGTAGCGGTCGACAGCCTTCACGTAACGACCGAGAGCAGCGGATTTTGCGTAGAGTTGTAGGTGCTAACCAACAACCAATAGTACGTGAAATAACCGCAGAAATCTATGTGGGACGTACGACAAATGTTTCTGTTAGCACAGTGCAACGAAATTTGGCGATAAAGGGCTATGGCAGCAGACGACCGACGCGAGTGTCTTTGCTAACAGCACGACAACGCCTCCAGCGCCTCCCCTGCGCTCGTAACCAAATCAGTTAGACCATAGACTACTGGAAAGCTGTAGCCTGATAACAAGAGACCCATTTCAGTTGGTAGCAGCTGGTGGTGGGTTTCGAGTGTGACGCATATCCCACGAAGCCATGGACCAAAATTATCAACAAGGTACTGTGCAAGCTGGTAGTGGCTCCATAATGGTGTGGGCAGTGTTTACATGGGATGAACTGGGTCCTCTGGTCCAATTGACCCGATCATTGGTTGGAAATGGTTATACTTGGCTACTTGGAGACCATTTCCAGCCATTCATGGGTTTATGTTCCCAAACAACGATGGAATTTTTATGGTTGACAATGCACCATTTCACTGGGCAAGAATTGTTCGCAGTTGGTTTCAAGAACATTCTGGACAGTTCAAGCGAATTATTTGACCACCCACGGAACATGAATGGGACATAAGCGTGAGGTCAGTTCGTGCACAATATCTTTCACAATTATGGACAGCTATAGAAGTAGCATGGCTCAAAGTTTTTGCAGGGGAGTTCCAAAGATTTGTTGAGTCCATACCACGTCGAGCTGCTGTACTACGCCGATTTAAAGAGGTCCGAGACGATATCAGGAGGTATCCCATGATTTTGTTACCTCACAGTAGAAACTCAGTGGCAAAAAATTCTGCCGTCACCTCACCCGTATGGGACACCTCTGATGAAGATAATCTGACTTCTGCATGCCACAGAAAGAATAATTATTGATGATATGAAAACTGTTCACTGTTGTTTCCTTGCCGCTATTCGGGTTGGATATGGCGCAGCTGCAAACTCTCTACATCCATCAACAGTGAATTCTATGCACAGCCTATGAGAAATGCTCTGTGTGTTACTAGCGGCCAGTGACCAACCAGCGGATGCTGGGAGAACAGCATATCGACAAGCCAGCTACCTTCAAGGCTGAGTGTAAACATTAGGCATGGTGGTGGTGGTGGTACGTTCCTATGGGACCAAACTGCTCAGATCTTCGGTCCCTAGGCTTACACAATACTTAATCTAACTAACTTACGCTAAGGACAACACACACACGCATCCATGCCCGAGGGAGGACTCGAACCACCGACGGGGTGAGCCGCGCGATCCTTGGCTAGGCGCCCCAGACTGTGTGGCTACCCCGCGCGGCTAAAATATGAGGCACACTCCATTCTGGAGGTCAGGGACGTCTACAGTAACAGGCAGAACACAAGAACATTCCACTTCACCGGTTTTAATGCACGCAATGCTAATTGCCCAGGTAGCGGCCATTAAAAGGAGATCTTTCTTTTACGTATTTGTTTGAATCTCATGACGTTAATGAATAAATACCGAACATTTACTGTTCTCCATGTGTATACACTCAAAGACAAAAAAAGGACACACCAATAAGGAATTAACCAAACGGCACGGGAATCGGTAGATATGAAATACATGTACAGACAGTCAAATGATTACAATTACAGAAAAATTGGATGATTTACTCAAGAGGAAGAGCTTCACAAATGGTTCAAATGGATCTGAGCACTATGGGACTTAACATCTATGGTCATCAGTCCCCTAGAACTACTTAAACCTAACTAACCTAATGACATCACACAACACATCACGAGGCAGAGAAAATCCCTGATGCCGCCGGGAATCGAACCCGGGAACCCGGGCGCGGGAAGCGAGAACGCTACCGCACGACCACGAGCTGCGGACCAGAAGAGCTTCACAAATTGAGCAAATCGATAACGCGTTGGTCCACCTGTGACCCTTATGCAAGCCGTTATTTGGCTTGGCATTGATTAATAGAATTGCTGGACATGGTCCTGATGCATATCGTATCTGCCCAGCTGGCCATAATACTTCAAACATTCTCAATTGGGAAGAGATCCAGCGACGTTGCTGGCCAAGGTGGGTTTTGACAGGCTTGAAGACAAGCAGTAGAAACTCTTGCCGTGTGCAAGCGGGTATTATCTTGCTTAAATGTAAGCCTAGGATGGATTGCCACGAAGGACAACATAACTGGGTGTAGAACATCGTAGACGTATCGCTGTAATGTAACGGTTCCGCGGATGACAATCAAGAGGGTTCTGCTATGAACTATCACTCGAGGTTGTAGGGCCGTATGGCGGGCAAGAGTCAGTTTGGTATCCCACCGCTCCCTGGAGCACCTCCAACTATGTTTTCGGCATGGAATCTCACTGACCGGAGTATAATTGTCTTCAGTGATGGGTCCCACTTCGAACTGAGCTCCGATGGCCAGTGAAGACGTGCTGGAGACGCCCCTGAGAGCGGTGGGATACCAATCTCGCTGTCACCCGCCATACGGCCCGACAGCCTGGAGTGATGGTCTGGTGCCATTTTGTTTTACAGCAGTACCCCTTTGGTTGTCATCCGCGGCCCTCTTACGGCACAGCGGTACGTCGATGGTATTCTACGCCCCGTTATGTTGTTCTTCACGACAAGCCGTTTTTGAGTGTATTTCAGTAGATGTTATACTTATTGATGCCAAGCCATGCCACCTCCCGTCCAGAAATCAGTTTCAAATCATTGCAGGCAAATTTGCATGACACTTCAGATAGGTGTCCAGCGTTTGCATTTTCGTTGAAGCTCATGTGCGTCACTATAGTATATTATAATTCTATTTTTGTTCACTTCTTTTTTATATTCTTTTGAATTATAACTTTGTATTCTGAAAGATATTTTATTTATTTTTTTAAAGATTTCATTGACCTTTTTATGAGTAGGAAGAGATTTTTCGTAGTATGGTATCTTTTGTTTGTAATGTGTTTTGAGTATTCCGAAGTAAAATAGTATTTTGAATATGAATCTAAGGACTGTTCTCACATATGCTGTCTTCTGTATGAATACATTAGAGTTATGTTCTGTTTGTATTATCCTTTTAGTATGTACAGTCATGCTCAAAAGTATCCGAACGACCTGAATTGCATTTCGCCTGATTCGCATACAACCCATATAACGCAGGTGTCTAGCAGATCCTCTAATCGCTCCTTGGTACAGTCGTTTGACTATTGAAAATGGTTCCAACAAGGCACCACTAGAAAACACTACTCTGTATCGCAATAACTCTAGATTTAAAGTAATACTACTATACTACAAATATCAGGGAACACCTTATCACAGGTAAGACTGTCCTTAAGGCTTGTAAGCTCACATTTATTACAATAAATGACATACCTGAAATGTAACCACTCTCATTATTACGTCAGATAGGTAATGCACGTAGTAAGTTCGTCGTATTCACGATTTCCTCTTCAAAGTAACATACCGTACTTACTATTTAACACAAAATGACATTAAAAATTTAAGTTGTTCACGAGCAGCTAGTTGAGAATATGTATGAACTTCAAATGACACGACGAACCGTCTCATTCTGCATATGGATTCAAACCCAGGTCATGCAGACTAAGCAAAGATTTCGTAACTGACGGAAACTAACAGTCATTCCAGATTAGGCATACAGAGAGTAATATACCTCGATTTTAGACAGTATCAATTAGCAAATACCAACTTTAAATTACATAACGCAAACATTTTTAACGGACCCGAATTCCTACCCAGCACCTATTGTCCATGTTAACGAACTACGAGAGATGTTAAATATTGCTTCTTAACAAGTAACTTATTTGAAATGCCGTGAGGTAAAGCTTTGTGTTGGGCAGGGATTCGAACCCAGAACCTAATCGGATAGATATCGAAGCACAATCAACTGTGACATATCGCATTTTCTCGGCAGTAGCTAGATGTTTTAACTGAAATGACGAGACGAAACATTAATTTTTTCCTTCCCAGGACTCCAACCCGGCACCTATCGCTGTTATATTCTAGAGAAAACGAACGTTAAATATGAGTTTGTTGCACCAGCAGCGACATGTGAGCATGTTTGAACTAGAAGTAATATGACGAAGAGTTCAGTGCTGACTGGGAATAGAGCCCCACACATATCGTTGTTGACTACACGCAAAGAGACGTCAGCTACCGAATTTTTCTCCACCAGCAGCTCGGAATGACATCTTGAACTTACAGTGATCTCGCAAATAGTTCTGTGTCTCACTGGGAGTCAAAAACGTCAAATATTGTTAGTGTTGACAACGAATGAAAGTACATTAAAAATCGAAATTATTATCCACCAGCAGATAGGTGTTCTCATCCTAGATCTTGATAATACATAATGAAATCTTTAGTGCCGGGCCAGGATTCGAACCCATTCACGCGCAATTTGTGGAGATGTTGAGGAATCTGCAGTTCTGAACAAACAACAAATTGTAGCCGAGCTGTATTGTCACGAAGGGAACAAAATTCGCGTTAAGGGCGGTCTGAGTTGCATTCCCAGTTCAGAACCAATTTTTATCGACATATAGAAGCTCAGACAAAAGATGGAATAAGTGTCCTGTGAGCCTACAAAGCGTTTGTTTCGTCACTAGAAATAAATAACTTATATAAGAAAGGTTACTGGTGATAGAGTTTCTACATGTCGCCACTCCAGACTTTATTGTGGCTCAACCTAACGTCTACTTGGTAGAGAAGGAATATCATTTTTAATGCGAATTTCAGACCACAGTGCCATTATATCTTCTTCACTTGGTGTAGCCAGAAGAGAAAGGGAATCTGTCTCTCCCCATCTAAAATCAATGACCGAAGTTGGAATCGAACCCAGACCATAAATATATGAACCTCTCATCACCCCAACAGACCACCAAACCCTCTGCTCAGTGGCTCCTTTTTCTATCATAACGTCGTTGTGCCACACTGGCTGAGAATTCTGACACACAGGCTCCCCGTATCAATTTGCAGCATGTTCAGTAAATTCATTTACTTGGTTGACCGAATCACCATGAACTAGCTGCCTCGGCTACCCAGTGCATACATTCAACTTTATTTTGTAATCACCAAAATAAAATCACGTAACTGCCACCAACACAGAACTGCCAACAGTGTAGGATGCAGAAATATAAATAGGAAGTGTTCCTTTCCACTTGAGCTACTCCATTGCTCTATCTGTTGGTTGAAAACGTCGTGCAGTGCAAAAGAAAAGGTATAACTGTTTGTCTCTCATAAGTATTTACCTGGTCATATGCATTATCCCACAGCGCTGTGGAATGCAGAAGTTCTGGAGGTGTTGTTCTTGACTTCTGGAGGTGATACACCTATGTGTCGGCTAGTAGCGTCATGGTAAGTATCGTGCGCGGTCGATAAGATGTCGCGAGTTCGAGTACATTCACTGCTATATTTTTTAAAACGCAATTCTGCTGTCTGCTAAAGTTATCAATCTAATGGAACTTGTAACATAATTCCCTTCACTTCTAAACCCAAAGTAGTCGTATGTGGAAAAAGGGCTAACTTCTGCGACATTTCGTTCATTTCAGGTTTAACAGACAGCCAGACAGTAGATGCATCTCGAAACTTTTGTATTATGTATGGGTAGAGCGCATCGTGCCAAAATACGTCCGAAAAGTATTTTCTACATTAGCTGTCGTCTGGTAGTGGCATTTTATTCTTCTTCAAACGTTGTTTGAGAGCTTTAACTCAGAACAAGTTTTCTACATGCATGTAATCAATAAACCGCATGTGCATTTTCAGACTGTTATAGATAACATCAAAGAATTCGCATATATCCTTGATGATTAATTTCTCTCTTATGTTTACTACTGTTTTAACAACACTAAAGGAAACCTTACGAGAATTGTGAGTTGGATTATAAGAAATGTAATAAAACTACCCACGATAACCTTACGACAAAAGCCTGTTTTAATAAAACTGGGTATCTGTACACAAGCGTGCCTCTATCGACACGAATTGGTAAAATACTACTCACTTAGATTTTGATTGGGTCTGTGTTTAATTGGTATGCTGTGTCATACTCAAGATGTATGCAAATGTGGTATTTCATAAATAAAGTTATGTATTCCTAGAAATCCAAAATTTGCTTCTCAGCAGCGGAAAGAGGCGTTACCTGTTGTGCAGCATTGTAAGTTTTTCACCATTGCACTATGAGCCGAAAGTATTTTCTTGCGATTTCCTTATCGATGTTTGATCTAACTGTTTGTAGCTCTATCATAGAAGGGATAAAAACGCTACACACAGGGAGACTGGAACTGTGAACCATAACAGACGCTGTTTCACAGGTCAGCACGTTACCACAGAGCTCACTGGATGCGGATATGGAGGGGTATGTGGTCAGCACATCGGTCTCCCAGCCGTATGTCAGTTTACGAGACCAGAGACGCTACTTCGCAATCAAGAAGCTCCTCAGTTTGCCTCACAAGGGCTGAGTGCACCCCGCTGGCCAACAGCGCTCGGCAGACTGTATGGTCACCAATCCATGTGTAGCCCAGCCCGACAGCTCTTAACTTCCGTGATCTGATGGGAACCGGTGTTACCACTGCGAGAAGGGCGTTGGCCAGCATATCTAACTTGTGTGGAAATTATCCGAAAGGACCATCGCACCGCTCGGAAGGTCACAATTCACCCCCTTTTCAAATTCGCTAAGTTGGCTGTAAGAAGTGTGAATGCGTCTACGGGGCAGGTTTGCCTGCTATCTTCACACGTTTGCACTACACTGAGCCATCTGGCTCTGAGCATTCCCTGTCAAAGAGTTAACACAGATGGCGCTCTGGTAGAACATCTACTATCCCATCAGATCAAAATCTAAGTCGTCCTTCCAGATTTAATATCTTTTTACGGCAGCATATATATAATTAAGGCGAGGACGGCCAATTATCACTTCAGTCCGGATGCACACCACATTAACTCTTATTGGAATCGGCAAAATGCCACGCGTAACGAGAATAATATGCAACGGGCACTACGTCAGTAGTATGTGGGTAAACTGAGAAATTGAGTGTGACTGGAGGTGTGCTGAGATAGTCCGTGCAGTTGCGATGACCTCTGTGGCCGGATGGCGCAGTGGTCAGCGCATCTGCCTAGCAAGCAAGAGATATGTGTCTGAATCCTTGTCTGGCACAAATTTTCAACTTTTCCATTGATTTAAATCAATGCCCTCTGGCATCCAATGTCATTAATTCCTTTGTATCGATTCGTAGTGGCTGCAGGAACCGGCCGCTGTGGCCGAGTGGTTCTAGCGCTTCAGTCCGCAACTGCACTGTCGCCACGGTCGCGGGGTGAATCCTGCCTCGGGCATGGATGCGTGTGATGTCCTTAGGTTAGTTAGGTTTAAGTAGTTCTAAGTCTAGGGGACTGATGAACTCAGATGTTAAGTCCCATAGTGCTTAGAGCCAATTTTTTTTTTTTTTTTTTTTTTTTTTTTTTTTTTTTTTTTTTTTTTTTTTTTGGCTGCAGGATTCTTTTAGACATGTCTGTGCTTGAACCAGAACCTACTGTCAATCTTTTGGCGCTTCATCTTGCCGACCGGTGTGCTGACGGTGCTGGAGACAGCTTACGCCAGCACATTTTCCTCCTTCCCCCCCCCCCCCCCCCCCCACCACCAAAAAAAATGTTTATCATGTTAACGAGCGTTGTAAGTTCCATATTAGGAAACTTACGCGACCTAAATACCAATAAGGAAGTTTTTGTTCCAAGTGCCATTGCTATTGAGCCACAAAAAGTACAGAAATACAGCAATAATATTCTAATTAGTAGAAGTATAGTCAAGAAAAACATGTCCAATTCTTTAACTCTTTTACAACAGAATAACAAAATTAAATTCATGAAAAAAAGGTTCTTCAGCACTTACTTCTGTTTCCTATTCAACTCCATTCTTGGGATTAGATTTTACAACGTATACTGCAAAACTCCCCATGCTGTTGAATAGGGCCGGCCGGAGTGGCCGAGCTGTTCTAGGCGCTACAGTCTGGAGCCACGCGACCGCTACGGTCGCAGGTTCGAATCCTGACTCGGGCATGGATGTGTGTGATGTCCTTAAATTAGTTAGGTTTCAGTAGTTCTAAGTTCTAGGGGACTGATGACCTCAGAAGTTAAGTGCCATAGTGCTCAGAGCCATTTGAACCATTTGTTGAATAGGAGATGTAAACATCGTCAATGGCCCTTAAATTTTTCAACTAAGAAGCATGGCTGGTCTTTCAGATGAAGAACGGTATGGCATATATCTGCAATGGATTTTCTTCTTTTGAATATATTTACATTCTTTCATCCTTCGGTTTCAGAGTAAGAATGTGTAATTGCTATTTGAGAAGGGTGAGTATGAGACAATTTGGTCATACTACATGTAGTATCCTCGTCGCCACAGCACAAATGAACACGTGGATTAATCCGGTTCTTTATTTACATGAACATGTACTTTAATAGAATAGAGTCCATGTGTTGGGGTACAAGTTCATCAACAATAGTCCTCTTGCAGACAATATCGGTAATCTTACTATTACAAATTTTGGTCTCACTACTAGTCCCGCTCAAGGGACTAATCTGGTCGCTATGCACTGTCATACCCTGTGATGTGAAGTGACAGACGTCAAACTGGATGACTGAATCGAGTCCGTCAGTTACTGAGGCCCTCCGGTCAGCGGCGGTGGCCCGAATACATGACATGCTGTCGAGAGAGCGTTGGCGGCATGCTGCTTGTCGGTATGTCTCTGGCCTCTCTCATGATAGACGCGTTTGATCCAGAGCTTCGTTGTCGTGCGGTAGCGTTCTCGCTTCCCACGCCCGGGTTTCCGGGTTCGATTCCCGGCGGGGTCAGGGATTTTCTCTGCCTCGTGATGACTGGGTGTTGTGTGCTGTACTTAGGCTAGTTAGGTTTAAGTAGTTCTAAGTTCTAGGGGACTGATGACCATAGATGTTAAGTCCCATAGTGCTCAGAGCCATTTGAACCATTTGAATCCAGAGCTTACTGTCGATCTTCGCGCTTCATCTTTGCCGACCAGTGTGCTGAAGACAGCTTACGCCAGCACATTTCTCTTCCCCGTTGTCGTGTAGGGAAGATATGAACCGCAACGGGAATGGAGGCAGGACGCTGGACATGGAGATGAGCTGGGAGCCATGACTGTGGAAGACGGCGCACTCCTGACCATACCCCAGCTTGTGAGGCAACAGGAACATCCTCCATAAAACTGCTGCTAGGGCACACGTTGTGGCCTGGGGCGTGTCCTGGGCGACGACGGTGACGGCAACGACGGGTACACGTCCATCGTGTCGGCGAGTGGGGACGTCGGGGTAGAGGGCGCATCGTCTATCCGTTCCTCCTAGGGTACCTTGGCGGCGCCAGCGGGCGGCAGCAAAGGGCGCGCGGTCCCTTCAGGCTGTCAATCTTGGGCAGCAGAATCACGGGGTAAATGACACCAATTTGGTTGTGGTGGCGGCGCTGCAGACCATCTGGACCTACGATCAAGTACATAAAAGAGCCAATGCAGTCCTGAATCACGCCTCTATCCCAGCGCCCACGGTTGGCAGAAACTTTGAACAGAATCAGATCGCACGGTGCTAAGCGATACTTGCCGACCATTGGCGGTGCCGGATGCTGCGGTGGGTGTAGCATGTGTAGCAGCGTCCGATGGCAGTGGCCATGCAGAAGTTCCGCCGGTGATGGTCCGTTTCGTGGGTGGGAGCGATAGGAGGCGAGAAAGAGTGGCAGCGCCTGTTCCAATGTGTGAGTGATGCGAAGGTTGGCCGTGTGTTTAAAAGTGCGTACGAAGCGTTCTGCTTCTCATTTGGACTGGGGGTGAAACGGAGCACTTGTTAGATGACGAATACCATTTGCTTCGCAAAACTGTTCAAAATCACATGAGGTGAACCGTGGTCCGCTGTCCGACACAAGTATTTCTGGCAAACCTTCTGTGCAAAATATGGAGGACAACGCTTGAATGGTCTTACGTGATGTGGTAGAAGCCATAGGCACCGCAAATGGGAACTTGCTAAAAGAGTCTGCCACTATGAGCCAACGAGTGTTTCAAAATGGCCCTGCAAAGTCTATGTACACTCGTTGCCACGAGGATTGAGGCTCAGGCCAAAATGAGAATGCCTGAGGCGGAGTGGATTAGATTTCCGCGCATGCGCGACACTGTGACGTCATCTGCTCAATGTGGGCGTCCATGCCCCGCCAAGTACAGTCCGGCGCATTAACTATATAGCGCGAACAATGCCCAATGTCCTTGGTGGAGTAATCGCAATACATCCTTTTGCAACATTTTGGGAATAAGCATACGCGATCGTCCACTGTCATTTTGAACTAGAATCACACCCTCTTGATCTGAAATGTTATGCCGACGTGCAAAATATCGGCGCACAACTGAGTTCTGAATACTGTTCAATGAACAAGGCCAAAACGTGTGAATGTAATGGAAAAAAATCTTGAGATCTGGGTACGCTTCCGTGGCCTGTGCAATTTGTCTGTAGTGCAGGGGAAAAGATTCGAGCAATTCACAGTCCTGGCATCGATTTGGCAACAAGATGCGGCAGATACATCAAAATAATAGTCTGGAGCAATCGGAAGGCGAGATAGAGAGTCTGCATTGCCATGCTTTGCCGTGTGTCTGTACACAATTTCATACTGATACTGCGAAAGCAATAAAGCCCAACGTTGCAACTTTTGAACAGTGCCTGGAGGAAACACCTTAGACGGATGAAACAAGGACCGCAAAGGCTTGTGGTCTGTCACTAGAAAGAACTTACGACCACACAATTAGTGATGGAATTTGGTAAGGCCATACATAATAACGAGAGCTTCTTTTTCTATTTGTGAATAACTGCGCTGGGTTTGTATTAACAGCTTTGACGCAAAAGCAATAGGTCTGTCTTGTGCACGTATTCTGTGCGAAAGCACAGCGCCGATTCCATAGGAAGAAGCGTCGACTTGCAAAACTACTGGCTTGGCAGGGTCAAAATGCACTAAACATCTGTCACTAAGCAAGGCATTTCCGAGTTTCTTAAATGCGCCTTCACAGTCTTTAGTCCACACAAAACGTACATTTCTGCGACGCAAGTAATGCAATGGAGCGGCGATTTGTGCGGCAATCGGTATGAATCGAATGTAGTATGTCATCTTTCTCAGTAATGACTGCATTTCAGATACATTGCGAGGAACAGGCAGATCACGGATTGCAAGCAAATGAGATTGGAGGGGGTACACACCCTGAGTGTTTATCACATGACCTAAGTACTGTAGTACAGTTTGAAAAAAGTCACACTTTTCGAGACAACACTTGAGTCCTGCTTCTGACAACACTCGAAAAAGAGTACGCAAATTGGCAGTTTGTTCCTGGGACGAAAATATCGTCAAGGTAGGTTGAACAAAATTGCACTTTTGCATGCAGCTGCTCCATGTAGCGTTGAAAAATGGCGGGTTCGCAAGCACTGCTGAAGGGAAAACGCAAATACTTGAACAGTAGTAAGTGTGTATTTACAACAGACTCTTTCTGTGAGTCTTCATCCAATGGAATTTGCAAGTAGGCATCACGTAAATATGTCTTAGAAATGTAACGTCCTGCACCAAGCCTGTCCATGAGTTCCTAAGGGCGAGGTAACAGATAAGTGTCAGCTACTGCCTTTGGGTTGACTGTAGACTTTAAGTCAACGCAAATGCGAATGCGATCAGAAGGCTTAGGCAACAAAACGAGAGGACTTGCCCATTAACTAATTTCAATGGGAGCAATTACACCATGATCATGCAATTCTCTAAGTTCACTGGCTACTTTGTTTCTTAAATCGACTGCAACGGGGCTGGCCCGGAAGAACTTAGGATGTGCATTGTCTTTCAATGTAACAGGCGCTACAAAGTTCCTTCTGAAAATACTTCAGAAGAATCTCTAAGCAAGGTAGCTACACTGTATTTTGGTTGAAAAGCAGATACTGGAAGTACATTGTCTTGAATGCTAAGTCCAAACAAATCAAAGGTGTCTAAACCGAATATGTTCTAACTGTCTCTTGATTTCAACATAGTAAGATTCACTGTCCTAGTGTGAAATTTGTGAGTGGCAGACAAACTACACTGTCCAAGCATTGGAATTTCCTGTCCGTTGTAAGCAGTGAGATGCCTGCTACATTTAGAATAGCGTGGTGAGCCCAACTGTTTGTACGTGGCACGATTAAGCAATTTTACTCAGGCACCTGTGTTTAACTGAAAGTTCACACGACGGCCAGCAATTGGTAATGAGACAAATAGTTTGTCAGAACGTCGTTGCACAGCAAAAAGGCGAGGAGGCGGCACAACCTTAATCTTACTTTTGGCAGAACCTGTTTTAGGTTTTGAAAACGCAGCGTTTACTGAATGTGCTCAAGCCTGTTTCTTTTCTCGGAGCGGGCAAAATTTGCGTTTTTGTGCCGTTGCAGACAAACTGCTTGGACATGGTCTGTTTTTCCACACGTTGCGTTACGTGATGGGCGGTCTTGTCTCTCATGGCGAGAAAAACATCTAGGGCAAGACTTCACTAAATTCACAGGCCTGTTAACATGTGTACCTGGCTGTCCGCGCGGCTGTGTACGCTCTCGTTGTTGTGGCTGCTTTGGGCGGTCACGAAAAAGGAGCGACTCTACCTGACGAACCGGGGCCTGGTCAGACTTATCGGCCGCAGTGGCACCTGAATCATATTGCTCCAATATTTTGCAGTACTTGGGGAAGTGATGGAGCCGGGTACTTTAAGATCTGTTCCCGTATCTACTATCTGGGACACTGAATTTTATAGCATTGCGTATCATTAAATC
Source organism: Schistocerca piceifrons (assembly GCF_021461385.2). Taxonomy (NCBI): domain Eukaryota; kingdom Metazoa; phylum Arthropoda; class Insecta; order Orthoptera; family Acrididae; genus Schistocerca; species Schistocerca piceifrons. The sequence continues at coordinate 331,870,796 of NC_060149.1, forward strand.
ACTGTAAAAAAAATGCCACAATTACACTTAAATTTACACTTCCTAGTCACGCCCGTTACTTCTGTTGCGGTTTTTTTCTGTAAGCGAAAGAACATATCTAGCTGCAGCTACTTGGACTTGATGGTCATAGTATTGAGTTAATGCAGCGATTACTTGGTCGGGAGACGCGGCTGGGAATAATTTTTGTATTAACCTGCACTCTGGGGACCCCACAATAGAAAGGAGTATTGTAACTTTACAGTACCTTGAACACGATGAAACTGACAATGGGCTTGGAACAGAGTCAGCTATTCAATCCATTCCTCCTCTGTGTCCTTAAATTGCCAGAACCGTAGTATACTGGTGGACGGCACTTGACGGGCTGGTTGGTTGGTCGGTGTGGTTGTGCGACCGACGCAGCTTTTGCAGTCAGTAGTTGTGCCGTCGTCATTAGGGTAGTAATTTTTCGTTCTGAAACTGAAAAATTTGTGTTAGATCCATCACATTGGCCGTCTGCAGCTGAGGCGCCCGGGCAGGGGATGGAGGGGGCGGGGAATTCATGGTTTACACAACTACATTGCCTCCGAAAAGAGAAATTTGATTAGTTCTGCGGATCCAGTTCTGGAATACATGCAAGAACAAAACAACAAATTAGCAAATAGATACACTTTAACACGATCAGCCCAGAAAGTTAAAACACAAGAGAAGCAAGAAAAATCTTGGGCCAAGTTGATTATCTTCGATCGTCACTGAAATATCCTCGTCACCACAACACAAACGCACACGTGGATTAATACGGTTCGCCGGCCGGTGTGGCCGAGCGGTTCTAGGCGCTACAGTCTGGAACCGCGCGACCGCTACGGTCGCAGGTTCGAATGCTGCCTCGGACATGGATGTGTGTGATGTCCTTAGGTTAGTTAGGTTTAAGTAGTTCTAAGTTCTAGGGGACTGATGACCTCAGAAGTTTAGTCTCATAGTGCTCAGAGCCATTTGAACCATTAATACGGTTCTTTATTTACATGAACATATACTTAACTTGAACACAGTCCATGTGTTGTGGTACAAGATCTTCACTAACAGTCCTCTTGCAGCCAATATCGGTAATGTTGGTACTACAAACCTTAGTCTCTCTGCTAGTCCCACTAAACGCACTACTCTGTTCGCTATGTACTGTCGTAGCCTGTGACATGAACTGACAGATGCCAAACTGGATGACTGAGTCGAGCCTGTGAGTCAGTGAGGCCCTCTGGTCAGTGGCACCGGCCTAAATACATGCTGTCGAGAGAGCGTTGGCGGCGTGCTGCTTGTCGGTATGTCTCTGGCCTCTCTCATTACAGGCGCGTTTGATCCAGCGCATTTCATCTTTGCTGACCAGTGTGCTGATGACAGCTTATGCCAGCACACTATATTTAGAGTTCTTACAAGGCTACATTGTAAACTATGTCTCTGCAGCATATCTAAAACCAAAGGACTCAAGCGCATGCACTAGAAATACGTGGAATGGGTTCATAGTTTTACCTGACTCAACCGTTGTGTCTGAATCTTTGGAAAGAAAGACTTGATGAGTAGTACTTGGTAATCCTGAGGGAAGCTCTACTTGGCACGAAGACCATGAATCTTCTAGTGATGAATCTCTGAAACATTTTCGCCATGATTTGACACTTAGAACAATCCTAGGGAAATATAACAGACCACCAAGAACACAGTAGCACTGAGAACGTGCTTTAAAAAAAAAATTGCACATAAATGTGTTCTGTTTCCATTCATCTTTTGTTTTGGTCATGTATTGCTATTTATGTATGGGCACAATTGAATTTTGGATGGCATTGTCACTCCCACTGACCCTCCCCCCCCCCCCCCCCAACGAAAATCAGCCAACATCACAAGTGCAGCTTAAGGCATAAGTAGTTTTAAACCTGGACAGTCGTCTGATGATGAAGCTGTCAGCTTGAAATTTGCAACGGTGCGATTTCTTCTTAATAAATAGTACTATTAATAGTAGCCGGCCGAAGTGGCCGTGCGGTTAAAGGCGCTGCAGTCTGGAACCGCAAGACCGCTACGGTCGCAGGTTCGAATCCTGCCTCGGGCATGGATGTTTGTCATGTCCTTAGGTTAGTTAGGTTTAACTAGTTCTAAGTTCTAGGGGACTAATGACCTCAGCAGTTGAGTCCCATAGTGCTCAGAGCCATTTGAACTATTAATAGTAACTGGTTGGTGTTTTTACTTTATTATATGAATTAACCTGTATTGGTTTTGTCGGCTTTTGAAGCTGTTGCCCCCATTTCTATATCGATTTATTGATTAACACATATTCGGTATCCTGTAGTTTGTTTCTGAGAGTTTTCTTGTCTTTGATGAAGCCATTAGCTTGTTGTATTAACGATTACCTGATCAGCGTTGCATTTCTATCATAGGTTAAATTTTCTTCCTCATGTGCGGTAAAATATTATGCTTCCATTATCCTATTTCCCCTATTTTTACATTTCTCAATTTTTTCGTGTTAATAATGTATTGAAGCCTTTTCCCAAACAGTTTGGTTTCTGCGTCTCTCAGTTACACATAAGTAAGTTTCGTTATTCTTGGCTAAAATGTGTTTCTTAGGTTGCCTTAGGCCCGTGTGTATTAGTTTTCATCTAATTCTGGTTTCATGAGCACCATTATTTACTCTTCTCGCGTTTAATACCGTTTTGTAGGTACCTTTTTAGTTATTTGTTCTGCTTTATCCATCAAGCAGAGGAACACTATTCAGCCATGCTGTTATCTATAGGTGCAAATTGTATAATTTGCTGTTTAATACGTGTTTTTTTGAATGGAGCTACCTATTTTCTTCGTTTAACCAATATTCATATGCTGCTAACGTAGTTTTGTGTGCTACTTGTGAATCGCTGGTTATCATCGTAAGTCACGAATACAGACCTCTGCAGGCACTATGCTCTTCAGCTTTTTGCATTCAAGTTTGTCGTGCTTATTTCCGTATATCGTCAATTCATTTTCCATGAAATCGTCCTCTAGGTCTCTACTCATCACGAGGAATCCTATACAAATCTCCTACGTCCATACTCTACCATTTTGTCTCAATACATACCCACCTCTTCTCCATTTCAGTTTCGTGACAGTCATTTCCACGCCTTCAGCTTTTCTCTTATCAATTTGTTTTTCTGTTCCTTCTTGTTCTGCTCAGTATGTATCTTTCCATTGCTTGTTGGACAGCGCTTAACTTTCAACCTCTTTGTGCATTTACCGTACATGTTTCACTTCCGTAATTTGGTACTGGCAGTACGCACTGATTACCGACTTCCCGCTCAAGGCACGTTGGTGATTCGCTTCAGAATGCAGCACTCAGTTTCACAAATTAACTCCAAGCCAGTTTTACACTCTTTATTATTTATTTGAACGTCCATCCGCTTGTTGTTTTCAATTGTCCTAATAAAATAAAATCAACTATTACCATAACTTGCTCACTAATCTTTGCTATTTTCCTATGAGTATACTGACTGTGTGTACCGTATTTTGATATTACTGTAATTATTCTTCAGGTCTGCTGTCGTACTTACTGCGCTCTGTTCCTCCATCCTTTGCTGAAGTTCTTCAGGAGCCTAAGAAATCAAAACAATGTCCTCTGCAAGTCGGAGGTGGTTCAGATAAGATCCATTTATATGTATTCCTCTTTGATCCCACTTCAGTGATTTTAAGACCTCTTGTAGTTCTGCAGAAGATAGTTTTGATGAAATGGAGTTCCCCTGCCTAACCTCTTTGGTAGTAGTAACCCGTTCCCCCCCCCCCCCCCCCCACCCCCCACCCCCCCGCTCCTGTTCGTCGATCTCTGCCTGAGATTAATTATAACCCATGGCTCATTAATTACTTTGGCCGATTGCGCCTGTGCCTCTTTGAGATAAATGGATGATAGACAGTCGCCAGACTAATATTACTCAATGGTTTCTCAGTAACAGTAGCTGCTCGCATTAATCAAACTATTGCTCACAGACATGTTCTCGACCAAGGGGATCGGTCCGATCTTACTTGCAGAGTTGAACAGCAATATTGTAACCGTTGACCGATTCCAGAGCTGCATGATGGATAGGCTAGCAACGTACCATCTCCTATTAGGCCAGGTCGTGGATTGAGTTTACGAACAAAGGAATCTTAGCAAGAAATGCGTATTTTCTTAATGAAATTCGTGTGAACCATCTGTGATGAAAAAAATACACAGGACTCCGTAGAGCGTGGAAGAAATCAGAGGAACAACTTGACCGAAGTATTGCTACCTACACAGAAAAATGGTTCAAATGGCTCTGAGCACTATGCGACTTAACTTCTGAGGTCATCAGTCGCCTAGAACTTAGAACTAATTAAACCTAACTAACCTAAGGACGTCACACACATCCATGCCCGAGGCAGCATTCGAACCTGCGACCGTAGCGGTCACGCGGTTCCAGACTGAAGCCCCTAGAACCGCACGGCCACAACGGCCGGCCACCTACACAGAGTTTAACTGCGTATTGCAACGTTGGTTGCAGAGGCGACAGTAACCTCAGGGATATGTGGACCACACCAACGGAGCCGGCGTATACGTTGTCGGAATCCCAACAAACGTATATATCTTTTCCACGATTTTCATTGAAAGAGTACTGAAAGGTAATTGTTCCGCGTTGAAGATATGATTAACCCGAAATAAGTGACCTCTTGCTAGACCACTGAAACAGTTTCCTTTCTTTCGGCGATTGCCTTCGAAGGGCCTCCTTTACTCGGCCCCTCCCATGTTACCAATTGGCCTCTGTAGGCCCACCCCTTCCTCAGGAACAACAGAAGAACTTGGCTGTTGGGTTTCCTGGTAAGGGTAGATTTCTGCGTGAGGCCTGCGACTGACGTCAGCTTTGTCTTCCTGGCCGAGTTTGAACTTAACGGCCCCACTCTCTCTTCCCGTCTCAAGGAGCAGCCATTATGCAAAATCGTCCCGCCACGCAAGCAAAGGTCATGTGCCGCCTAATTTACGCCATGCCATTCTTGTACTGCCTCTTTCGCTCACCTTCTCGACCATTTCAAAAGTTTATCTATAAATACATTACCTCGTTAGCACATATACAACTACGTGGTAAGGAATCATAACGTTCGTATCACTATACTTTCTCAGTTGTGAACTTTTCCGTCTCTTCATGTAATTGAATGGAAGAAATAGTCCTACCAACACAGATTTTATTGTGACAGGGTGAAATGCTTTCTCATACTGCATAAACCTCGCATAAAGAGGTAACTTTTAATTTTTACCTCTTTTATGAATTTTTTATCTGCCTGTAGATGGTCAGTTGTACTATACTAATCAGTAAAGCCATCTTGTTCTTTTCTTTACATAAAATATGGGTTTTTTTCTCGATAATTACTAAGGAACTTTGTGCAAATCTTGTATATCACCGACAAAAGATTGCTGGGCGTGAAATTCTTCACATCTTCCATGCTGTCTTTCTTGTGGGTTACAGCACTTACAAAATTTCCAGAATGATGTAGAAAACAGTCAAAGTTTCAAGATTCAATGTTTTCTAATTTAAATGATGACTACTTTCGGGTTATCTGAACCCATTTTCAAGCCATCAAAACACACAAAACGGTATATTCCGTAACAGCATGCAAACCATGTTAATATTGGCTGGTTCAAATGGCTCTGAGCACTATGTGACTGAACTGCTGAGGTCATCAGTCCCCTAGAACTTAGAACTACTTAAACCTAACTAACCTAAGGACATCACACACATCCATGACCGAGGCAGGATTCGAACCTGCGACCGTAGCGGTCGCGCGGCTCCAGACTGCAACGCCTAGAACCGCTCGGCTACGCCGGCCGGCCATGTTAATATTGTACATACACATATATCAAAGTCAAGTTTTTGGTTGTGCAACCAGTGTTCATAGTAAAACTCCACTTGACATAGGTATATGTAAAATCTTACTTACGGAATATACGATTTTGTGTGTTTGGATGACTTGAAACTGGGTTCAGGTAACTCGAAACTAGTCGTCAATCAAATAAAAATACTGAATCTTGCACCTTTGGTTGTTTACTGCATCAAACCGGTTAACATAAGTTGCTGTCCCGTTATTAGCCCAGCACGCTGGAAATGCCGTTCCGCAATGAATTTTCGCCCTGCAGCGGAGTGTGCGATAATTTGAAATTCCCTGGAAGATTGAAACTGTATGCCGGATCAGGACTCATATCTGGGACCTTTGTCTTTTGGGAGGCAGTAGATAAGGTACTAGAGGAGGTAAAGCTATGAGGACGGGCCGTGAATCGTGCTTAGGTACCTCAGTCGGGGGAACACTTGCCCGCAAAAGGCAAAGCTCTCCGTTTCCAGGCCCATTCCGGCACACAATTTTAATCTGCCAGTAAGTTTAAGTCACAACATTTTTCCAACTGTCTTGCATCGTCCTCTTATACAAACATCATATGATTAACGGTGTAAGTTTTGTTTTGACTATCTCCCCTGCTGTTACCCTGTCATTCCCATGGGCTGCTTTTCCCACTTCCCTTGGTTGTGCTTCCCCGAAGCATTCTCACAGCCTAGTATCTGAGTGGTTGTTTCCTTAGGTAACCCCTACCCCACGTATATTTTTGAAGGACTTACTATTTATCTTTAAAATGGTAAAATTTGGAATAAGAATATCGTCTCTACCACAAAGCAGTACAGTCACGGTTCCGCACCAAAAGACACACAAACTTAATCAAAGACACTGCATCATATAATAAAGCGAACTACCTTCCCTTAAAATCAAAATATATTTGTCATCGCTTTCAAACCAAAATTCGTACTCTTACAAAAAGATATCTATTGTCCGCTGGTCAGCAGTCAAGTGTCCATGATGAGGTCATAACTACACATCTCCTGCTGCGAACAATGAGAGGCACACTTATATTATATATCAGCCTCATGCAGCAATCTGCATATCATACTCCCAAGTATCATACGTACAGCAGCTGCAGCATACTTGGGATGTAGTAGCTGTTCCATCCCAACGAGCACATTACAGAAAATGTTGGTTATCAAAGTGCATCGTTTACCTTATCGATGTCTCTGTAGCTCCTGAATGCTCATTTTGTGACTATAAACTGCTTTTGCCGTCCGTAAACCACAGAAATACGAACTTTTATATACTGTCAGAGTTCGTTTGACTCTTTCCTGGCTCTCTTAAGCTATCTGCCTCGTAGCACCGGTACGCATGCGACAGCATGCACAATCTAATATGTTCCAAAACACCGCGCATAAATACAGGATTTTTCCGAGGCTCATACCTCGGTTCTGTTGGTAATAGAAAGGCAGGGTCAAGTGTTTTGGATAACCCTTTGGCTAGTGACCATTTGTATATCCAAGGGATGCGTATTCTTACTGTAACTGTCTTACACTAAAGGATCAAGATTTGAATACTGCACACTTCCTCCAGCATAGGCAAATGTAGCAAATTGATTGGTACTTTTTGCATTGTGTGGTCTATGGTGCGCCTTTATGAGCTTATGGAGGTATCATTTAATTCATGGGTGGCTCCTGAGAAACCCCGAAAAACGTAGTTATTGGGTACCAAAACCGAGCCACGGATTCTAAGAGGCCGTGCGGTTCTAGGCGCTTCAGTCTGGAACCGCGTGACCGCTACGGTCGCAGGTTCGAATCCTGCCTCGGGCATGGATGTGTGTGATGTCCTTAGGTTAGTTAGGTTTAAGTAGTTCTAAGTTCTAGGGGACTGATGACCATAGATGTTAGTTAAGTGCCATAGTACTCAGAGCCCTTTGAACCATTTTTGATTCTAAGACGGCTTTTCACAGAAATGGCTGAGATTGCTGCGATATATTTCTAAGATCCAGATCTCGAATGACCTTGAAAATGTTCTTGATATCTTTAGCCGTTTCGGAGATATAGAGGTTCAGGATTACCCTACTAGCATACGTAAAATACTCTCGTAAAATCAGGTGTAAGGCAAAATCTAAATATTAAATAACTGCAGAAAACTGCTCAAATTTTAACTGTATATTCTCTAAGCATTTATCTAGAAGTAACACCTTCCCGTATTCAAAAATGTTTATCCATTCGTGGGAAACATCCCAAAAACATGGTTTTTTGGTACCTAAATCGAGCCACAAGTTCTAAGACGGCTATGCACAGCAACCGGCTGTAAGTTTTACGATATATTCTTAAGATTCCGATCTCGAACAACCTTAAAAATTGTCTTCATATCTTTACTCATTTCCGAGATACATAAGTTCACAATTATCCAAGTTGTACTTGTAAAAGTTGGTAGGTAATAGCCTTTGTGAGGCGAAAACGTAGTTTACAAACTGACGTAGCACGGAAAAATGTACTGTAGAGCGTCTCTGTTATCATCAGAAGGAACCTCATGTTGTGGTACTGAAGCGAATACGAAAGTTTTGTGCGCATAAAATCAGGAATAAGTTGCAAAATTTGTTGTGCGTTATTTCAGGTTAACATAAGTAAACAATCAAAATTTTACTAACCCATAAAGTTCTTTTCATATGAGTGACACTCCCCAAAGAAGGGAAGCAGCATAAAAATGCTGATAAGCTGCTTTTGAAAGAAACTGATTGAAAAGGCTGATAAGCTGCTTTTAAAAGAAACTGATTGAAAAGGTTGATAAGCTGCTTTTAAAAGAAACCGATTGAAAAGTGTGTACCAGCTGCCTCATTCTAACTTCCTCAGCACCTTTAAGAATTTTCCCAAAGATTTTGGCATGCGAATACATTCGCACTTTTTTATGCTGAGAGTGAAGGAGACAGTGGGAAAGAGACGCAAAATAATAAATACTGGAAGATAGCAGACAGTGGTTATGGTTTAGAAAGACAGCATGGAAATAGTTGGAACATAGTTGACAAAGTCAGAACAGTGCTAGGAAAAGAGTGAACGCGACAGAGCGAGTGGGAGAGGGATAAGGAGAAGAAGAAAGTGGAAGTGGATAAGAGCCAGTGATAATGAGAGACAGAGTCCATGACAATGACAACGAGAAAGAGAGAATGAAGACACAGCAGCAGTAGGAAGGAATGAATGAGATACTAGCAACAAGAGAGAGTAAGAGGGATACAGTGACAGTGGGAGGAGACAGTAGTAGTAGGAAAGAACGAAAGATACGGTGGCTGTAAGACAGGAGACAAAGAGATAATGACAATGAGTTTAGCTGAATGAGTGAGTGAGATTGGGAAAGTGGATGTGGATGGTTATGAACGACGTACAGCGATGCTCTAGTAGGTGTGAAGGTGTGTTCGAGTTGGCGTTTGTGGGAGTGAGATGTGGATTGTACGTTAAAAAGAGCGCGAATATGTTCAAATGCTAAAACTCTTTAGAAAATTTTTAAAGGTGCTGGGGAAGGTAGAATGTAGCAGCTAATTCCCCACTTTTCAGTCAGGGTCTTTTAAAACACGAGTTTATAAGTCTTTTTGTGCTCCATAGGAGGATTTTCTCGCTAGTTTTATCGTACAACACCAACTACCTTCCTACAGTCCATTATGCAGTTGTCTTATTTGCACAAATAACGTAAGCCGACTTCATGGCCTCTGAATTGCATAGAACAATCCTGAGCAGCGTTACTGTGGTATCGACGTACACGCCTTTTACGATAACTATTTCATTTTCTGCAGAGCTATTTCTGTCTTTGCATTTACTAATTAATTTGTCGAATCCAGTGTAGGCAGGTTATCCCAATTTATGATTTTTAACTTTTGAAGAGAAAGTGTTTATAGTTTCTCTTTCTTTCATTGGTGCACCTCGCAATATGTACCCTTGCCTATATTTTCCCACATATTAGCATTCTGTTTTTCAAAGTTATATCGGAGTAAGTTTTTGTGACAACCTGCCTCAGTTCCGCGTTGGTTGTCACAGTTATTGGAGTCGGTAGCCGCAGGTTATTTAGATCGCAAAAAAAGAAATTATTTATTTAAAAACTGTTGTATTGACCTGACCGAATAGCTGCGCGCGTTAGCACGCTTTCGGAATAAGGGTAGTCGCTCAGGCCCCGGATTAAATCCGACCAGCAGATTATCGACGGAGGTCGCTTTTCTGGCCAGACTAGTGATTTTTAGGTGGTTTACCACATCCGAGTAGATGAATACGGGACTGGTATCCACGATTCACAAACATTTCATACACCTTATCACACTTTCACATACACAGGGAAGGGGTTGAGAGGTGACGACAATGAGGGCGTTCGGCCTCCCAATATCATTAACAAGCCACTGGCCGACCCCGTGTCAATACGGGATCAATCCTAAAAAAAAAAAAGAAAAAAGTTGTATTAAGTATAAAAATCAAAAAGTGATACTGATTAAACTCTAATAGATATTTAAGACAAATTTAAACACTAAAACAGTAATTTAAGAAAATATACTTAATTATCCTAGTCACTTTCAAGCGCACTCTGACAATTCTGACATGTATAGAAGATATTTTAGTCCAGTTCTTTCATTCTATACATTGGATTCGTTTTTCCTTATCTTTGTTGTTACGAAATCGTTCAAGAGACACTAAATAAAAATCTCTTCTTCACTAACTGAGATTTTTCGTTAATTCTTAAAGCTTTCTCTCAACCAGTGAATCTGTTAAACTGCTGTATCTGTTTCCAGGGAGTTATTTATATCAGCATTTTTTTTTTATCGCCGGTCCTTGGTGGAGGTCTTACTACAAGCGGTGACTTTCGCTTAGGACATGTAACATAATTTATCATGCTTAAATCATGTGCCAGAAGGGTGCCCGGAACAACTTTTCATCGGTTTGTGTTTTATTTAAACGATTTCTCACGATCCTTACCTGAATCAAGCAAAAAAAAAAAAAAAGTACTAAAAAATCTACCTCGGAACGGCATCACGTGTGACAACCATCACAGAAACTTTTGTGACAGCCAACCCCGAACAGACATTTCAGACAAGGACTGAGCTGAAAAAACAGACCGAACCTAACCTCAGTATTGGTAAACGTACCAATGTTTCTGTGTTATAAATTAACAGAAAATATTTAAGATATAGACTTCACTGAATAGAGAGTACATAATGAGAGTTGATACTTAAAAAAGTTAATATTTACAGCTATAAAACCATGAAGCATTAATAAAATCCAGAAAACTATCACTGCTAACTAGAAATTGCGTGCACCGTACGAAGAATATTCGAATCGTGCTGTGGTTTGAGTTTCGACCTGTAGGAAGCAACAGCGATTGATAACGGAGACGTGTCAACTACTGTCGTTATGACTCAGTAACCACTTGCTTATCGATTAGCGTTCCAAGTTACAGTGAAACTTTACTAGCATACAGATAATTCCTAATTCCGCAGATTTACAACTACCCCAAGTATAGATAGTACTTAAAGCATTGGAATGGTATTTTTTATGGAATCTCGATGGTAGAGTAAAGGTCATATTACCCAAAGTTTGTAAGTGACTAAACTTAATTTTCAAGTACTTGTAGTCTTTCTCCTCTAACGCGGTCGTCATTTTGTTCTACTCAAACTCACGGATGATGCTTTGTACCACACGCTGGTCCACGCTCCTCCTCGTGATGGAGCTGCCCTCATGACTCCAGAGAGGATTTACTCCGCAGGTGTCCCATCTTCTCGCGCGGCTTGCGTGCCCGTATCACAAATCTTTCGTACTTCCGCTGCCATCGCAACACGTCACACGGCGCACCCCAAGGGACTGCGGCCGCGGCCGCTCCTGATACCACCAACGAGCTTCCGCCTCCGGATGGAGGTCCCCGAAGGAATATATTCCGATCCTCCTAGATAATTCAAGAAGATTTCCCAAACTCTTTTTCCTGCCGTGCAGCCTTTTTTAATATAAGTTATTTTCTTCCCTTGTAACTGAAACATGGAAAGAGGCTCACATTGCATCAATCCACTCTGTTTTTGACGGACAGAACTACTTAGCAGATAGGATTTTGATGCTTCCACAGCCAACCACTATAAACGAGGGTAAATAGAAACAAACGCATTTCTATAAACTGTATACGCGCTGTACTGATAAATCATTAATAACCCTACGCGGACTAATTTCATCAACTAAAAAGTAATGTGTCTTCAGGAATTACGAAAGTTACTAGCGGTGCTCAAATCCCGTCTTATTAATCGTTCCATTGTTGCCTCTGTTCTAGAACCAAAAACTACTTCTTCATTAACAAAAATCATTCTCTAGATACAGTCAAATGAATAGAGTTAAAACTAATCATACGATCTCCCTGTTATTACGAGAATTGATTAAAACAATACTAAAAGAATGACCACATAAGCAACACCCAAAAGACTGATTCAAATTTAAAATCTGCACTCAAGTTCTACAAAATTAGTCCCAGTACTTTTAGGCAAGCAAACTAAGTATCGATGTAATATGTCCTGCGTAATCAGAGTATTTCACCAGATAGCCACTTCACGTAAAAGAAACACTCTTTTCAACGATATTGCAAAAGTCTGAGAATATGTAGTTTCGTAAATTCAGTAATTTATATATTTCAAAACGCAATTGGAATATTAAATAAATGTGTCTCGAAATTAAATATTTTATTATGCACAAATGAAAATACGGCAGTGTTCACAAAACAGTAGCAGCATAAATCATCTATTGGAACAGTCAAGCAATTTCCCATTTAATTTCCGCTCTCTAATATGAAATAGAAACACTTACCCGATGCACAGCTGCGATGTGAGGTATTTCGCATCATTGTGACATGGAATCTGTGCCGGGTGCGGTTGTTCGACCGTTAATGTACGACGCAATTTGAAGCACTGATTTAATTAAAACATACTACTGACTCTTAGTTGGTTTATAATTTTTTTCACTTTCGATATTTATATGATGTTGTACGCTGGTGTTACGATGGTCTCCCTGTACCCGTCTGTGTGTTTAATTAGAAAACAGTACTTCTGTTCTTGTATCATTCGAGATCATTCGAGAGCTGTATATCCTTTACTCAGGATGACAACAGTAACTTTCCACCGATGAAATTTCTTAAAGTTGTCACTGTGAATATTTTAATGGATGACTGCACATAATTTAACGCTTGCACTTAGTTCCTTTTTTTTCCAACCAATATGATTATTCTGATCTAATGCTTTAGTTTTGCTACTACTTGTGTAGCAATTGGACAGTAACACACTAGAAGAAACGTGCATCTTCCAAAATGCTCCAATCAAGTTTCTCAAAACCCTTCATTAGCACTCTGGCTATCGACTCGTTTTATCTCAAAGAAATACCTAAGGCACTAATGTACATCTATGCAGTGGAGATCGACTCTGAGGTAAGCCGGTTCTAATCCTGGTGGTCGATGATACTATCAGTGTCAGTATTCGGCCGCGAAGGGGAGGAGAAATGATGGTGAAAAGTTCCTGATTACCAAACTTTCAGCCAGTCTCATGGATTCGCTTCCGAACATCTCCGGAGTATCTCATGACGTGAGAGCATGTGACGCTTTTAGGGATACAGGGTACTTTTTCGGCTCAATATTATGTAAAAATAAACACCAATTTCTTTCAGGCACTGTTTGTAATGGATATGTTTTACAGATTTTTTCTTGATATCAGGTAATGCAGCACACTTTCTAAACAAATTAGAAGTAGTTTAAATATTTATGGACCTGCTTAGGATTATTAAAAATTACAGAGAAATCCATGCATTTTTTTCCAAAATGCTTCCTCAAATTGAGGTACCGATACTATCAGTCCAATGTTAAACATTTGAAGGAGACCAAATTTTTACAGATACGCATGACATGATGGCTGAGGTACTAGACCTATTTAATTCCACCTATTATGTATATTACAAGGATAAAAAAATCACATCTTACATTTTAATTTTTATAATTTTTTCCCCATAAAAATGGTATTTTTTATATAATTTAATTGATTCTGCAATAAAGCTTAGGTCTGCTACATAAGTATGGAATATTGCAAGTTACAGAAAAAATTAGAGCAACACTTTATAAACTGTAGGAAATATTTTTACCTGAATTTTGAAAAATACAACATGCGGGAAATTGCGAATGAAGATATGAGTCCAATTAAACTGTGCCTCAGAATATTCCTGAAGGACAGTCTTTGTCCTGCAGCATTTCTTCATCTTCAAGTTTCCACTTGGCATTCCTTTCAGCACTTCTTGCTTCTTTAGTAACTTGAAGAGCGAATCTTTCAGCTTCATGGACCCGTTGTCTGTCACACGCAAGCAATTGATCTTCCATATTAGAGCCACATTTTATGCCTGAATTTCTCAGGACTTCCAACCTTCCTATCACTCCATCATTGAAACAGATCACTGCATCTAGTACACCTACTTTTAATGTATTTAGTCCTACAAAAACATTCTTTGGTAATCTTTCCCATATGCAATGGTTGAGACTTTCGTTTGTATTCTGCGTGCCCCCATGAAGACATTTACTGAGCAAAACAGGGTCACTCAGGTCCCTAAAAACTGGTTTTATTTCATTCATAACAAGCTCAGGAAGAGAATGTTTGTGATGGTAGATTTTACTACTTTCTTTTGCTTTTTGGTAACCACCGAAGAATCTCCTTTAACCACGCGGAATTAGCCGAGCGGTCTAGGCGCTGCAGTCATGGACTGCGCGGCTGGTCCCGGCGGAGGTTCGAGTCCTCCCTTGGGCATGGGTGTGTGTGTTTGTCCTTAGGATAATTTAGGTTAAGTAGTGTGTAAGCTTAGGGACTGATGACCTTAGCAGTTAAGTCCCATAAGATTTCACACATATTTTTTTCTCCTTCTTTAGGACAAACTCCATGAACAGGGTGGTCATCTGCGGACAACTTATGAAAGTGGGTGGCCCATACAGCTTTTCTCATTGCTTTAACATCATTGAGAGGTGCAGTTCGTCTAATGGCCAGTCCATAATAATTCTGAAGAAGGTCTATTTCAGTTTCTGTCAATCTGTCTCGGCCAGACAGAGGTTTTCCATCAGATAGCAATTTTCCTCTCATTTCTCTTCGTAGCTTCCTCAACTAACACCCATCCTCTTTTGCACATGTCCACAACACTCCAGTTTTGTTACCATGGTATCAACATAAACACTGAACTCATTAATTTTATTGAAAGCTTTAGAGTCCCCATCGCCTAGGTACTTCGTATATCTAACGTTATAAATATTTGTAGAGCTCTATCACACTCCATATCTCCACTGTAACCATCATAATTCTTAGAACACTGATGTCCAATATGTCATTCAGTGTTACCATGGCAGGTGTGGCAGTACTTATATAAGCACTCAACATCGACAACTTTTCCATTCTCCAGAGAAGTAGCACTTATAACACCATTCAAGGAACGATATGCTCAACGTTTCCATGTCCCATCAAGTGCAACAGCAATGTCCCTGGTTCCACCAATACGCTCAGTTTCTTCTACTGCACGTTTCACAGATGCTTTAGACACAACCGTCAATGCACCTAAAAGTATTTTTATGTACTTTCTGAACCTACTGGGAGGAGGAGGAAGGTCCATCAAACCACAAAACGTTTGAGCAGCCTTTTTTCTTTTTCCTATTGCACGCATTGCATACAGTAACTTCAAATTCAGATGATATGAATTATTCACAATGTTCGAAGTCATTTTCTATGTAGATTTATTGCAGGATCTATACAGAACAACTAATTTTGACGCTAAACCCTTCCTGCAAGCGGGTCGGTGTGGCCGTGCGGTTCTAGGCGCTACAGTCTGGAACCGAGCGACCGCTACGGTCGCAGGTTCGAATCCTGCCTCGGGCATGGATGTGTGTGATGTCCTTAGGTTAGTTAGGTTTAATTAGTTCTAAGTTCTAGGCCACTGATGACCTCAGAACTTAAGTCGCATAGTGCTCAGAGCCATTTTGAATCTTCCTGCAACTTTGTTCTTCTGTTATTTCCAGCCAGCCTACACCATCACATTGTTTACATTTAGCCACTTCCTTTATCAAAGAAGATAAGATGCTCACATCAACAACAACAAATCCACTACAAACAGCGTCATTATTAACACAAAAATTAGAATCACCATGAGGCGTGTCATGTGAGAGTTTCTTTCCTGAAGGAAATGTGGCTTGCTTTGTTTGTGAATTGGTTACCACGGAATTTCCTTTTGTTGAATTTCTTGATACGTGGCATAGTTCGTATTTATTGCACACTAAATGATATGTACTTCCACAGATATATGTAGCACTTGGGCAACAAACATTCAGTAACACGTGAAAAAACTTCTTCAGCGAAATAAAAGCAAATACTAGCAAAGATAATCATTTACAGACAGCAGAAACCTGCACTGTTACCAACATATACAATGTATGATACTTATAATCGCTGTAAACAGAAAGTTCACAATTCTTATCGAAATAATACTGGTGTCGGAAACAGAAATAAAGGGGGCGTGGCGGCATACATGACTGTAAATTTGAAATTTGGTATATATAGGTCAGTTTTCATTTGAAACACTATAATGTATATATCAATGTAATCAGGAAATACTATAGAATTTAGTGAAGTCGTAATAAAGTTTCAGTTTTTCCATCATTTATAAGTACTCTGTATCCTTAATGGTGATCCCAGTGGTTTCCTTCGTACTATTCGAGAGGAGAAAGCTATGTGCCAGTACCGTGTTTCATCCTCTCCCTTCACTCCTCACCATCATGCAACACAAACACAAAATCGTACTACACGTACATTCATTACACTCATCTACTTTTTTACAAATACCAATATAAACACATCCGCAAGGAAAGGGGCCACTAAGTGCACTGGAGGACAGTCTTTTCCAATTAGATGGATGAACCTGCACCTTGGGGTCTCCCAGCCAACAACGTCGTACGACTCTAACTTGCTTTGCTTTTAGCTGTCAGGAAATCAGCCTACAACGAATCGTTGTTCCAGCTTCGAGTGTCTTTTTTTGTGCTGTGGGCAACCTGACTACTTTTAATACACAGCCCAGTCACATTAAAGTGAACACAGCGTATGTTCGAGGTCAACTGTGGTGCACCATGGGCCATAGACGACAGCGACGAACAACGGATGCGGAGATGTGTATGGGCGAATAGACATGTAACTCTTGAGCAGCTGGCCATCCAACAGCGTCTCCTCAACGATCGTTCAGTGAATATTGCTCCATATGGGCCTGTGCAGCGGGCGTCTGGTTCATGCACCCATGCTGACTGCTGTTCACCGTCACCCCTAGCTGGAATATCCACGTCAAAGGCCCAACTAGACATCCACTGAATGGCGAAGGCAGCCTTTTCGGATGAATCACGTTTTATACTCCATCGGACATATGGCCGTAGGCTTGTATGGTCCTGCAACAAACGTTGTAAGGGTCCAGGTTGGAGGAGGGAGCGTTATGGTCTGGGGAATATTTCGTTTTCGTGGCATTCCCTGGGTGATCTCATCATCGTGGAAGGCACAGTGGATCAATACATGTATGCATCTATTCTTGGGGACCATGTCCAAGCCAACATTCAGTTTTCTTTTCCTCGACACGATGGCATCTACCAGCAAGACGAAACAACGTATCACACAGCTACATGTATGGTTCAAAGAGCAACAGGATGAGTTTGTGTATTCCCCTGACCTCCAAACTCCCCGGATTTAAACACAGCCGAGAATTTGCGGGATGACCCCGCTCGAGCTGTTTGTACCATAGATCTTCAGCCATGAAACGTAGCGCAACTGGCCACTGTACTTGAGGAGGCATACCTCCACCTCCCTGTCGGTACCTCCGAGAGTCTCACTGACATTTTTCCTACACGTCCGTGCTTCAAAAGGTGGTGATTTAAGATTTTAACAAGCGGGCGCATTTGTGTGACTGGAACATGTATATTGGAGAAAAAAATGGTTGAAATGGCTCTAAGCACTATGGGACTTAACATCTGAGGTCATCAGTCCCCTATCCTTAGAACTATTTAAACCTAACTAACCTAAAGACATTACACACATCCATGCCCGAGGCAGGATTCGAACCTGCGACCGTAGCAGCAGCCTTGTTCCGGACTGAAACGCCTAGAACCGCTCGGTCACAGCGGCCGGCTATTGGAGTAAGAAAAATGCCATTTGGATTACTTTTTATATTTATTTGGATTACTAGTTTAAAGTGTTGCGCAGATGATCTCCATATCAAACTCTAGTACAAGAGGTGAATGGGGTACGAGGGTACGAAATGGAGCGTAATGTGACATAAAATACAGATACTGGTAGTATACAAATAAATATAAAACATTTAAACTATTCATTCCTAATTGCTGCGAATCGCAATCCGCCATCACCGCAAGACCGGTTAAAATTACATAAGTATTGTAAATTGAACTATTAGGAAAGTTACGCAGGTTATCACGTGACTGACAATATTCTCCTGCGTTCTCGTATAATAAAGGCCACCTTCAACATAATTTAAATCTTTAAAGTAAAGATAGTCACTACCTGTAGTCAGATGAGCGTCGAGTGTGACACTAGTGTGTACTGATGCACGCTGCAGTTAGCTGATCGCATAGGCCACAACAACAAATAGGCGTATTGAAGATACCGAAATCAGAAAGACACCAGGCATTTAGGATTTACCCAAACACGTAATCGTAAACAGGATGATTCTTATTTCCTATTACAGGCTTCCATGGGTTATAGAGTGAATAGATAAAGTTTTGTCAAGGAAACCATGTCTAGAAATATACCGTTTGGATATAAAATAAGTTTGAAGATCAGATTACTTTCATATTCCCATGTCACGGTACACACACAAGCTGAGAACTGGGCGCCATCGTAAGTTCCTGTTGTAATTATGACGTCACATAGCACCTTCGTCCGAGTACAACAACGGCTGCGAGAAATTGGAACGGTCCAAAGTAGGAGAGTTGGCTCTGTTGTTGCACGGACGCGCTGCACTCTCGGCTTTGAAGGAAACGTCGTTCGTCGCATAGAAGAGAACCCTAGCACCAGTACTGGAAGCATCGCCAATGCCATGTGCTCCGACAGCATACAGGTGAGAACTCATTGCTTCCGCTGTGTGGATACAGAACAGCAGAAGTTTTGAAAGTGATCCTTTCCTCATCCAAACGGTACATTTCCGGATATGGGTTAACTATCTAAACTTCATTTACTAACTCCCCCTCACAACCCCTAAAAGCCTGTAATTGTAATTTTTAATTTACCCTGTATATTAAACTAGAAATGTCGTGAATATTCGTTCTGCCTATTAAAATTCGTGTCCAGTTCTTTTTGCACCTATTACTGGTGGTACCCTCTTGTGACTACCTTCTTTTGTTTTTATGTAAACCAGTGCATTCTTAACTTTTTGTGTAATAGTTGTTATGAGTCAATTGTATTAGTTTAAGTGTGTGTACTTTTTAATTTCTACTTTGATATTGTTTTACTTTAAAATTTTAACTAATTACGATAGTGGATTTTATTATGCAATGTCACAGGAATATGTTGTCAGACACGTGATGATGTGCATTAACTATCCTAGTTGTTCAACTCGCACGACTCGTGTAGTTTTAACTGAAGCATCACTCTGATGACGAACTACGACTGGTGGTAACTGGATATGAATTGCCTGAATATATTATTCCTTATTTCTACACTGTCATTGCATGTCTTTTTTAAGTCACAGAGTCCTTTACTAGATTTGGAACTGTAGCTGACATTTAGAAAGGGTCGTAACGTACTTAAAATAAACATAAGAAGTTACCCAGGCGCTGTTTGTCTTTCTTCAGTTTTTGCTTTGTAAATAACGACATCATACTGGCAATACTGTTTGTACTTACACTGTTTTCCACTGCAGGAATATTAGTATACGTTATAACGTTAAAATTATTATTATGTAATGAAAAATTAGATAGGCGGACGAATATTAAGAGGCAATCCAAATTTATTACATAGCCTGCGCATTTTTAACTTTCAATAAATTTATTATCTGTATACTTACGAAGAAAGGATTTCGATTTTTTTTTAATACTGGACATACTAGACGTGTACATTATCTTAATGTCGCAGTATTTCAGCCTTTTTGTCTGCAGTTTAAACAAAATAACTGAAGACCAGTTATATTGTTCCAACAACAGGAGTCCTAATCAGGCAAGCATGGAAACAAACAATGAAAAAATTCGAGGTATGCAGCATGTTTGTTAACAGATTGGTATAGCCTGTGTAACATATATACAGAGTGTAACGGATACGACTGCAGATATTTCTATTGGTGACTGAGGACGGTGTACTGAGCAACATTACATCAGTATTTACACCATTTGCAGACTAATAATTACAGCCATTACAAGTTGAATGTTTTTAGGTTGGTTAGTACCTCCTGGTACACGTGGCGAGAGCAAGCCATTAATGCTTATTTTTCACTGGGCAACAGATCCCAGACATGCGTAGTCCACTTAAGTGGTGCAGTACGACCATACAGAAAACACCTGTTTGTAAAGTTTGTGATACGTTTCTGCAGAACTGTTGGTTGCAGAGAAAAAAACAACCAACACAGTGATGTGTGTTTATAATAACGTTCCACATATAAAATTATCTACATTTATACCTGTTACACACTACATATATATATATATATATATATATATATATATATATATATATATATATATATATATCGATTTCCTGCCGTAATCCATTCGCCTATAGACACCCTAATCTCCAGCATTTTGATGTTACATGTTGGTGGTAGCATAAATGTGAAAGAATTTTCCTTGACTACCAGGTCTCTCAATTCAGTCACGCTTTTTCCAGTGGTGCTTTCAGTTATACTATTCAGAGCATCAGTTTGAAACTACAATCAAACTTTTAAGTCGCCATTTACAAAAGGTTTTTTTTTACACATTAAAACAAACATTTCTGTGATAACGATGCTGTCAGAAGCAAACCACATTGCCGTCCAGTGCTGAAGGCTGTTGCGTTCTTGTGCATAATAATGCCTTTTGATTGATGTATTTGCTCTCAAGACTAATAATAAATAATCATGATTTAAAAAGTTGGACTTCATTAAAGCAGTTGTATCTCATGCGGTTTCTGTCGAAAAAATTCAGGCATTTGCTCATATTAATAGTTCCAGTGAGACGCTTGTCAAAATACTCTTGAAATTTTAGTAGCTCAATTAGTTTTAAAGGTTTATTTCTCTAGATGGTATCATATGGTGCCTTATAAACACAGCCGGTGGGAATGTCCTGAATGCCTGTTGGCCCTTTTCAGTGTTGGAAGATCCACCACAGTTACATCCCCATGGGTACCTTCTCATTTCTTGTTAGCCACAGCAACTCTCAAAGAAAGCTTTGCCTCGAGGTACAAGTAGCTGCCTGCTCCTAGTATCTCGGAGACCACGCTTCCCCCGCTCCTTTAGACCACCACCTTCGTGCAGCAATGTACCTACGACTCGTGCTGTCGCAACCTACTGCTCGGTGCCTTGTGACATAACATTCCCCTTATGGTAAAGTCACAAACTAAATTTCTTTGAGTCCCGTGTAACACGGACTCTACGTATGAAGCATTTAGCGCTATCCCGCGAGAAAGCTATAAACACAGTTACAGTATTGTGTCGAATATGGCGGGAAGCCTGTTCTAAGGCGTTACTGATAATCTATGGAATACTTACAATAAATAAAATCGACTATGGCTCTTCCGTACCAACCTGAGACGAAATCAAATTCGAACTATTTACATGATCTACAGCGTATGATATATTTTTCTAGGTCATTCAGCATCGTATGTGGATACTATCTGCAAAATGTGTTACGAATCGAGTTAGTAAAGAAATTATAAATCAAAACGTCATATATAATACTACAGTTTCTCGCGAAATTCACTATTTTGTGTCATATCTCCCGAAGTATGTGTCGTAGAATTATAAATTTTTGTAGGTTTATTCAATGGCATATGTCGATACTGTCTGGAAAATGTGGTGCGAATAGATTTGGTAGTAAAGAAGTAATAAATTAAAACCTCATGCTTCATGCAGCACTTTCACTACACGAACAGCGGAAATGTAGTAAGCGATAAACTGTTTTCCTTCTCATCATTTTCTGGGAGCTGTCACCAAGAAAACGTTTTGTAAAGATTTTAAATTATGTGTAAAGTTTGTTGCAAGTCACTAAGTTCTCTCATTTTCAAATACTGGATAACTAAAGTAAGGGTATACGCACATCGAGGGCTACATTACATTCGATTAATACTTGTTCCACAGATCACGAATTCGACGTTTCGTAATGATGTGAAACGTGTAAGTTTAAAATAAATTATCATTACACAATATAATTCGTTTCCAGTTACTACTTCTATCTAAAATTTCATCTATTGAATAGAAGGAGTTGTTATTTAGAAATTCTTTTAATCTGTTTTTAAATGTTGATTGGCTGTCTGCCAGAAATTTAATGCTATTTGGCAAATGACCAAAGATTTTTGTGGCAGCATAATTCACCTCTCTATCTCTGCCAAAGACAGATTTTACCCAGAATACTGAAGATTATCCTTTCTTCTAGTTTTGTAGCTATGCACTTCACTATGATTTTTGAATTGGGACAGGTTATTAATAACAAATTTCATAAGTGAATATATGTATTGTGAAGGTACTGTGATTACCCCAATTTTTTTAAATAAATGTCTGCAAGGTGATCTTAGGCGGCCTCCAGCTATTATTCTGATTATGCGCTTTTGTGCAATGAATACTTTTTCTCTTAATGATGAATTACCCCAAAATATGATGCCATATGAAGGCAGTGAATAAGAACAGGCATAGTAGGCTAATTTAGTGATATGTTTATCAGCAAATAACCCTAATAGCACAAGTAGCTGAACCTAAACGTTTCAGCTGATCATCAATGTATTTCTTACAATTCAATTTCTCATCATTGCACACACCCAGAAATTTTTAATATTCTGCCTTAGCAAAAGACTTCTGTTCAACGTCTATATTTATACATGGTATTATATCATTTACTGTACATAACTGTGTATACCAAGTTTTCTCAAAAATTGGTGAGGGTCCATTTGCGGAGAACCACTTAATTATTTTCTGAAGGACATTGCTTAAAAATTCCTCAGTTAATTTTTGTTTGTTGGGTGTGATTACTATACTTGCATCATCAGCAAAAGAACTAGCTTTTCAAATTTAATGAATATACATTGACAAGTCATAACATATATTAAGAACAATAAGAACCCAGGACTGAACGCTATGGGACACCATTCCCGATACCTCCCCAGTTAGAGGAGTAGCTGATTTTTACAGAGTATCTTACTGTTGATTTCAAACTTCTGCATTCTTTCAGTTAAATATGAATTAAACCATTTACGCCACTCATACCACAATACTTAAGCTTATCTGGAAGAACTTCATGATTCACATAGTCAAAAACCTTTGAGAGATCACAAAATATCCCAGTGGGTGATGTTCAGTTATTCAGAGCATTTAATATTTGATCGGTAAAAGCATGTATAGCATTTTATGATGTAAAGCCTTTCTGAGAACTAAACTGACATTTTGTTAGTGCTTCATTTACACAGATATGTTGAAAGGTCTCTGTTGGATTCCTTTCATGTTAATTTCTTAAATCTGTTGTCATTTACGGCATAAATTCCACTTCTAAATTTACTGTGGCGTTTCTGACTATCTGGGAGGAGACTGAGCAGTGACACGTGTTACTTTTACACATAAACAAGAATGATCTGTCACACTACTACACTTTAAAACACAGTTTATATGTAATTCATGTCACACAGTCTCATACGGAACCTACATCCGCTTTCTTTTATATACTGTATATGATAAGATACTGTCATCCCCCTTCCCTTCTGTGTGAGAGGATGAATGAGCAAATGTATTTCTAGTTGCATACTGGATGGTAGCAGACAAGCCTGTCTGCTAGAGAACAGTAGGACCAGCGTCAGAACAGGTAGCTACGCTTTTTAAAAGCAAAGAGGTTTCTATCCTTAGTATGGTCCTGTCCGTCCCTTGTCATGTTGGTATAGGAAGCTGCCTCTCTGGCCACTTAAGTTTGTATTTGTGTATTTTCTTTATGTTCAACCCACGTGGGGTGTACTTTGTGAGACAAGTACCACATGCTTATACAATTGTTTGACCCATCAGGTTAATAGTAAGACGATAGTAACCAGTTTGAGGGTTTTCTTTTGTAAACTGCTTTTCGATCTAATTTATTTTAATTATCAAAATTATTGTGGAGTTACACTCTTTGTGTAAACCAAGTTGACCACGTGAAGCATATGGTGTAATCATCATAGTAGCCCTCAGCTATTCTTTTCGGGAAGATTTCACAGAGAGTTAGTATGAAGTTAGTATACCAGTGTGTGGTAATTACAAGACGGACAGGATTGCGCTACGGACGTAACTTCTTTGGGTGAAAATTGAATCGGTTGGTTGTGGTTAATTTAATCTTGCATATGTTTCAACGTTCTTCGTGTGTTATTTTATGAATGCAGTGTTGTATGCAGTCTCCCAATCTTGGCTCCATATTTGATGCATTCCATAAGATTACAATCTCACATTTTCACAATCCTAAATAAGGCACCAGCTCAGTTATGAATCGAGTTGAATATGCTGAAATTTCAATGATCAATGTTAAAATAAATTTCCAAATATAAACTGATTTATTTCTTTTTATTTAAATTCTCTTTTTATATACATATCACCGGTTGTCGTATGACTACTAAAAGATTATAATTAATGTAAGTCTGGTTGGAAATTTGGTAAGCTAGACTGGATACCTGGTGAAACAGTTGCTCAGTAATGCAAGGTTTACTTCCCCAGACAGCTCACAGCTTTTAACCCACTTTTATGGTCTTGAATAGCAGCACCACTAGCAGAACAAATTAAACCAACAACGTTACACATGGCGACCCTGTTCTGTGATTCCGCTAGACTCTGGTATCTCTGTAACGTTAGATTGCGAGAGTTGTATAATCTTAATTTTTTTCCCTGCAGCGCTCAAACAACTTCTGCGTTGTTTCTGAGCAGACTTTCAAAAGATTCATGGCGTTGTTGGGCGGCGTTATGTTGTTTGTCTTGTTTTGTTTTCTATATTTGTGTGTTTTATATGCATGTGTTTTTTTTCCTCGCTTGTAAATTGCACTGACTTCGATCAAACATAAAAATTTGATGTGCATGTGAAAAAGTGCATACTAATTTGGGTACCTTTCGTGTGACTGTCGTAATTTTTGCGGGATACATTTATTCTGATTAGTGTGTTGCGTACCAGGCATAAATTGAAGTAATGCAGACTCGTAACCAAGCTAAAAGTAGGTGGTCCAACAACTTAAGCAACATTGGCCATGGGGATAATTTGATTTCGAATATTAACACGCCAGACGGTTCCGAAAATGCAATGGAGAATACTTCAGAGGAAATGCAAAACAGGACGAACGGGCTCACATCAGAGCCAGAAATTAGTTTGCCTCCAACTAAGCAAATTGATTTTTCAGAACTCATGAAAGCCTTATTGCAACAAAATAAAGAAAACGCAGAGAAATCTGAAAATCGATCCGAGGGCTCAGCGAACAAATGACGCAGAAATCTAAAAAATTGATCCGAGAGCTAGGCGAACAAATGACGCAGAAATCTGAAAAATCGATCCGCGAGCTAGGTGAACAAATGACGCAGAAATCAGAAAAATCGTTCCGAGAACAAAAAGGATCATCCGAAAAATCGATCCGAGAGCTAGGCGAACAAATAGTCGAAAAACTAATCCAGCAGACAAATAAAGTCGACAAGTCGATGCAGAGAGTGTCCGATGATATCTCACAAAGAATAAACAATCTGGCAAGTGAAATAAAAAGTGATATTATGAATGAATTAGGCCGTACATTTGAACAAATCTATGATCGTCTGCAAGCCTTAGAACAGGGCAAGCGGAGTCGCGATGCAGAATCGAAAGAGAGCGAAGAACAGCTACTTAGGAATTTCCAAGCGCTGAGAGAATAATGCCAAAGGGAACGCCAGCAGGTACTCTCGAGGGTCCAGGAGGCGGAAACGCATTGTCCCACGTCCGTTAGCAACACAGTAGCGAACAACAGTCAAGCGATTCACGCACTCGAACAGCAAGTAGAACAATTGAAGCAAACTGGGGCGGAGGACAACAGACAAATACATGATAAGATTGCGGCATTAGCGGACATCATAGGCACGATGAAGGTGACAGAAAGCGAGAACAATGCTACACCGGTAGCGGTTGCAGAGACTGAAGAAGTGTGTTCGCTTCTTAGATTTCAGAAGGGACAGTTCGAAGTGAACAGGTGGCACAAAGATGTAACAGGCGAATTACAAGAACGCGTGGCGCATCTGGAAAACCGCATGGCGTGTGATTCCGAACTCGCCAATAGTACTAAAAATAGCCGTGCGAACAGTGCAGAGAGGGACCCCGGCCACGGGGGAGATTTTGACGACAGGGAAGAATGTATTTTGAGGGGCAGACATGAGAAAAATAGAAACATTCAAGGGCCTCGCTGGGAGGAAATGCGGGGATTTGAT
Organism: Schistocerca piceifrons; assembly: GCF_021461385.2. NCBI lineage: Eukaryota > Metazoa > Arthropoda > Insecta > Orthoptera > Acrididae > Schistocerca > Schistocerca piceifrons. The sequence goes on from NC_060149.1 coordinate 331,897,234, forward strand.
TTCAAACATTTCCTTATGGTGAGAAAGTTTGAGATATTTCGAAATTCGCAAAAAGGAATACATTCACGAGCATGGCTCGAGCAATTTGAGTTTTGTCTTCCCCCCGACTGGGCAAGTTCACATAAGATATATGTGTGGCTATTTGGAAGGCGAACCGGCGATTCGCATGAGGTCGGCAGCGTGTCACTGCAACTCCACTCGGGAGTTTCGACAAGCCTTTCTGTCCGCCTATTGGTCGGAAGCGGCACAAGATAGGGTCAAACATGGCATAATTATGCTGCCAAATTTGAACCAGTCTGGTTTTGGCAGCCCAGCACGCCTATTCGACCACATGCTGCAGGCAAATCTATTTCTATACGACCCATACGGGCCTGCAGAACTAATTAGGATATGCATCACCAAATTGCCGATGCCCTTGCGCCACGTCATTCTTGCGGGACGATGCAAAGAGGACGTGGAAACGTTTAAGACACTTCTCCAAGAGTTGGAATACAATACAGGAGAATGCCCGCTTAATCAGGCACAAAGTTATTACGAGGCACAGCAGCGCGATCGCAGTCGTGGCCGTAGTACTAATCAACGGCGTGACTGGTCGTCGCGACGCGAACGAAACAATAATCGGAACCGGCCGTATAGAAACTGGGGTAACAGTCGCGAACACAGGTGGAACAACGGAAATGATGGAGGACGTGGACAAGATCGTGAAGGCAACAGGTACGGCAAGCAGAATCGATACTACGATGAACACGGTGGGAATAGGACTGTAGGCGGAGCACCACATGATGTAGAAATTCGGCCGGCCAACCCTAGACATAATCCAGCAAATGGAAATGAACAAAACCGGCAATGACAAATGATCAGCGCAGAAGGTGCCCAATCGGAACAAATGAGCGACATGGGAAATGAGTACATAGGGTATATAGAGAGGACAGTGCGGAGTAGAGAGGATGGTGAGGAGAAAGAATTGATTAGTTTAAATTTGTGACATATGCATTTTGAATAATATGTTGGTAAAAATAATGATAAAGATGTTTCTGTGTGATTGATTGAAGTGATGTTTGCGGTTTTTTTTCTTTCCTTGTGCAATTAGGATTTAGTTTGGGTCAAATGTGAAGATAAAAGGTTTCTTTGTGAACGAGTAAAATGCTGTTTATGGTTTTTTTGTGTAAATTGAAAAGAATCGTTCCTGAGAGAAGCAAGATCTGTGTTGAATTAATGCAAAACTCAGGGGAATATCCGATCTATGGGTATTATGGGTCTGGCAAACCCAGGTCCCCAGCTGTTAGTAGCCTTGGAAAAGTGACGTTTATGTGTTTTGTTGATGCTGTGAGCATTACAGCTTACTGTTTTGGCTGGTGCGGGATGCACTGCAGCCTATATGAATTGAACTGAAGAAATATCCCTCTTGAAGGAAGAGGAAGATTAAATAATTTTGATTATGGGACCGAAGGGAAGCTTGGTTTAATGTAATAAGGATGAAGCAAAACATTTGTCATTTAAACTACAGGAGGATTCGGATCTTTTGTGTCTGTTGTAAGTTCAATACGTTACTATTAAACTGTTTTACAGAATAGAGGAGACCACAATTTTGCCACTCATGAGAAATGAATCCAGAATAACCACCACAGGCGAAATAACTGATTTGGAAGCGAAAGGTAACTTAAAGAAGGAACGAAATTGGAGCAAAATGGCTAAGAAAATGTAATATAAACTGTAAAAAAAAAAAAAATTAACCTTCTCAGAGTCATCTGCGTGATTAACTCTTGTGATAACGCAATTTTAGATGAAATTGTCTTACTGTTTTACGTATAAACATATGAGTATGATAAATGTATAATTGCGAGTCTCTTATCAGGTGTGTCAACTGGTATAAATGTTTTGGCGTGTAAATAACCATTGTTCTCTTTACTGTGTATGTTTAAGGAAAGTTTCTCCATATTTGTCATGTGACAAGACATATGCGGCGAGCGTCAGGAAGAGGACGAATTAGAACAATGTTGTAGTGGTGTAAACACTTTGTTGAAGTAGCATTGAAATAGCTTGTTGGATTAACTAGTAGTGGATAGAAGGAGAATTTTGAGTAATACATGTTTATGGGTAGTTAGTTTGTAGTATAGACAACAGGTGTGCATGTGTGCGTGTGTAAATAACATGTGAACCCTATGCTGTCCTGACCTATACTTCCACAAGGTATAATCCTATTCATTTTAGTGAATTAATAAGTAGCATTCGATTTTTTAAAACGCAAGTGAACCACATTAGTGATATGGATTTAGATATTACATTGTCAGTTCATTTAAATTTAATTTTATACTGTCAAGCCATTTCACTTTTACTTTTTATATTGTCAAGTCATTTAACTTTTATTTTTATATTGCCAATTCATCTAACTTTTTTATTTTAAAAAAAATTAAGTCTCACTTTTGTTCTTAAAAATTATGAAAGACAATACTAAGTGGTATTATGTATGACATTGTGTAATCACATAACTACGATGAACAATTTCTGTAAATGCAGTTGAGAACGTGAAAGCGAACCGGCTCAACTATTATGAGACAGCGGGAGCAGCGAGGAGGAGGACTAGTTGTAAACAGGCGGGTTTCCCAGCAGGACACACTGTCAACCGGGCCACTTCGGGTGCGCGGTCACAACAAAAGAAGGGTACGGAACAAACACTTTCCCTTGCACCTGGAGCTAATGGGCGGCCGCACCAGTGCGACCCTTCGTGGAGGCGATGACCTGAGATGGGCGAGCGGTCCACCGCACGGAAATCCATCTGCTGGCAACGCACCACACACACACGACCGTGACGAGACGGCCGCGGTGAAATGACAGAAGACAGGGGATAAAGGGGCGTGGAGCCTTTTGACACATACTGTCCAGAAAAACTGGCAGATTTCAACGACGCCTATCAACATTTCCTGGCGGATGCCCACTGTCAAGCGACAGTAAATCATAGTTCGATGTTCTCTGGTAGCTAAGGATGGCACAAAGAAGAGCCACTAAGTGTCATCCTTGTCCAGGAATATCAACCTGGTGTGTCAAACGAGGATACCGCATGAATTTGACAACACAAATATGGAACCTATTAGAGATGTACGTGACACGGACCACCAAGAGAAACTTCATGAGAGGGCAGAGACGGCGGGATTGCACGCAACAAATGGACAAAAATCCCTACTGACAGCTGCGGCGAAGAACCCCCCCCGCCCCTTCCCCTTATGGTTTGCCTCGGAACAGTGGAACTACTGAGTGTGTCAGTGAACAGTGATTATACAGTTCTTAGTTCAATGCATATACGTGTGTTTCTGTCAGAGTAACTTTGACTCGTGTGTTTTGCAGGGGTTCGATTTATTGGTGTTTATTAGACTGACTCTTGTATTTTGCATGTGTTCTATTTATTGTTTTCTTTTTTTTTAGACTTTAACTCTTTTATTTTGCAGGTGTTTTATTTATTTATTTACTGGTGTTTTTTTTTTTTTTTTAGATGTTGACTATGGTACTTTCAGAGCTGTTTTATTGATCAATGTTTGTTCTTGTGTGATGTATTAGATTTGTGATATTTTGTTTCGTAAATTCATTCCTGTGGCATTGCTTCGTTTCTCAGTCAGATAGCTATTCATTCTCATTGGACTGTGCTCGATTAGCCTTTGCATGGGGCATATTTATAGTGATAACCCATAAGGGTAACAATCACATAATTATTGTAGTTTCAGTATAATGACACAGTGCTCATTGTTTGCTAACTAACTGAAATATAGTAGAGTGATTAAATTAGTGCCACAAAGTTATTTTAATTCTACAAATTATTAGTTTTATAAGATATAGAATTTTTTTGTGATAACCACTTTGTAAAACATGTTTTTTCTCTTATCTTTTTTTGCTTTTGCGGATTGTGCATTGTAATGTTCTGCTTTATAATACTGACGTTATTTTCATGTTTTTTTTAATTGCTGTGGCAGCTTTGCTATTTTCATAAATTTTACTTGTTAATAAACAGTCATAAATTTTCCTGTGAACAGTTGGCTCTTGCAATGGGCAAATACTGGTGAACTCCATAAGGGTAACAACCAGAAATTGTTTTCATATTAATGACACAGGAACCATTGTTTTTACTTGCTGACTGAATTAGGTCTACACTATCTTTTAAATAGTGTCACAGATTGGTTTTTTTTCTCTTTGAAATTGGTAGATTCTAAAGATGTGTTGAAATTATTGAGTTTTAGCAAGTAGCTGGTGACCTTTTGCGTTTTCTTTACATTTTTGGTTTAAGTTGGGTGTGAGAAGCCTGCTTGGGAATGCCCTAGCATGGCCAGAAAATTCCCTGCACAGTCTTTTCCCGGAGTGTTGGGGTTACGAAAGGTCTCTGTTGGATTCCTTTCATGTTAATTTCTTAAATCTGTTGTCATTTATGGCATAAATTCCTCTTCTAAATTTACTGTGGCGCTTCTGACTATCTGGGAGGAGACTGATCAGTGAAACGTGTTACTTTTACAAGTAAACAAGAACGATCTGTCACACTACTACACTTTAAAACACAGTTTATGTGTAATTCATGCATGGAGAGCTGCATCAAACCAGTCTCAGGACTGAAGACCACAACAACAACAACATGTAATTCATGTCACACAGTCTCATACGGAACCTACATCTGCTTTCTTTTATATACTGTATATGATAAGATACTGTCATCCCCCTTCCCTTCTGTGTGAGAGGATGAATGAGCAAATGTATTTCTAGTTGCATGCTGGATGGTAGCAGACAAGCCTGTCTGCTAGAGAACAGTAGGACCAACGTCGGAACAGGTAGCTACGCTTTCTAAAAGCAAAGAGGTTTCTATCCTTAGTATGGTCCTATCCGTCCCTTGTCATGTTGGTATAGGAAGCTGCCTCTCTGGCCACTTCCGTTTGTATTTGTGAGCCACCCTCAGGAAGGGACCACGTCAGTCGGTCCGCGGCGAGCGTCTGAAGTGGTAAGATCTCCGACTAAGCACGTGTCTGCTAAGTCCATAGGACAATGGATTTCTTAAGTTCAGCCTAACTGAAAATTTAATCACCTTTATTTCAGATTTAGCTCTAAAATATAAATGTTATCTTAAATTGCAACGCAGTGTAATTCGAGTGTGAAGTTCAGAATATATTCCAGTAGTTGCTTTGTCACTACTTTGTGAGTAACGTGGAACCACGTGTTGACCAGTAACTCTAACTAGCATCATCAATCTTCAATGCGAATGTGCGTGAGATTATAACGTCTCGTCTTGACAATATTTTTCAATATAGCAACTTTTCTTTATGTTCAACCCACGTGGGGTGTACTTTGTGAGACCAGTACCACGTGCTTATACAATTGTTTGTCCCATCAGGTTAATAGTAAGACGATAGTAACCAGTTTGAGGTTTTTCTTTTGTAAACTGCTTTTCGATCTAATTTATTTTAATTATCAAAATTATTGTGGAGTTACACTCTTTGTGTAAACCAAGTTGACCACGTGAAGCATGTGGTGTAATCATCAAAGTAGCCCTCAGCTATTCTTTTCGGGAAGATTTCACAGAGAGTTAGTATGAATTTAGTATACCAGTGTGTGGTAATTACATGACGGACAGGATTGCGCTACGGACGTAACTTCTTTGGGTGAAAATTGAATCGGTTGGTTGTGGTTAATTTAATCTTGCATATGTTTCAACGTTCTTCGTGTGTTATTTTATGAATGCAGTGTTGTATGCAGTCTCCCAATCTTGGCCCCATATTTGATGCATTCCGTAAGATTACAATCTCACATTTTCACAATCCTAAATAAGGCACCAGCTTAGTTATGAATCGAGTTGAATATGCTGAAATTTCAATGATCAGTGATTTCCAAATATAAACTGATTTGTTTCTTTTTATTTAAATTCTCTTTTTTATATACATATCACCGGTTGTCGTATGACTATTAAAAGATTATAATTAATGTTAGTCTGGTTGGGAATTTGGTAAGCTAGACTGGATACCTGGTGAAACAGTTGCTCAGTAATGCAAGGTTAACTTCCCCAGACAGCTCACAGCTTTTAACCCGCTTTTATTGTCTATCAGCACCGCTTTCATACCAAATTAAAGCAACAACGTTACAATGTGACTCTATTCTTGAATACACTACTTTTTCAAGAATTTTCGATAAAGCTGTCAGAAGTGAGATTGGGAGGTAGTTGTTGACATAAGACCTATCCCCTTTCTTATACAATAGTTTAACAATAGCATATTTCAGTGTATCTGAAAAAAGGCCTGTTTCAGTGAGCTGCTGCATATGTGGCTGAGAATCCTACGTTGCTTTTTCATCGCCACCCTCACCTCTTTTATAGGTAGACGGTTCTTACTCCCACAACAATTCTTTCCAGCCAGTAAGTGATACGCGCTCCAAGTTTGGTTGACATCGGCTCAGTGGTTTAGGAGGCGATGTGGAACACACGTACATACGTACAGGGTGTAACAAAAACGTACGGCACAAATTGCAGGACACATTCCTCATACGTAGACACGAAATTAAATGGTGTACAGCTTTGCTTCCGCCGTTTGCCGATAGGTGGCGACAACAGTAAATAGCAGTCGAAAGAAACAGATTGCAGACGTCAGGCAGTTAGCTTGGAGTTCGGTCAACATAACCTCATTCAAACATTAGTCGATTTGTGTCTGCACCATAAAGTTGTACTTGATTGAAAATGTCAGTTTGCGAGCCTCATTCTCGTTATTTGCGGGAGGTGTTACTGTTTTGCTTCAATATGAAGAAAACAGCGGCTGAGTCTCATCGAATGCTCTCAACTACGCATGGTAAGGACGCTATTAGTGAAAGAACGTGTGTGTGGTTTCAAAACTTCAAGAACGGTGATTTTATCGTCGTGGACCGGCATGGTGGTGGAAGAGAGAATGTTTTCGAAGATGCAGAATTGAAGACATTGCTGAGTGAAGACTTGCGTCAAACTCAAGAAGAATTGGCACGATTAGTGGGAGTGACACAGCAAGCCTTTTTAAAACTTCTCAAGGCTGTGGGCATGATTCAGAAAGAAGGAACTTGGGTCCCGTGTGAGCTGAAACCAAGAGACGTAGAACGGAGTTTGTGCGTTTGTGAACAGTTGCTTCAGAGGCAAAAACAGAAGGGATTTATGCATCGCATTGTGACCAGGCACGAAAAATGGGTTCATTACGATAACCCTAAACGCAAAAAATTATGGGAATACCCCGACCATGCTTCCACGTCTACGGCCAAACCGAATATTCACGGCTCCAAGATCATGCTCTGCATTTGGTGGGGCCAGCTCGGCGTCGTGTACTATGAGTAGTTAAAACCAAGTGTAACAACCGCAGGTGCTCGTTATCGAACGCAATTAATGCGTTTGAGTAGAGCATTAAAAGATAAACGGCCGCAATACAGCAAGAGGCACGATAAAATGATTTTGCAGCACGACAACGTCGACCCCACGTTGCAAAAGAGATCAAAACGTACTTGGAAACGTTAAAATGGGAAGTCCTACCCCACCCGTCGTATCTCCCGACATTGCTCCCTCTGACTATCACCTGTTTAGATCAATGGCGCATGGCCTGGCAGACCAACACTTTCGAACTCATGAAGAAGTCACAAATTGGATTTTTCGACACGCGATTCGTACACTGCCCGAAAGATGAGAGAAAGTAGTGGCCAGCGATGGAAAATATTTTGAATGATACATGTGTAACCAATTTGTTTCATTAAAACCTCAAATGTTGGGGGAAAAACGGCGGAAGCAAAATTGTATGTTATATGAACATGGGTCTGGAAACGCTTTGTTTCCATGTTACAACTCACTGCTCAACGAGATCAGATTGTAAGTTTTCACAATCGGCATATGTGGGCGAGATCAATCCTCACGCAATTGCTGAAGCAAGTCATAAACAAGTATTTTCTTTCTATGGTTGGGCCGGAATAGTTGGTGACTGCTAGGGCTTCACTTTCTTCCACTCAGGCTCAATGGACAAATTAATTTTGTAGAGAATGTACCACCTGACCTGTTAGTAGACATATCTTTAGCTGTGCGACAAAACACATATTTCATGCACGATGGAGTCCCCCCTCATTTTAGTGTTAATGTACGTTGGCTTCTAAATAACAGATACGGTGACAGAAGGCTAGATAGAGATGGACCGATTGCCTGGCCTCCGCGCTCCTCGCACCTAAACAACTGGAATTTTATTTGTGGGGACATTTAAAAGTTCTTGTGTACGGAACCCCAGTACAAGATGTTCAGAGTCCCCATGCTCGTATTATGGAAGGCTGCGAAATCACACGCAATACTCCCTGGATATATTAGCCATTCGAGATTCACTATGATGGGGAGTTTATGCATGTGTCATTGCCCATGGACTGCATATTGAACATCTCCTGTGAGAAAGAGTTGCATATGGTATGCTAGTGCGTCCTGTTCGTGTGTGTTTTCCATGATTAATGAGTTGGAGAAAATGAGTTGTAACATGGAAACAAAGCGGTTCCACACCCATGTTTACCTAACGTAGTTTCTTCATCTACATATGAGGAATATGTTCTGAAATTTGTGCAGCACATTTTTGTAATATCCTGTATATGCATTCATCCATTTTATTATATGTATGAATATCTGCATCTATACTCCGGATGGTGTATCTGGTACACTATCATTTCCCACCATCCTGTTCCATTTGCGAATGGTGAATGGGAAGCGGTCATGTGAACGCTGATTTCTCTACGTTTCTCCTCATAGTCATTCCGCCAGACGTGTGTGTTAGTAATTAATATGTTGCCCGACTTTTCTCGGAAATAACAGTCTCGGAAATTTATCAGTAAATCTTTCAGTGACGCACAGCGCCTTTCTTGTAGCGTCTGCCATAGGAGTTCCTCGAACATCTCTAGATTTAATAGACGAACATAGCGAGCTAAATTAAAAGTTGTTTTTTATAATGGAGTTATTCGTTCTACAAAAGGATCATAATATTTTACCATAAAACATTATCCAAAATTCCACAACACAATGCGAGAATTACTTGTGCGTTTTTTTCTATTCGCTTGGTACTCTTCGTTGCTTCAGCGCCCTACGATAAAGTGCTGCTACAAAAAGAGCAAATTATTTCACATAATTTCTGGGATTTCTTATCAGTATCTCACCAGGTCTCCATGCCTTTCCACTCCTAAACGATTTCACTTGATTTTTTAAACCATAATCACTTGTCTCAGTGGTCACTAAGCGACCTAATAGATGATTTCGATTCGTTTACTGAGTTTACTTACAACCAAAACCTCTTGAGAAGTTTGGTCAGGTCGGTTAACAAAAGTTTACTTTTGAATTCATTGATCGGCTCTCGATATGCTCTCCTTATGCTCATTTCTACTTCGTTTAGCTTTTGCTAATAACCAAGGCTTAAATCTCTGCTGAAGCTCTATTTGCTTTCTATCATGGTTATTGAATCACCGTCAGTATTTCCCATGCCTAGTCATGTTCCTCGGCACATAGTAGCGTAAAGCGTATTGAACAACGCGTTTGAATTTTATCCATTTTTGCGCTAAACATTAATTCCCAGAGCTGAACATTGATGGTGACCACTCATATAGTCTACGTTTTTTTTGCATCACTCTTGTTAAGAAAACTTATTTTTATGCATTTGCTAACAATCCGCGTATCAAGTGCAGCCATTGATGGAATAACAGCTTTATGATAACATTTCCTCTTCACTATGTTAACTGATTCGAGAACTTCGGGTCTATCAGTTATTGGAAGATCTAAAAGTTGCGCTTACGAGTCAATTCCCTAACATCTCGAAGCATTTTTCAGCGGAAAACATTCACAAAAATCTCACATGTATCCCTATTTCTGGTACCAGTTTCAGTATCGTGACTATAGCTGTCAAATTTAAATCTTCTCCTGTAATATCATAATCAGGGAAGTTTCCTACGAACATTTCATTAAGTAACACTCCTGTAACAGATGGTCTATAAAACCATCTCATAGTAGTGAAACTGACTGTGTACTGGTGTAGTCTGTCTTGTTGCCAGATCTCCCAATCAAGAACACCCCTCCCCCTCTCATCCCTCCCACTCCCACCCTCCTCCTCTTCTTCCCATGAGCAACTGTATGAGGTATAAATGGCGAGAAATTCATAGGGGCACTGTCCTACTGGTCAAGAAATTTTGTGCAGCCTGAAATGTGTTATTGACTTCCTCAATTTGTGAAGCTCATTCACTTGAATAAACCGTCCAATTTTTCTGAAATTATGATCATTTGTTTATCTGTACTTGTACCTCACACCTACCGATTTCCATCCCATTTTCCTGCGTGGGCGTCGGTTTTTTTTTTCATTACACTATATTACTGGAACATACACTATTTTTCCACCCTCAGCCATAGTCTGGCTGAATGACTGTTGGGAACTGGGATTTCCGTTGGCACAATCTCTGCACAGATCTATAAACATTAGGTGGTCTCGTACTCTCTTTTGATTCGGTCCAGCACCACTGCGCCAACTCACTCCTCTCATAGCACGCTGATGTGCAATTTCACAGGATCCCATGATTCAAGCAATGTGGGAACCCAGATTTTCTGTCAATGCCATATTAATGTTTACGTGACATGCGGCACATCACTTGCATATAGCCTTCATTACAAACCGTTCAAGATTGAAGTATATAACATCATGTGTTTTCGTCAGTCCGTAGATGTGAACTGCTGCATGGCCTAAATCTGTGTTCCAGGGGACGAATTCTGCCACACACTTCACGTAATGGATTCACATGGAGAGAGTGTTGTCGTCAACAAGAAGTGCGCCAACGGAACCGAGTGCACGCCCCAGAGGGTCGGCTGTGTCGTGATCGACGCGCAGAGGGTAAGGCTACGCAATCGATTATTTCTGTTCACATAACGCAGCAAAAAGATTGAATACTACTTGAGAGAGCTGATTACAAACACAGAGGCCAAGCTATTTACAAGAGAAGTATGTCTCTCCTGACAGAAAACCTTTTGGCTTTAGACAGTGTTGATATTTTGGTGATCTCTTATGAATAAATGAATGCTTGCATATATGAAAAAAATTCAGCGGTACCTTAATACCGATTTTAGTAATAAGTCTCCTCGTTTGCATATGTTTTTGTTCACCTTTAAGTGGTATTGACTGTATCATCGAAAGCGAAACTAATAAACGAAGGTATCAAGGCACGAACACGTGAACAATAAATGTGAAGTGATTCGGAAGAGCTGAAATAGGTATTATACACTGCCTTTTGCCCAGAGTAGTGCAGAAACTCGACGTGGCATGGACTCAACATGCCATAATTGCGAAAGTTTTGGCAAATGGTTCAAATGGCTCTGAGCACTATGGGACTTAACTTCTTAGGTCATCAGTCCCCTAGAACTTAGAGCTACTTAAACCTAACTAACCTAAGGACATCACACACATCCATACCCGAAGCAGGATTCTAACCTGTGACCGTAGCGGTCGCGCAGCTCCAGGCTGTAGCGCCTAGAACCGCTCGGCCACTCCAGCCGGCTGCGAAAGTTTTGACGATGCAGGAATTTGTGCACGAACTGACCTCTCGATTATGTTCCATAAATATTCGATGGGATTCGTATCGGGCTATCTGGTTGGTCAAATCATTTCATTGAACTGTCTATAACGTTCTTCAAACAAATCGCGAACAATAGTGGTCGGGTGACACGGAGTATTGTCATCCATAAAAATTCCATCGTAGTTTCGGAACGTGAAGTCCATGAATTGCTGAAAATGGTCTCCAAGTAACTGAACATAAAGATTTTCGGTCAATGATCGGTTCAGTTGGACCAGAGGATCCAGTACATCCCTTGTAAACACGGCCCCACACCATTATGGAGCACCACCAGTTTGCACAGTCCCTTGCTGACACCTTGGGTCCATGGCTTCGTGGGTCTGCACCACACTCAAACTCTACCGTCAGTTCTTACCAACTGAAATTAGGACTCATCTGACCAGGCCACGGTTTTTCAGTCGTCTGGGGTCTACCCGATATGGTTACGAGCCCAGGAGAGGCGCTGCAGGCGATGTCGTCCTGTTAGCAAAGGCACTTTCGTAGGTCGTCTGCTGTCATAGACCATTAACACCAAATTTCGCCGCACTGTCCTAAATAATACGTTCGTCGAACGTCCCGAATTGACTTCTGCGATTATTTTACGCGCTATTGCTTGGCTGTTAGCACTGACAACTTTACGCAAATGCGGCTGCTCTCGGTCGTTAACTGAAAGCCGTCGACCACTGCGTTGTCCATAGTGAGAGGTAATACCCAAAATTTTATATTATCGGCACACTCTTGACACTGCTAGCCTCAAAATACTGAATTTCCTAACGGTTTCCGAAATGAAATGTCCCATGCGTCTAACTCCAATTACTATTCCGCATTCAAGGTCTGTCACTTCTCGTCGTGAGGCCACAATCACGTCGGACACCTTTTCATATGAATCACTTGAGTAAAAATGACATCTCCACCAATGCACTGCCCTTCTGCCCTTTTATATCTCGTGTACGCGATAGTACCGCCGTCAGTATTTGAGCATTTCGCTGTCCCATTACTCTTGTATGTTCCAGTGCTGAGCCATCCAATGAAAATGGGATTGGAGCTTTCCTCAAATACAATTTTCAAAAGAACGCAAATGTCGGTGGTTTGCTCCTGAATTACGATAAACTAGAAGTATGTTTTTATACGTCCAAAAGCGTAAACACGAACGAAAAATCAATATGATTTGCTAGCTACATGCGCTGTCGTTCGCCTAATTTCATCCCATGTAATTATTTCACACTTGAGGATGCTACCACTACTGTCTTGAACTGTATCCCGCTGAAAAGAGGAATCTGTGGTCTCAAGTGAATTCCGACACACCTGTACCCTTCCATTGCCCGTATTAGTATTTTCTGTGACGTATAAACCCGTACTGTGTTTGATGAATAATCGGTAATGCTGAACCAGAACTAATCTCCATACATCATGATGTGCTATTATCAGAGGTAGCAGCACGTTATGTCTGCTTCAGCAGTCCATGTTTTATGCATTCATCAAATTGTACACTGTTTTCCATAAATCCTGGAAAAATCACGAAATTAACTATTCAAAACTTTATATGTTATGTGCGGATAATTGTTTTATGTAGGAACTTAGAACATGTTTTGCATGTACAATACAAATATGTCAGTTTAGTATGCCTCAAATAATGGTAGACGGATTGAGATTTCGCCATGACAGTCCAGCTAACAAAGTTGGATTGACAAAATTTGAGATCTATCTACAAGTATATGCAAGTTCAAGAAAAAAGTGTGACACAATCCCATGAGTCAAACAAACCTGTTATCATTAGCTCTGCCGTTATTTGTATACGTTCCATAGCCCTTGTTTCTAATATTTACATTAGTCTCATACACTTCAGCAATATTCTAGGATAGGTCACACGAATGTTTTGTAAGAAATCTCTTTAGTAGACTCACTACATAGCAATAAACTGAAGTCTACTACTCACCTTACCAATCACTGAGCATATGTGGTCATTCCATTCCATTTTATATCCCCACAAATCACGGCTCTGACTAATTCTAACGGTGAATCACTAATATTTTATTCTGAGGCTATTACAGTTTCTCGTTTTGTGAGATGCAAAATTTTACAGTTCTGAGAAGTTAAAGCGAATTACCAAACTTTGCATGACTTTGAAAGCTTAATAATTTGTCTTAGAACAGGGACGGCCAAGAACTCGGCACGTGAGCTGGGCTCTGGATAAAAGGCTCTCTCACACGGTTGGACACTTGTCCCCCTACCACGCCACACGAGTGCGAGGGCCTCGCCGTGTGGCCGCGCGGTTTGAGGCGCCATGTCACGGACTGCGTAGCCCCTCCCGACGGAGGATCGACTACTACTCTTAGCATAAGTTAGTTGAAGTTAGTTTAAGTCGTGTGTAAGTCTAGGAACCGATGACCTCAGCAGTTTGGTCCCTTAGGAATTCACACACATTTGAACATTTGTTGGGTGTGAGGAGGGGAAGGGGGAGGGGGAGGAATTGCAAATCCGCTGCATTTAAATGGCAATGCAGTCGATTTGTATATGACTTGGCCTTATATCTCATATTTCTTAACGACATAGATCTCAAACAAAACAAATTTTCAGTATTTGGTGCTCTGAACACACAATATAATTTTTATCTGGTACAGACTCTCGGTATACGGAAGGACACAGAAAATTTCATAAATTTTCGCACTCGTTCTGTCGCTTAATTGTAAGTTATTTAGTTTCATAATTGAAAAAAAACACCTTTGACATCGAAATATTTTGCAACATTCGCGATCTCATTCCGCAGACATGGAAACTCTTCGCAAGGAAAACAACGTACATATGTTGGACAGTTTTAATGTAAAAGGATTGGTCTTTTAAATGGGAATTAAATTCCACATCAATCCGTTCCATCTGCACATGCACAGGGGCGACTTCAAGTGAAGCAGCAAACTGTCTCGAAAACAGTTGGAAAACAGATGTGAAATGGATAATGTCCTCAGAATATTTGGAAAAATATTCTTTTAATTCTTACAAGGTCGCACGGAATTCTTCAGAACTCGCGTTTTCTTTGACGACGGTGATCTTAGGGAAATGGCCAGTGCTTTTGTCAGAATTTGCCCATTCTGCAATGTGATTTTTTTTTAAATGAGTCGTTTCTCACCTTGCAGTGTCTCGCTGCGGCCGTGTACAGTCAAGTCCACAAAATTCGAGGTTGTATTTCATATTGGATGTTCTAATTTTCGTCACTGATTTCCTTTTTCTTTCATAAATTCAACATCAGCTGTTTTTAAATCGAGGGGTCGTTCCAAGCATGCCCGTTGACTTATCAACGTACTTCGCAATAGTATATAAAGTCTCCATACTCTTCTTTCAGTTCCATAGAAAACTGTTGCAGCTGATACTGGAATAATGCGTACAGCTTCAGAAAATTTTCTATTTCATCGCTTGTTCCATGCCTGCAAATTTAGCACGACGTCCGTCTTGATGTGCAGAACAAAGAATCCCGCCTGTCGACCGATGTAATATTTTGCTCTTTTGTTATCAACTAAATCTTTAAATTCTTTCTGCATGGTGTTGTAACGTCGTTTATGGTACCTACCGTTTATGCGACTGCATAATAGATGTTGAAAATTCTCAGACTTCTCTTTTGTCATTACTATTCAGCATTAAAGGCTTGCGATTATAGATTATAGATCACTAGAGTGCCTCTTTTTGTACAGGCAGCAACTAGACCTTTGAACTTCCTTTATACCACGAACAAATATCGATGGGTAAACATACATCTACATCTACATCTACATTTATACTCCGCAAGCCACCCAACGGTGTGTGGCGGAGGGCACTTTACGTGCCACTGTCATTACCTCCCTTTCCTGTTCCAGTCGCGTATGGTTCGCGGGAAGAACGACTGTCTGAAAGCCTCCGTGCGCGCTCTAATCTCTCTAATTTTACATTCGTGATCTCCTCGGGAGGTATAAGTAGGGGGAAGCAATATATTCGATACCTCATCCAGAAACGCACCCTCTCGAAACCTGGCGAGCAAGCTACACCGCGATGCAGAGCGCCTCTCTTGCAGAGTCTGCCACTTGAGTTTATTAAACATCTCCGTAACGCTATCACGGTTACCAAATAACCCTGTGACGAAACGCGCCACTCTTCTTTGGATCTTCTCTATCTCCTCCGTCAAACCGATCTGGTACGGATCCCACACTGATGAGCAATACTCAAGTATAGGTCGAACGAGTGTTTTGTAAGCCACCTCCTTTGTTGATGGACTACATTTTCTAAGCACTCTCCCAATGAATCTCAACCTGGTACCCGCCTTACCAACAATTAATTTTATATGATCATTCCACTTCAAATCGTTCCGCACGCATACTCCCAGATATTTTACAGAAGTAACTGCTACCAGTGTTTGTTCCGCTATCATATAATCATACAATAAAGGATCCTTCTTTCTATGTATTCGCAATACATTACATTTGTCTATGTTAAGGGACAGTTGCCACTCCCTGCACCAAGTGCCTATCCGCTGCAGATCTTCCTGCATTTCGCTACAATTTTCTAATGCTGCAACTTCTCTGTATACTACAGCATCATCCGCGAAAAGCCGCATGGAACTTCCGACACTATCTACTAGATCATTTATATATATTGTGAAAACCAATGGTCCCATAACACTCCCCTGTGGCACGCCAGAGGTTACTTTAACGTCTGTAGACGTCTCTCCATTGATAACAACATGCTGTGTTCTGTTTGCTAAAAACTCTTCAATCCAGCCACACAGCTGGTCTGATATTCCGTAGGCTCTTACTTTGTTTATCAGGCGACAGTGCGGAACTGTATCGAACGCCTTCCGGAAGTCAAGAAAAATAGCATCTACCTGGGAGCCTGTATCTAACATTTTCTGGGTCTCATGAACAAATAAAGCGAGTTGGGTCTCGCACGATCGCTGTTTCCGGAATCCATGTTGATTCCTACATAGTAGATTCTGGGTTTCCAAAAACGACATGATACTCGAGCAAATAACATGTTCTAAAATTCTACAACAGATCGACGTCAGAGATATAGGTCTATAGTTTTGCGCATCTGCTCGACGACCCTTCTTGAAGACTGGAACTACCTGTGCTCTTTTCCAATCATTTGGAACCCTCCGTTCCTCTAGAGACTTGCGGTACACGGCTGTTAGAAGGGGGGCAAGTTCTTTCGCGTACTCTGTGTAGGATCGAATTGGTATCCCGTCAGGTCCAGTGGACTTTCTTCTATTGAGTGATTCCAGTTGCTTTTCTATTCCTTGGACACTTATTTCGATGACAGCCATTTTTTCGTTTGTGCGAGGATTTAGAGAAGGAACTGCAGTGCGGTCTTCCTCTGTGAAACAGCTTTGGAAAAAGGTGTTTAGTATTTCAGCTTTACGCGTGTCATCCTCTGTTTCAATGCCATCATCATCCCGTAGTGTCCGGATATGCTGTTTCGAGCCACTTACTGATTTGACGTAAGACCAGAACTTCCTAGGATTTTCTGTCAAGTCGGTACATAGAATTTTACTTTCGAATTCACTGAACGCTTCACGCATAGCCCTCCTTACGCTAACTTTGACATCGTTTAGCTTCTGTTTGTCTGAGAGGTTTTGGCTGCGTTTAAACTTGGAGTGAAGCTCTCTTTGCTTTCGCAGTAGTTTCCTAACTTTGTTGTTGTACCACGGTGGGTTTTTCCCGTCCCTCACAGTTTTACTCGGCACGTACCTGTCTAAAACGCATTTTACGATTGCCTTGAACTTTTTCCATAAACACTCAACATTGTCAGTGTCGGAACAGAAATTTTCGTTTTGATCTGTTAGGTAGTCTGAAATCTGCCTTCTATTACTCTTGCTAAACAGATAAACCTTCCTCCCTTTTTTTATATTCCTATTAACTTCCATATTCAGGGATGCTGCAACGGCCTTATGATCACTGATTCCCTGTTCTGTACATACAGAGTCGAAAAGTTCGGGTCTGTTTGTTATCAGTAGGTCCAAGATGTTATCTCCACGAGTCGGTTCTCTGTTTAATTGCTCGAGGTAATTTTCGGATAGTGCACTCAGTATAATGTCACTCGATGCTCTGTCCCTACCACCCGTCCTAAACATCTGAGTGTCCCAGTCTATATCTGGTAAATTGAAATCTCCACCTAAGACTATAACATGCTGAGAAAATTTATGTGAAATGTATTCCAAATTTTCTCTCAGTTGTTCTGCCACTAATGCTGCTGAGTCGGGAGGTCGGTAAAAGGAGCCAATTATTAACCTAGCTCGGTTGTTGAGTGTAACCTCCACCCAGAATAATTCACAGGAACTATCCATCACGCGCCTGACGTTGGAGCTCCCAACTACCAGTAAGCCCACCCTCTGCAACCGCCTGGATCTTGCAGACTGAGGGGCAACCTCTGGAACAGGACAAGCAGCCATGTCAGGCCGAAGATCAGTATCAGCCTGAGTCAGAGCCTGAAACCGGTTCGTCAGACAAACTGGAGAGGCCTTCCGTTCAGCCCTCCGGAATGTCTTTCGCCCCCTGCCACACCTTGAGACAACCTCCCACTCTCCCACAGGTGAGGGATCAGCCTCAATGCGGGCAGTATCCCGGGCAACCACAGTCGTAGTCCGATCGGGGGATGCGTGGGACGAGCCGGCCGTCCCCGACAAACCCCCATCCGGACCCCCACAGTGATGCCCATTGGCAACAGCCTCAAGCTGTGTGACCGAAGCCAACACTGCCTGAAGCTGGGAGCGAAGGGATGCCAACTCATCCTGCATCCGAACACAGCAGTTGCAGTCCCTATCCATGCTAAAAACTGTTTTGCAAAGAACGTCTGAACTAATCTACAGAGAGCGCAAACAAATCGACAAAATTTAAACGGTTATTAAAATACAAGATTGCCTAGTAAATGCAGTAATGCTGCTACTTGTGCACTGCTGACACTGCTCGGCGGCGGAAGGAGACTACGCGATTTTACACTATTCAGGTACTAAAACGCAATGCTACAACTCTCAAATACTATAATACGCCCGAAATTTATGAATTAAACAATACAAGTACCATTATTCTGCCGAAATGAAGAATGTTGATGCCGACTGAAAAATGCTGCACCGCAATACTAAATGATGCACTGTATTACCGAGCAAATCCGAGACAGGCCGAGCCTCGACCCTTTGCGGCCCGCACTTCGTGCTGACAGTGCATCGGCACGCCGTGGTCGATCCTGTCTTAGAGTATATATATTATTATTATTATTATTATACATTTTTGCCCCTAAGACAGTGATTGAACTTGAATGTTACATGATTATTAAATATTCCCCTTCTTTCATGTTTTCTTCTTCTTTTTCTCTTCCCAAACCTCTTCATTATTTGATTGTGTTCGTGTTTCCTTTATTCCGTCCATATTTTCCTTGGTCTCTTCCTTTCTTTTACTTCAGACTTCGTGATCGTAATTTTGTTTCTGCATTGGTCTCTTTCATCTATCACTTCTTTATTGATTCTTGCTTGTTCTATGTCTTCTTCTATTTCATGAAATCAGTTGGTTTTTTTGATTGAGCTGTTGACTGCATCAAAAATCCTCTTTGTAAGTCTGGTGTATGTGTATGTGACCAAAGAATGTTAATCGAAGTTTTTTGATTATGTCTGTGAGTCTGTATGTATGTTTATATAGTTCTTTGGTTGGCCTCTTCATCCGTATAGCATCTCTGTGTACTGCTCCAAAAATTTTTCGAAGGGTTTTACGTTGTATCATTTCCGTCTCTTAATGCCTGATGCCGCGATTATGGTCGTTTCTGATGCATAGAGGGCTTCTGGTAGTACAACTGTATTGTAGTGCCTATCCGATGCTCCTATTTGTATTTATCCTCCAATATACTTGAATTTTTCCACTCTGTTAACCAATCCGTATTTTCTCTGCATGACATGTGTATTGTTGTTCTTTCTTTCCATATATTGTAATTTCTCGTATGTTATCTGTAACCCAATTTTAGCAAAGACTTTGTGTAGCTATTCCAGGGCTTCATGCGCTTCTTCTCTGTTGTTGCTGAGTATTGCCAAGTCATCTGCAAATGCAAGGCATTTTATGATTGTCTTGTTTGCACGTGTTCTTCCTAACTGAATTCCTTTTACTTTTTCTTCCCAATGCTTGATAATTTTGTCCAAGGTTATGTTGAATAGAAGTGGTGAGAGACCATCTCCTTGTCTGACCTCTGTATGTGTCTCAAATAGCTCTGAGATTTCTCCCATGAGTTTTATTTTGGATGTGGTGTCTGCGAATGTCTGTTCTATCGGTGCCCTAGTATTTCTGTCTATTTCATATTCTTCTAGTGTGTCAAAGGGCGTGTGCCTGTCAATGGAGTCACAGGCCCTCTTAAATTCCACAAATGTAACTACAGTGTTGTTCGCCTGTCTGAGCTACAAAAGTGTTTGTAGGTTCTAAATTCGTTCAATACAGGATCTTCCCTTTCTGAACTCTGCCTGGTGTTCGTCTATCCTTGTATCCACTTGTGGTACCAATCTGTTTAGTAACAACTTGGACAGAATTCTGTATGTGACCGGTAATAATGAGATCCCTCTGTAATTATTAGGGTTTGCCCTGTCTCCCTTTTTGTGGAGTGCGTGAATCAGTCAGCATTTCCATTCCCGTAGAATTTTCTCTGTACTCCATATTTCCAAGAGAATTTTATGAATTTTCTTTGTAATATTTTGGTCTGAGAGTTTCCAGATCTCGGCGATAATGCCATCTTCCCCTGGGGCTCTGTTGTTCTTTAGTTGTTTTATAACCTCCTCTACCTCTGTGATTGTAGGTGGCTTCGAGTCTCGGTATGGTAGTGTTTTCGCGAAGTGTAGTTTTTATTTGGGCTTCTCAGAGTTGAGGAGTTAATCAAAGCATCTTTTAAGAATATTGCAATTTTCTTTAGCGTTTGTTTCAAGAGTCCGAATGGTTTCCGAGATAGAATACATTTAATATCACTTTTGTACGTTTTTCTAGAACAACTCGAAAACCTCACCCTCCAGCGAAAACGTGTCGCAGTACAAAATTAAACTATATTAAATTTCCTACAAAATAGGTCCTATTCATTTCTTTCTCTAGAGCTAATGGTTTGTGCGAAGAGAGCGCAAGAATGTTGAAAAACTCGCTCAACGAGCATGCGCTGTAGCTTACGTAGTTTTTGTAGTCCAATTTGAGGTAGAATATACAGGTAGCAAATTGAGACGAAGAGTTTCATACGAGACACTTGTGGTCTATCAAGTCGTGAAACTACCTCAAATTGGCCTACAAAAACTACGTAAGCTACAGTGCATGCGCATCGAGCGAGTTTTTCAACATTATCTCGCTCTCTTCGCACAAGCCACTAGTTCTAGGGCAAAAAATGATTAAGACCTCTTTTGTAGGAAATTTAATATAGTTTAATTTTGTACTGCGACTTTTTCGCTGGAGGATACGATTTTCGAGTTATTCAAGAAAAACGTACAAAAGTGGTATTAAATGTATTTTATCTCGCAAAACATTCGGAACAGGGCATACGTCCATATGAAATATTTTGTTCAGAATCACTGTCACTCCTCAAAGTATGTACCTTTCCTCCTGACTAATCCCATACAATATATGAGGTATTGTGTATACATACAACATCTTACAGGCAGTACTTTATTATACACAACTGCGTCATCTGCAAAATGTCTGAGATTCCTATTAATATTGTCTGCCAAGTAATTAATGAATGCATCAGCATCAAGGGTTCCTCACACTTTTTCAACGTCTACTTTGCATATATTTTTGGTGGGTTTGAATGTTACGGCGTTCAGTCTCGCTTTAACGGTCTCGTGGTCACTAATCCCTGAATCCGTCATAATGCTCCCTATTTGCTCACGATTATTTGTTTCTAAAAGTTCAAGTATGTTATCGTAACCATTAACACTTTGAGTGGGCTCTGAACTAATGGTTCGAAATAATTTTCTGAGAAAGCATTCAGTACATTTTCGGACGACGTTTTATACCTACCATCAGCTTTCAACATGTATTTTTGCCATCTTATCGAGAGTAGATTGAAGTCACCACCAACTCTAATTGTATGAGTGGGATATCTATTTGAAGTGAGACTTAAGTTTTCTTTGAACTGTTCAGTAATTGTATCACTTGAGCCAGGGGGTGGGTAAAGCGAACCAATCACAAATTTATTCTGGTTGTCAAGTATAGCCTTCACCCATACTAACCCGCAGAAACGATATACTTCAATTTCACTTGAAGGCAAACTACTTCTGATAGCAATAAACACTTCACCACTAACTATGTTTACTCTCTTCTTTCTGAACACTGTTTGGTCTCATGTAAAATTTCGGCTCAACTTGTTTCCGCTTTAGCCAGTTTTCGGTACCTATAACTATTTGAGCTTCAGTGCCATCTATTAGTGCTTGGAGCTCTGGTTCTTTCCAACGGAGGTACGACAATTTACAAATACAATACCGATTGTTGCTAGCTCTATCTGCCTGTGTTTGCCCTGCATCCATATAAACTTTCGGGAGTAATTTTACGTATACACGAATACTTGCGATTTTTGTGGATAGGCCGCGCGGAGTGGCCGCGCGGTTCGAGACACGATGCCACGGACTGCGCGGCCCCTCCCGCCGGAGGTTCGAGTCCTCCCCCAGGCAAGGATGTGTGTGTTATTCTTAGCATAAGTTAGACTAGGTTAGTTTAAGTAGTGTGTAAGTCTTGGGATAGATGACCTCAGCAGTTTGGTCCCTTAGGACTTCACACACATTTGAAAATTTTTTATCTGTGTATGGCACATTGTAAGCAGAATAAATTGCCACCACATACGGTGGTAGTACAAAGAGTAAATTCACCGACAATGTATCAGATAAATTCAAAGGAAATGTTGGCGCTTAATACGGTATTAAACTTGTTGTTTCTAGCGATTTGTGGGAACTTGAAAGTTGGTGCCTGTGTTCAGCCACATGGGCCAGTAGGAAGAATTAAGCTTTGTGCTTTTAGATCTGCAGTAAATGTTTACGCACTTAGCACCTGTTCAGTATGTCTGCGGATTTCCGAATTAAAGTTTTCCTTTGTGGTTATACATGGGGCTATTTCTTGTCCACTTGCTTCTTAGGTTGCACATGACTTATAATTTCATTAATTAATGAATAATACTCAGATTTCTACGTCGAAATTATGTACATGTGAACAAATTTCACCTATTTTCTTAATTTTAAATTTAATATATTTTTCATGGTTTGCCACCTGTCCATGATTGAGGTCCACCTTCTCTACCATATAAGCAGTAGTCTTTGTAGATATTATTTACAGCAGAAAACATCATTTTGGTATGCTTATTTAACGAACGAACAAAAATTGGACAGTGTTCCAGGATACGATGAAATCCTTGTAAATTCCTATATAGAATTTGTAGCTGAATTATACCCTCTGCCCGCCATGACACACTGACAGTCTCTCGAACAAAAACTGTGGCCAGTGATTGGAAGAATGCACACGTCACACCTGTCTACAAGAAGGCTCCTTTCAGAGTATGCTGATACAATAGCTCCATACTTGACAATTATATAATCCGGTCGCTCATCGAAAATTCCGTACCTAAAGACAGAAAAGTTGCGCAAGTCATATCAATAAATAAGAAAATAAATAGGAATAATCAGTCTAATTGCAGACCAATACCACTAACGTCGGTTTTCAGTATGATTTTGGAATATATAATGTGTTCGAACATCATGAATTACCTCGAAGGAAACGATTTATTGACAAATAGTCAGCACGGATTCAGAAAATATCGTTCTTGTGAGACACAACTAGCTCTTTATTCTCAGGAAGTAGTGAATGATATCGGCAGGAGACATCAAACTGATCTGGTACTTTTAGATTTCCTGTATGCTTTTAACACTGTTCATCATAAGCGACATCTAATCAAATTACGTACCTATGTAGCATCGCCTCAGTTGTGCGACTGGATTCGTGATTTCCTGTCAGAAAGTTCACAGTGTATAGTAACTGACGGAAAGTCATCGAGTAAAACAGAAGTAGTATCTGGCTGTTCCCGATCTACATGATGCTGTCATTTACCGTCTTGCAAAGTCATCAGGTAATCAAAAGCAATTGAAAAGCGATTTATACAACATATATGTATGATGCGAAAAGTGGCAATTGACTCTAAATAATAAAAACTGAAGTCATCCACATGACTACTGAAAGAAATCCGCTAGACTTACACACTACTTAAACTAACTTCACTCTAAGGACAACACTCACACCCATGTCCGAGGGAGAACTCGAACCTCCGGCGGGAGGGGCTGCACGATTAGTGACATGGTGCCTCCAACCACGCGGCCACACCGCGCAGCTAACAAGATTTGACATTGGATCGAAACAGTCAGGACACAGCACGTGATCCTAAGTGGAGAATCATCTATAAATAGTGGAGAAGTGTATGGGTTTATTAAGTGGCATATGACATTATCTTTTGTGTTCGTGCTAAACATTCATCACTTAGCAGATAGTTATAGTTACTGCCTCACGTATTTCGTAGACAATACCGTTAGCGATGAGGAAATTTTATCCAGTAAAAACTCTGGTAATATCCTGTCAAATCTCGACAAAGTATTAACCTGGTCCAAAGATTGTCAACTATCTCGTCATGTTAGAAATGCAAAATTGTTCACGAAACTTTGACTACAGAATTAATGAGTCACAATTAGAGTTAGTAATTTCATGTAAATATTTAGGAATAATTCCGTGTAGGGATAAGAAGTGGATCATCTAACATCTCTCAATCAAGAGAAATGGGAACCGAATCAGAGAGTGTCAGCCGTAGAATCTGTGTAACTGACAGTTCCACTTGTTGCGGCGGAAAATATGCCGCATGGGTATTGCTGTTGTTCGGCTACAGGAAATAAATATACGTCCCGGCGACTGGATCAGTACCCCACCACATCCCACTCAAAATTATCTAAGATTACAATCATGTCAACTGGAATGCCTACCGGCATTGAACTGGAATATCTACACTCGAATCGGAAGTCACCTGTTATACTTCAGAGCTCAGAGGATAACACCGACCATTGCTTCCTTCCTATAGTAAACCTTGTCTGAAGACATCACTACATACGTAATCACTTGTCCTATCTATCGAAATGGAACGCCCCTTCCTCACAAGCTCTAGAACTACAGAGTAAATCCCGATGACCCTATTGTTCTTTCCTCTACACCCACGACTGGGACACACTAATACGACACTGGTAATTATAAGAGATGACATTTGTGACACTATGGAGCGATATCCCTAGATCTAATATTACAGCGACGTCTCCAAAAGTTGTTAAATGCAAAGGGACGCCGGGACTGGTGACAAATATCCACAGAACTCAATACAGCACTATCAACAAACTCCAGTAAGTATTCGAGAGCCTTGCACATCCTACCAGGTCAAACTTCTGCTCCACACTATTCATTTCTCCACACAACCAACCCCTCCATGACAACATGAGCCAAATCAACTTACGTCCATCCAAACTATCTAGATCGTGGTAGTGGTTCTGCGGTCTGTAAGTCACATGCCCTCAATCCTGTTGATCGCATCTGCAACACTATCGAGTGAGATGCCTGTATCTAGTATTGCAGAGACACGTCTGAAACTTTTTAAATGCAAACCGACGCCGGGATACAACAATACTTCCTCTATCCCTAGACACTGCGGAAACATACGACCAAGTATAGCACTCTGGTCTCCTCTTCAGACTCCAGTGGTATGCACTCCCAATCAATTAGATCCTCCTAACTGCCTGCTTTCTCACTAACCGACCATCTTAAGTAACAGCAAACAACAGAACAACTCGTATTTCCCATTCAACTGCATGAGCATCCCAAGGATCCATCCTACCACCGCTGCTTTGTCTCCTATACACAGCCGACGTTCCAAAACCAGCCTCTCCTGTGTACCTGCTTCAGAACGCTGATGGGACCGTCTTGCTCGGCATCCATCGTCCCAACGATCCCTTCAGCTTCGCTTTAACAGTTTCATCTCCTGGTGTAATCAGTAGTACCTCTCCATCAACCCCACAAAAATCCAGGTAATACTCATAGTAACAACCACCTGAGCTTTCCATCCCCGATACCTTTACCTCACAACCCACATCCATCCAGTCTCCAAAATTAAAAAACTGAAATATCTCAGACCAACTCTCAATCGGAAACTAACTTTGTATTTCCATCTACTAATCATCCAGAAGAAAGTCCTCAATGGACTTTAACTACCGAAGTCACTCACATGCCGAACATGGAGACTAAATCTTCCTACTATTCTCCATACATACAGGACACTCATTCCTTCCACCCTTACCTAATTCAATGTGTCACGGACTTCTGCCCCTCTAAAACTCTGTCACACACTCCAAATCCTAGAGTGCCATACACTCCGCCTTGTTTTTTCCCCACACATCTCCTTCATCAGTTAATAAAATTTCCACATTTTCTTCAACACTTAGGACGCCAACGCGTCTCCTACATGCCCTGTAAACTTGAATCTGAATGTCCTATAGTCTCCCCCATCCATGTGAATGCTGGCTTGCTCGGACGCCTCTCTCAACATGATCCACGTTCTCTTCATCTCTATGCCCTCCACATCCTTTCCCAACGCATTTTCAATCGTCTTACTCTCTCAGACTGTGAACTAGCCTTCCTTCCAACCACAATATACCCTACCCATCCCATCCCAAACGAAGACTCCGACACATCAGTTCCTTACCCAGCTGTCATCCGACATCTGTCCTAACACCTCGATCCCAACCGTAATTTCCTTCTCACAAACACATCCCTCACCCTTTTCCATCGAAAATCCTTCCCAATACCTTGCTCTTTCCTATCCACGCTCACAGTTTCTAGTAGCCCACAACATATCATCCTCACTATGATTTTATATGTACATCACTTCACCACCATCTTTTCGTAAACATCATCATCATCGATATTTTAATCGGAACAGTTTTTAAGAATCACTTGCTAAATAGTGGCAACATGGCGGCTATCAGCCCCCCTCTCACATGGGAAAGTAAATAACTCTTAAATAAATAAAATAAAAGACTTGATCGGCAGCTCGTACCTCGTCATCGAAGCTTGTTTCACGCTGATATCCGAATATCTTGTATCTGCAATTTAATTTTGGAATCGTGATTGAATTTTTCATCTATACTGACTAGAGCTCACATTGATTGCAGTGGCAAAGTTCTCTCTCCACTGTTTCGGCCATCGATTTAGCAACGACCTTGGCATCCATATGTTACTCGTTTGATGGCAGTGATCTGCCTAATTTGTACCAGGACACCACACAAAAGAACGAACACATATGCTCGGTTAGTAAAAGAGGGGGAAACTGCAATTTGTCTGTAAAAGAGACTACATGTGAAGCACATATAGGACCCATACTCAATATTATGGGATCCAAATTAGATCAGATTAACTTGAGAAAGCTAACGTATACAGTGAACGACAGCCAGAATGGTCAAAGTGTTGTCTGACTGGCGACACAATGAAAAAAATATGGAAAAATCTTAATTGGGATAGTCTGACACCATGCATGTCACTAGTGTCTACTTATTAAACCGCAAGAGCGGTTTTCCAAAGCAGCAACCATGAATATCTTCAGCTCTTTACACATGTATCCCTTAAAGATGACGTGCATAAAATTAGACAAACAAAAGCTCACATAGCGACTTACAAGCAATCCACACTCCATCCTTGATTAGAATGGGGCGAAGTCTTAATATATGACCCAATAAAAATTGCACCCTGCCCTCGACTTTAGTGATTCGTAGATTATACTTATAGATGTAGCTGCGCCTGTTACGGGACGCCACATGATTCTTGCACTTCCTGGCCCTTGACAGTCTGCAACGTTTTTCCAGTTTTGCAGCTGGTAAAGGTACTTCAGTGCACCTTTACCTATTCGAGTATTTCATAAACACCTATTTTACTAAATAGGTGATGGTGTGGTATGTATAGAAAGAGCTGCACAAGTCAAAAAACAATATATCAGCCTAGACTGCAGTATCTTCAGTATTTGCAATGAAATGGAACTGCAAAGCAGTTTTGTTTTAAGATTGATTTAATGTATCTTGCGTAGCTGTTCATAATGATATCTGATGTTGTTTGTGTCCGCCACGCTTCGTTACTAATTATCTAATAGTTTTACTGGACAGCGTTGAGTCCTTCCATGTATGAATTTTCCTGTTGGTTTCAAATCCCGATCCTTTCTTTGTGACAACTTAATAAATAAGCAGATTTACATTCAAACCGTCAACGATACTTTACATTTACATTTATGCTGTTACAACGTTTCCTCTGGCTTATTTATTCTATATTTATCTCTAAACTTCTCCGAATATACAATAAATGATACAAAAACCTTAAAATCCGTAAATACCAGTGTCAGTCGAAAGTAATGCCCTCTTTTTTTATATTTGTCAATCATCTGAGATGCAACTACATTGGTTGAAAACCTTAGCATTGACGATTAATTAATGACTTTTCAATGTAATCTCCGTCCATCTTCACAGTTTTGTATTTCACTTGGATCCTGCTTCCGAAGCCACTGACTCACGGACATTTTCACAGCCTCCTCTTCTTCCGCGTCAGTCCCACGATGAGCTCCTTTTAGCAGCCCGAACAGATGGAAGTCTGATGGTATCAGTTCACGGCTATATGGGGGATGAGGCAAGACTTCCTATCCAGTTTTCATATTCTCTTCAGTTGTGTGAAGACTGGAGTGTGGTTTCACACTGTCATACAAAATGCCTTAACTGAGGAAGGTTATGCGACACAAATACTCTGCAGTCACCCGGTGGTCACCACGAATGGTGTCATCGATTCGCTGAATGATGTGCGGAGTTACTGCAGTCACAGGCCTGCTGCTCCGTGTTCCCTCACGCAACGATTTTTGCCCTTCAGTTTCGTTATAGCAACAAACCCATCGTCTAACATTGCTGATATCCAGTGTTGTAACACTGTACACATTTTTCAGTCTTTCATGAATGTAAATGGGCATTTCAACTTCCGCATTCAAAAATTCTATCACAGAATGCTGTCTAATATGAGCATCGATGTCAATCATTTTCCAAGCGAATGCAGTACTACGCTGTCTAATATGAGCATCGCTGTCAATCATTTTCCAAGCGAATGCAGTACTGACATCTTTTGGCATAGAAAGTTACTGCTGCAGTGTGTTGGAGAAGCAGCATTGCAGAATAGCACCAAATTCAAATTTTTCACCCAACGAACATTATCTAAGGAGAGAAAATAGAAGACATTCCTTTTGACTGACCGTCGTTATGATCCGAAGAGCTATCAGTCCATAGTTACAAAGGCAGGTAGACGCAATACACTAGTTGTAATGAAAGAAAGTGAGTATATAGACAGAACACATTAATCCTTTGATATTACTAATATTCAGCCATAAAAAAAAACCCAAAAGAAAATATGAAAGTAAAATTAAGGAGCAGTTAAAGAAGACACATTTCCTCTTGACCGTAACTAAAAATAAATATGTTACGTGAATGGATCCAAAGGTACCATGTTTAAAAGCACAGTTTAATGGACACAAAGATGAAAATCCAGTAAGACCAGCAGTCAACTCTGCAAATAGCCCAACATACAAACTGTCACAGAAATGGAATAAAATACTGATGCAAAATTGGACATACGAAACAACATATTCCATAAAATACCTGATGAACTAAATGCCACAAAATTCCCTGAACCTGTTCTGCTCTGTTCTGGACATTGCCAGCCTTTATTCAAACATACCTACACAATAAACTGGTGCAGTAATCCAAAATAACCTTATGAAACATAAGGAACTTGCGTACAGAGACATTGTCGTATTCATGAAACTCCTTCACCTACATTTTCGTTCTCACATTTAGTGTAACACTTACAAGCAGAGAGATGGTCTAGCTGTGATATCATGTATATCTGGTATTACAGCTGACATATACATAAATCATTTGGAACAAAAATTGTTTAACAGCCAAGAATCCTGCCTAAAGAAAATAGAATTGTATAAGACATTCGTAGTTGACACACTACTGCTAGTAAAACAGGATACTAAGAACTTAATGGAAATTCTAAATTTCTTCAGTACGTCCTTTTCCCTTTCTATAATATTGCCTTCAGGTTCATTTCTCTTGCGCAGCCCATCTGTATTGTATTGGATGTTAACCGGGGACCTAGAAACGACGGAGAGTCTCCGTCCCCGCCGCAGCCGCAGTGGTCCACAACCCCATGACGAATACCATAGTCCACTTCACCCCTCCGCCGCCCCAGATCGGACCACTCTTTCAGGGTTATTGTGCGGTTCGGCCCCCGGCGGATCCACTCCCCCAGGGAACGTCTCACACCAGACGAGTATAGCCTCTATGTTTGGGTGGTAGAGTAATGGTGGTGTACGCGTACGTGGAGAACTTGTTTGCGCAACAATCTCTGACATAGTATAGCTGAGGCGGAATAAGGGTAACCAGCCCGCATTCGCCGAGGCAGATGGAAAACGGCCTAAAAACCATCCACAGACTGGCCGGCTCACCGGACCTCGACACAAGTCCGCCGGGCGGATTCGTGCCGGGGACCAGGCGCTCCTTCCCTATTCGGAAAGCCGTGCGTTAGACCGCACGGCTAACAGGGCGGGCTAGCCCATCTGTATACTCCTCCCAACATTGAGTTTTCATTTCTTTGCTTAGTACTGTTTTTCCATTTGAGCTCTTGATTTTCACAGAGCTGCCTCTTATCTTCAAACGCCTCTATAATTTTCTTATAAGTGGTACCTATGTTTTCCCTAGTTATATACGCTTCTATAGCCTTGCATTTGTCCTCCACAAATTCCTCCTTAGCTGTTTTACACCTTCTGTCAATCTCATTCTTTGGACATCCATATTCCTATTTGGCTGCTTCATTTGCTGTCTTTTTTATTTTCTCCTTTCATCAGTGAAATTCAAGATCTCCTGTGATACCCAAATTTTCTACTAGATCTTCTCTTTTTACCTATTTGAAAGACTTCTACTATATCTTCTCTTTTTAGCTGTTTGATTCTCAACTGTGTCCACTATTTCATTTCTGAAAGCTATCCATTCGTCTTCTACTGTACTCCTTTCCCCTTGTTTTAGGCGATCTCTGCCTAATGCTCTCTATGAAACTTTCAACAGCCTCTGCTTCTTTCAATTTATCCAGGTCTCATCTCCTTGATTTCCTACTTTTTTACAGTTTCTTCAGATTCAATCTACAGTTCATAACTAATTAAGTGTGGTTCGGGTCCACATCAACCACTGGAAATGTTTTACAGGTTAAAATCTCCTTATAAAATCTCTGTCCTACCATTAGATAATCAATTTGAAACCTTCCAAGTCTCCAGGTCTTTTCCATATATACAACCTCCTTTCGTGATTCTTAAATCAAGTGTTAAGGATGATTAAATTATTCTGTGTGCAAAATTCTACTAGATGGCCTCCTCTTCCATGTCTTTCCCCCAGTCCATATCCTCCTACTTTTCCTTCTCTTCCATTCTTTGCTATCAAGTGCCAGCCCCCAGTCGCAATTAAATTTTCTTCTTCCTCAGTTATCTGAACAATTTGTTTTATCTCATTATGCAATCTTTCCCCCTTTTCATCACCTGCAGATGTAGTTGTCATATAAACTTGTAGTACTGAGTTGGGTGTTGGCTTCAGATTTACCTTGGCTGCAGTAATGCAGTCTCTATGCTGTTCATAGTAGCTTAACTGAAATCGTATTTTCTAATTCATTATTAGATCTCTTCCTGCATTACCTCTATTTGATTTTTGTATTTATAGCCTTGTACTCAACTGAGCAGAAGTCCTGTTCCTCCTGTCACCGAACTACACCAAACGCGCGCACACACACACACACACACACACACACACACACACACACACACAAGTATAATTACAGGTGTCTAATCCAAAACGAAAATTAAAAGTCTGCAGCAAAATTTTATTATTTCTTAAACTATGGAAGACTTCCATCACAAAATGCGCATTGTAGTACTCTGCAAGATTAAAGCTTGCATATTGGCACTATTGAAAAAATTTACAGCTTAAGCTTCACTTGTTAATGACCAAAGTCCGACCGCTGTATGGCCCTTTGCAAGCAAAATGGACATTCAAATTAAATATTTCTGTATCTACATAACTTATTACGCTGCCTTATTGGTGATGCTGCAAGAAATCATAGATTAGTAGATGAGCGTAGTTCAGTCTCTGTAGCAGCATTAAATTCATTTAAATACATAAAAATTAGTTCAATAACATTGCAAAACACATGTGGGTTCAACAGATGATCTAATGTACAGCCTAAAGTGCACTTGTCAACGAGAAGAACCAAAGTAAACAACGTTATTCACAGGTCAAAGTTTGTCAAAGATTTGTCCTATACCAATGTCAGTCAAACATCGTAATGATGCCATACTAGGGTTTTAACTTCATCTTGCAGTTCAAAACCCCATCTTCTGCCGTTACGCAGTGGAAACTTGGGGAAAACTTTAAACTGTATTCCTTTCTTTCCCTCTGTGATATATTTAAAAGTTGTTGTCTCATTAGCCGGCCGGAGTGGCCGTGCGGTTCTAGGCGCCACAGTCTGTAACCGAGCGACAGCTACGGTCGCAGATTCGAATCCTGCCTCGGGCATGGATGTGTGTGATGTCCTTAGGTTAGTTAGGTTTAATTAGTTCTAAGTTCTAGGGGACTGATGACCACAGCAGTTAAGTCCCATAGTGGTCAGAGCCATTTGAACCATTTTTTGAACCATTGTTGTCTCATTAAAGCAAATATTAAAGAGAGAGAGCCAATTTACTGTGGTGCATAAATCAGAGAGATGATGTCAGATACCGTGGATATCAGCCACTGGGATTATTAGATAGTGGGGAAAACTGAATTCCTTTCATTTTCTCTGTAGTGTTTAATAATGTTTTTGCCTCATTAGAGTTACATACAGAGTTACAGAGTGATAGGTAGAGAGATAGAGAAAGAAAGAGAGAGAGAGAAGAAATTTGCTATGGTTTATAAACCAGAGACATGAAATTTACTGATTGTGATGATGTGGGAATATTGTACATAACTTTTCCATGTTGTGAGCACACATGTGAGATGAAGTTTAATTATGAGACAGTACAGTGTTTACAGACGTGGAACATTATGCATTTTGTGTGTGTGTGTGTGTGTGTGTGTGTGTGTGTGTGTGTGTGTGTGTGTGTGTGCGTGTGTGTCTGTGTGTAAAACATATAGCGCAATGTCCAACCCCAAAATGTAATTACTCGCCTCGAAAACGTTATGTACTTCAACCTCAAACTGTATCTACTTGCTCCCCGAAACGGTATCACCTACTCCCAAAACTGTATCAACTTGCCACCAAACCTATATCAAGTTGCCCAGAATTGTTCTGTCCGCCAGTAAAACTGAGCAACTAGACGCAGAAATGTATTCACTTACTCCAAAGCCGTATTGGTTTGCCCCGAAACTGTTTAAGCGTGTCAATGAAACTTTATGAACTGGCTCCCCGGAAACGTGTCAACCTGCCCCTCAGAACTGTATCAACTTACCTTAAAGTGGTATGAATTTCCCCAATACTTCAGCATTATCCTGAAATGAGACTGTATCAGCTTTCCCCAAAAGTGTGCTCAGTTGCCCCTGAACTACACATGTATTTTACATGAGATACTCTGGGGAATTCTCTGACCATGGTTAATGATCTAGGGAATTCCATCCCACCATCAGCTGATTCGGTACTCCGAACTACATGGAAGTATTCAGAACGTTCCAGTAATTTGTGACTTGTTCCAACAAGCGAAAGTTGTCAGCCAGCATGTTGTGCCTTAGCAAGTCAATACTTGTTCCAACAGTGCAGTGGATATCTGCTCCTGTTGGCTCAGTTCGTACGTCAGACCTGTAAAAACTTGTCCCACAACTATACCAACTTGTCTCACAACTGTAAGACTTGACACCACAACGGTAAGAGCTTGGCCCTGAAACTCTAATATTTTGTCCCGAAAACTGTATCAATTTACTTCACAACTGTAACATCTTGCTCCACAAATGCATCAACTTGCCCGCAAAACTTCATCGACTTGCCCCCGAAAACTGTTTTAATTTTCCCAGAATAGTATCAGCTTGCCTCAAAACTATATTTACTGGTCCTGAGACTGTAAAAACGTGCCCCAAAAACTTTATTAATTGACCTCTAAACTATAACAACTTGTCCCACAATTGTAAAAACTTGCCCAGAAGTGAAAAAACCGTGCCCCACGTTGTAGTGCCAAATGGAAGTATAACAACTTGTCCCACAACTTTAACAATATATTCTACTCTGTAACAACGTTCCCCACAACTATAACAAGTGATCTCATCTGAAATACATGGTCAGTTTTGGGGCAAATGGTTACATCTTTGGAACAAGTTGATATAGTCTTAAAGCATACCATTACAATTCCAGGAGGAAAGTTGTCATAGTTGCGAGGCAATAGCAGATATCCCAGTAGCTGACACCAACTGTACTGTTCAAACAAGTCTTCATTTAAAAAGTCTCATCTTGCTAACTAATCACTTTCTTTTGTTAGAACAAGTTGCTACTTGCCAGAGAGCTCTGAATACTTCCAAGTAGTCGTTCTGAATATTCCTGCTGAAACAGCAAGTGATAGGAGGAAATTCTCAAGAACTGTAATACTTCTGTATAAGTGCCAGTATGGGCAACAAGGAAATGGGCATCTGATAAAGGTAGCTTCCAATAACAACAGAAGGATTAAATGGGTAAAAACTGACATGTAGTGTGGTGCTTGAGGCGCGGTCAGAACACTGTCCAGGTAAACAATGTAGAACAAGTTGATTCAGTATTCAAGAATGCAAGTCTCCTTTGTGGAGCTTTAGTTTATACACTATAAGAAAAAAGAAAACGACGTACTATAAAGGAATTATCCGCATGGGACACAAATCAGTAGATACAATGTACGTATGCAGCCATATAAATGATTGCAATTTCAGAAAAATTGGATAATTTATCCAGAAGAAAGAACTTCACTAATTAAGCAAGTCAATAACGCATTCTACATCTACATCTACATGACTACTCTGCAATTCACATTTACGTGCTTGGCAGAGGGTTCGTCGAACCACAATCATACTATCTCTCTACCATTCCACTCCCGAACAGCGCGTGGGAAAAACCAACACCTAAACCTTTCTGTTCGAGCTCTGATTTCTCTTATTTTATTTTGATGATCATTCCTACCTATGTAGGTTGGGCTCAACAAAATATTTTCGCATTCGGAAGAGAAAGTTGGTGACTGAAATTTCGTAAATAGATCTCTCCGCGACGAAAAACGTCTTTGCTGTAATGACTTCCATCCCAATTCGCGTATCATATCTGCCACACTCTCTCCCCTAATACGTGATAATACAAAACGAGCTGCCCTTTATTGCACCCTTTCGATGTCCTCCGTCAATCCCACCTGGTAAGGATCCCACACCGCGCAGCAATATTCTAACAGAGGACGAACGAGTGTAGTGTAAGCTGTCTCTTTAGTGGACTTGCATGTTCTAAGTGTCCTGCCAACGAAGCGCAACCTTTGGCTCGCCTTCCCCACAATATTATCTATGTGGTCTTTCCGACTGAAGTTGTTCGTAATTTTAACACCCAGGTACTTAGTTGAATTGACAGCCTTGAGAATTGTACTATTTATCGAGTAATCGAATTCCAACGGATTTCTTTTGGAACTCATGTGGATCACCTCACACTTTTCGTTATTTAGCGTCAACTGCCACCTGCCACACCATACAGCAATCTTTTCTAAATCGCTTTGCAACTGATACTGGTCTTCGGATGACCTTACTAGACGGTAAATTACAGCATCATCTGCGAACAACCTAAGAGAACTGCTCAGATTGTCACCCACGTCATTTATATAGATCAGGAACAGCAGAGGTCCCAGGAGGCTTCCCTGGGGAACACCTGATGCCACTTCAGTTTTACTCGATGATTTGCCGTCTATTACTACGAACTGCGACCTTCCTGACAGGAAATCATGAATCCAGTCGCACAACTGAGACAATACCCTATAGGCCCGCAGCTTGATTAGAAGTCGCTTGTGAGGAACGGTGTCAAAAGCTTTCCAGAAATCTAGAAATACGGAATCAACTTGATATTCCCTGTCGATAGCGGCCATTACTTCGTGCGAATAAAGAGCTAACTGCGTTGCACAAGAACGATGTTTTCTGAAACTATGCTGATTACGTATCAATAGATCATTCCCTTCGAGGTGATTCATAATGTTTGAATACAGTATATGCTCCAAAACCCTACTGCAAACCGACGTCAATGATATAGGTCTGTAGTTAGATGGATTACTCCTACTACCTTTCTTAAACACTGGTGCGACCTGCGCAATTTTCCAATCTGTAGGTACAGATCTATCAGTGAGCGAGCGGTTGTATATGAGTGCTAAGTAGGGAGCTATTGTATCAGCGTAATCTGAAAGGAACCTAATCGTTATACAATCTGGACCTGAAGACTTGCCCGTATCAAGCGATTTGAGTTGCTTCGCAACCCCTAAGGTATCTACTTCTAAGAAACTCATGCTAACAGCTGTTCGTGTTTCAAATTCTGGAATATTCCATTCATCTTCCCTGGTGAAGGAATTTCGGAAAACTGAGTTCAATAACTCCGCTTTAGCGGCACAGTCGTCGGTAACAGTATCATCGGCACTGTGCAGCGAAGGTATTGACTGCGTCTTGCCGCTTGTGTACTTTACATACGACCAGTATTTCTTCGGATTTTCTACCAAATTTAGAGACAATGTTTCGTTGTGGAACCTATTAAAGGCATCTCGCATTGAAGTCCGTGCCAAATTTCGCGCGTATGTAAATTTTAGCCAATCTTCGGGATTTCGCGTTCTTCTGAACTTCGCATGCTTTTTCCGCTGCCTCTGCAACAGCGTTCGGACCTGTTTTGTGTACCACGGGGGATCAGTTCTATCTCTTACCAATTTATGAGGTATGAATCTCTCAATTGCTGTTGCTACTATATCTTTGAATTTGAGCAACATCTCGTCTACATTTGCATAGTCAGTTTGGAAGGAATGGAGATTGTCTCTTAGGAAGGCTTCTAGTGACACTTTATCCACTTTTTTAAATAAAATTATTTTGCGTTTGTTTCTGGTGGATTTGGAAGAAACGGTATTGAGCCTAGCTACAACGACCTTGTGATCACTAATCCCTGTATCAATCATGATGCTCTCTATCAGCTCTGGATTGTTTGTGGCCACCACCGGTCATAGTGCGAGGGGTTATTTGGCCTGGCATTGAGAGACAGAGTTACTGTATCTCATGCCAAATTTTGTCAAATTTGTACATTATATCATTTGTTTGTCTGTGTGTATGTACATGACATCTATCGATTTCTGCCCGTTTTCTTGTCTTAGGATATCTACAGATCAAGATTTTGTTCATATTTTGAGTCCCAACAAGGAAAGCAAGTAATGATTAAGTGGTCAAAGGACAAAGTGACTAACAGGTTGGTTTAAGTCTGTATGCGAATTAAGTTCCTTTCATAGTATACTGATATAATAGTTCCATACTTAACAGTCATATGCAACCGCTCGCTGGACGAAAGATCCGTACCCAAAGACTGGAAAGTTGCACAGATCGTACCAATATTCGAGAGAAGTAGTAGGTGCAATCGACCAAATTACGGACCCGTATCATTAACGTCGACATGCACCAGTATTTTGGAACACGTACTGTATTCGAACATTATGAATTACCTCGGAGAGGACGGTCTATTGCCACGCAGCCTACACGGATTTAGAAAACAACGTTCTTGAAAAACACAAGTGGCTCTTTACTCACACGAAGTGTTGAGTGCTATTGACAAGGGATTTCAGATTGATTCCGTATTTCTAGATTTCCAGAAGGCTTTTGACACTATGACACACAAGCGATTTGTAGTGAAATTGCGTGCTTATGGGATATAGTCTCACTGGATTCGATATTTCCTGCCAGGGAGATCACAGTTCGTAGTGATTGACTGGAAGTCATCGAGTAAAACAGAAGTGATTTCTGGCACTCCCTAAGGTAGTGTTATAGGCCCTCTGCTGTTCTCTACCTATTTCAACAATTTAGGAGACAATCTGAGCATCCGTCTTAGGCTGTTTACAGACGATGCTGTCGTTTATCGCCTAGTAAAGTCTTCAGAAGATCAAACAAATTGCAAAACGATTTAGAAAAGATATCTGTATGTTGCGAAAATTGGCAGTTGACCCTAAATAATGAAAAGTATAAGGTCATACATATGAATGCTAAAAGGAATCGGTTAAACTTCGGTTACACAATAAATCAGTCAAATCTAAACGCCGTAAATTCAACTAAATACCTAGGAATTACAATTACGAACAGCCTAAGTTATAAAGAACACATAGACAATTTTGTGGGGAAGGCAAACCAAAGATTGTGTTTTATTGGCAGAACGCTTAGAAAATGTAACAGATCTACTACACTTATCCGTCCTCTTTTGGAGTACTGCTGCACATCTGGGGGTCCCTACCAGATAGAATTAACGGAGTGTGCCGAGAAAATTCAAAGAAAGCAGCATGTTTTGTACTGTCGAGGAGCAGGGGAGAGGGTGTCACTGTCAGGATTTGGGTGGACATCATAAAACAAAGGCTTTTTTCGTTGTGACGGAATCTTCTTACGAAATTTCAATCACCGGCTTTCTCCTACGAATACGAAAATATTTTGTTGAGGCCGACCTACTTAGGTACAAACGATCATCATCATAAAATGAGGGAAATCAGAGCTCTCACGGAAAGATGTAGGTGTTCGTTTGTTTTCCGCACGCTATTTGAGATTGGAATAAAAGAGAATCATTGTGAAGGTGGTTCGATGAACCCTCTTCCAGGCACTTATGTGTGATTTTCAAAGAGTCCATGTAGATGTACATTCACTTGGACTGTTCTGGAGTTAATAACACAATTAGTCTTATTTTTGAAAACATTATTCGAGAAATCAGCGATCGAAATATAATCTTTGAAATTAATTATAACACCTAGATAGCAAGATATGTTTATTAAAAGGTGGCCGGTTTCGATCATCAAATGATCATCTTCAGACCTACAGCCATATTGATTCACAATTGATGTACATGGAGCAGTAGCTGACTATCGTCATTCAGCGATTCCCATCCATGCATAGCCACTGTCCATTAATACGTCTGTATTTCTGAAGACTATCATGTGATGACCGTAACTGGTCGCCTTTTAATATACGTGTCTTATGATCTAGACTGTTAGAATTAATTTCAACAATTGGTCTCGGTCTCGGCAAATGGAGACAATATGCTATAGTAGGCATAACGCTAGAGTCTGAAGACGTAAAGCCTGTGTGGCCGAGCGGTTCTAGGCGCTTCAGTCTGGAACCGCGCGACCGCTACGGTCGCATTTTCGAATCCTGCCTCGGGAATGGATGTGTGTGATGTCCTTAGGTTAGTTAGGTTTAAGTAGTTCTAAGTTCTAAGGGGACTGATGACCTCAGATATTAAGTCCCATAGTGCTCAGAGTCATTTGAACGTAAAGCCACTCACCTAAGCTCGGTAGAAATAAGAAGATCAACATAGCCTGGAGACTGTCTAGTGATGGACTGCTACTGCAGGTCGGTGCCTGGCCCAGAGAATTCAAACGAATGACGGATTCGATAACTAAGATCGAACTGCCATTCCGTTGTTGTGCACTGGAGTATATACTGTTGCTGCAGACGGATGCAGACACGTGACATCGTGTAGGACCAGAGCCCACGATCACTGTGCCATAGTTGTTGATAAGTACTCCGCTGACAGTGGCCTGAAAGAAAAAAATTTAACTTTCCAAGAACCACTAATAAAGTACTCTCGAAATTTCTCCAAACAGGACGCGACCTGCACAACTCTTCCCCCTTCCACACGAGTGATGACCACAACGTTTACGTTCCCTTCGAAAGACAGACAGACGGGAAAGGAGACGGCAATGGCGAGCAATATTTGATTTTAAAAGAATTATGCATGGGAGAGTTACAATTGTTGTTTAAATAGGTGTGAGGGTATATTAGATGACCGGAGGCGTTAAATTAGTGGTATGATTTGTCTGCACAGACCAGGCACAAAGACCAGTAGAGACGGAGGGGAGGTGCAAGTTAGTAGGAGCGGTGAGGCATCAAACTGTCGATAGATGGTAGCGTCGCCAACAGAGGTTCGATACTGTGTGTCTCAGGCATCAGTAGTATTGTTCTACAATACTCACACAATGGGCATTAGAGGGTGCCATGGAGGTTCGTCGTATAGGGAAAGAGGTATAATTCAGGAGGCGCTTAGCTCCCATAATGATTAACACCGCAAATTGAAACAAGTCCACCCTATAAATACTACTAATCATATGACTACTACTTCTTTGTGTGATGTATGTAATCCTCGACCTAAATTATGATTAGAATTGGCACCCACTACAAAAGTCAAATGGAGATAGAAACAACTGAATACTTTTATGTAGCAATGAAACAAACAGTTCACATATTTAGTTAGTTATTTTATGTGAATAACCAATACCGTTTAACACTGAGGTTATATACATTGTGGTGTTTCGAACAAAAAAGTCTTGGTGATGTAAACAAAATAGGTGCATGAGTTTTAAAAGCCCTAGATCATGTCAGTTATTAGTTGCAAGAAAACATATGAGAAATTTTTTGTATGACTAAAACTTCTAGTTACCCGCTCAAGGCTTATGCAAATATAATAAGTTTTTCTACATTTTACAACCATAGATTTGTTCTCAGTCATTCCAAAATAAGTACATAAGCTTCTCTTTGTGTGATTGGACACCTTCCCCTGAGTTCTTTATGCTTCTTCGGTGTTACCGCCCCCAAATTGGGGAACTGCATCATCAAATTGGACAGTTTGCGATCTGTAGCCATTGACAACCTGAAAATGGCGCAGAAAACCGCTCTCCACGGTCACATCAAAATCTTGTCCGCTTTTATTCAATGGTTCCCTTTCAAAATCGTACTTCACTCGCCAATTGTCAGTTCAATATGTCACACTCCCATTGACTTTATTATTCCCATTCCAAACCACTAATGTGGAGCAATGCGACTTCAACACATTGTTACCGCCAGGGGGTAAAAACAATATGTTCACTAGAGTGCCGGTAGCAATCGAAATTGTTACGCACTTTCTGCGTATTTTGCGAATCACAACAGCGTTCGCCATCTCTTTCAACCCAAGAGAATTCGCAGGATTAACCATTCTTACTGGGGACATGGGGACATGGAGAGATGACTACTCAAGACCCCTGGCCGTTTCCCTGATCAGCCAGCCCAGTGCCTCTAAAACTCTGCTATCTATCAGGACCCCAGGGGCAAATGACCAACCTCACTGCAATCGGGGCAGCAAGGGGGCCAACTTCTGTCAGCAGTATGACCCAGTCACTTGCCCACCATTTGTTTCTGTAGGCCGGCCGGTGTGGCCGAGCGGTTCTAGGCGCTACAGTCTGGAATCGCGCGATCGCTACGGTCGCAGGTTCGAATCCTGCCTCGGGCATGGATGTGTGTGATGTTCTTAGGTTAGTTACGTTTAAGTAGTTCTAAGTTCTAGGGGACTGATGACCTCAGAAGTTAAGTCCCATAGTGCTCAGAGCCATTTTTTTGTTTCTGTAGCGAACACGGGGCATGGATGGTCGTTATGGCACGGTGAGAGGATTCAAACCGTTCGGCTTCCTCCTTTAGGAGGGCATGGTGCACAGCCTCCTGTCCTCACTGCTGCTTGCTCCTGCTCTGCTCTCTGTCTGCGAGCTTGTAGTGGCCTTTTCCTACACAGCATAGCTGTAAAAGTAGTGGCAATGGCAAACAAGGTCTTATACAACAAAATAATATCTCTGGAATGTAGCACAACCTGCAAAGGAAAGACAGATCTCTTCTAGCCTGCTGCGAGATGCTCTGTGACTGGCAGGTGGGAAGCTGTAAAGCACGGCTAAGCAACACCAATATTGTGGGCGGAATGTTGAAACAGAAATACTGTGCAACGTGATGCGTCGACGAAGTGACAGAGCAGAACCCAGGTTCACTTTGGACAGAGGCACCATGAGGGCGACAATGGTGAAGCGAAGACACCCCAGCGCTGAAGTCAGGGCCTCATGCGTTGGCGGCAGTGGCGAATGAAAGACACCATTAGGCGGCAGCATGGGCAGTGGCGTGATAGGCAGCAGGCAGCTAGGCACTGTTATCAACACTGGGTGGCAGTCAGTGAGTGTGGCATGGTGCAGCAATTGAGTCACTGCGATCAGTAGGTGGCACACTTGGCGTGGGGCAGGCGCCAGCAAGGCTGTGGTGGTAGCAATACGAGGCTGTAGCAGGACCACATTCACATGTACCAGGTAGTCAATCCCTCACAGCAGCATGGATTCAGCGCAACATGGTGCTGGCTTACAGGCAGCACTCAGTGGCGTCGTGCACCTCGCCCACTATGGCAGCAGAAGGCGTAGCCTTAGCAAGTGCATCCATGCCTAGCGGTAGCACACTTAGTGCAGAAACACGAGAAACAAAGTTTCAGCCATCCTTAC
Organism: Schistocerca piceifrons; assembly: GCF_021461385.2. NCBI lineage: Eukaryota > Metazoa > Arthropoda > Insecta > Orthoptera > Acrididae > Schistocerca > Schistocerca piceifrons. The sequence continues at coordinate 331,939,414 of NC_060149.1, forward strand.
TCAAGGCCGAAAACAACACTAAGTTCATTACATTCAATCATGAAAATGAGTCCTTATAAATGGGCTATAAGGCGCATCACGCCACTTAACTGAAATCTGTTTTGCACAGACTGGGCAGCCAATAAGATACAAGATCCTGCCTATGGAAGGCGAACGTGCCACCAGATTTCTGGAGAAGACATCGGGGATAAAATGAAGCGGACCTAAGTGCGAAATATAGGATGCGAGAGCGAGAATTTGAATGCTGTCAGGCTGGCAGCTAGAAACAGAGAACGAGCCACACCTGCAATCCACTCTCTGCTCACAACCTCTGGAACCACGAGTGACATGATTCACACGTTTCATATGGTTGATTGTAGGTATCACACTGAAAATGTACCCTGTCAGGAGAGATCCTTAACTGGTAGAGAGTTTTTCTGGCCTACAACACAGGCCCATTCTGATATAGAAGCCATGGGAATGGTGCCACAAACAGGTGACAAGACCAAGCGTGAAAGGTAAAAAATTTAACATCCTGTGAAGTAATAATAAAGCATCTCTCAAATTCCTCCATACAGGTGACGGCCTACGTACTGGAATATTGACACTTGGAATTTCTGACCTTATGTATTTACATGGTCAGTTTTGGGACAACTGGTTACACTTTTGGGACAAATTCATACAGTTTTGAGGGAAGTTGATGATACAGTTTTGCGAGCAACTTTATACAGTTTTGGGGCAAAGGCGATATAGTTTGAGGGCAAGTTGTGAAAAATTTAAGATGCGCATACACAAACAAAAACACGCACGCGCACATTGTATAACGTTCCACCTCCGTAAATTCCGTACTGTCTCATCAAATAATTTCATCTCACATGTGTTCATACAACGTCAGATAATTATTTGCAATATTTCCACATCTGCTTCAGCATCGTCATCAACATAATCAGTAAATTTCATCTGATTTATACGCCGAAGCCGCGCGGGATTAGCCGAGCGGTCTTGGGCGCTGCAGTCATGGACTGTGCGGCTGGTCCCGGCGGAGGTTCGAGTCCTCCCTCGGGTATGGGTGTATGTGTTTGTCCTTAGAATGATTTAGGCCAAGTAGTGTGTAAGCTTAGGGACTGATGACCTTAGCAGTTAAGTCCCATACGATTTCACACACATTTGAACTTTTTTTTTTATACGCCGAAGTAAATTTCCTCTCTCTCTCTCTCTCTCTCTCTCTCTCTCTCTCTCTCTCTCTCTCTCTCCCTCTCCCCCTCCCTGCCTCCCGCTCTCTTCCTCTTTCTCTCTGACTATCTCTCTGTAATACTTACTTTAATGAGGCAATAACATTTTGATATACACCCTAAGACAAAAAAAATTGACACACCAAAAATGGATTATCTGAATGCGACGGAAATCAGTAGATATGATGAACATATACAAACAAACAAATGATTTTTTTTCAGTTTTTAAAAAATAGGATGATTCATTCACGAGAGACAGCTTCACAGACTGAGCAAGTCAATAATGCGCTGGTCCACTATTGGCTCTTATGAAAGGAGTTATTCGGCTTCGCACTGATTTATAGAGTTGGTGGATATCATGCCAAATTCTGTCTAATTGGTGCCTTAGATCGTCAAAAGCCCGAGATGGTTGGAGAGCCCTGCCTATAATGCTCCAAAAGTTCTCATATTGGGAGAGATCTGGCGACCTTGCCGGTCAAGGTAGGGTTTGTCAAGCACGAAGACAAGCAATAGAAACCCTCGCCATGAGCAGACGCTCATTGTCTTGGCTGAAAAGTAACCCAGGATGACTTGCCATGAGGGCAACAAAGCGGGGCTAGAATAGCGTCGACGTACCATTGTGCAGCAAGGGTGCCGCTGATGACAACCAAACGTTTCCTGGTACGAAAAGAAATGGCACCCTAGACCATCACTCCTGGCTGTCGGGCTGTATGGTGGGCGACAGTCAGGCTGGTATCCTGTCGCTGCGCAGGGTGTCTCCAGACATGTTTTCGCTGGTCATCAGGGCTTAATTCGAAGCGGGAATCATCACTGAAGACAATTCTACTCCAGTCAATGAATTACAGACTGAATGTCCCGGACCCCACTGAAAGTGGGATGTTGGTCTACAGAGGTCAATGGCAGTCGGCGCAAGGGGTGCCGTGAGCTCATCCCCCTTTCTGTGAGCTGCCTATTGACGGTTCTTGTGCTAACTGAAGCCCCAGTTGCACGTATGATCGATGATAATGATGAATCTCGGACTCTGAGTGCCTCTCTGACAGTTGCTTGGTCCTCATTATGTGTCGTCTAGGTAGGCCAATTCCTTCTTGATGCTGTGATCGGATATGGCTCACTTATTCATGCCAATATCGTCAAATAGTGGCCTCGCTCCTATTCAAATGTCGAGCGACTTATCTCAACCAACCGGCTTCTTTGAGCCCAACTACACGTCCTCTCTCAAATGCAGGCATTTGCGTGTATGGTTCACGCGGTTGTCTGCGAGGCTCAGTTATTGACCAGCTGAGTATACAGAATGAAATCCGCAAACACTTTATGTTCTGGTCTTACATGACTTTCTCGTGGTGTTTTTTTAGTGTATTATGTGGGGAGTGAAATGCTGTAATGCTCACTTTAGACATTTTAATTAGGTAACAACATTATAGTATATTGCAGAGAGAATGAAAAGACTACAATTTTCCCGTTTCTACTATGTAACAACAGTAGATGACAACGTTTTGAGCTGCAGAATGAGATTAATACCCTAGCGTAGGGTCACTATAATGTTTGACTGATGTCTGACGCGTTTTTAAATATATTTAGACGTAGGAATAACATGGTTTACTTTTGTGACTCACGTTGTCAAGTCAGATCAGTCACACTGTCGGTGGTTTATGAATAAAGTGGTATCAGGACGTTTGGCTAGTATGTTTTTCATTTCCTCAGATCACACCTTCTTCTGCCTGTCCAAGTATAACAGGCGATATAACATGTTTCATCAGAAAATGCCTTCCAGTGCGTTTTAACTGCACTGCCTAATGTTGTGATGATTACTTGGTGCTCATTTTTGGGGCCGTTTTACTTTGGCTACTCTGTAAAAAACGAAACCGACTATGTAACTAGGTAAGAGTACGACTATGGGATTCTAATATTTTTGGTGCCCTGCTGTAAAATCTGACGATTTTCCTTTGGGAACACCATAAAAAAAGATTTGACTGAATGCGCATAACTACAAGTTTAGTTGACATTAAAATTTCAGATTGTGGCAGGGTCTGAATAATTTTCGTACACTTTCTTTGAAGATTTCCTATCATGTACGCAGTACGTAACCTTCTGGGTTTTTTCTGTAAGTTAATGTTTAATAGGTACAGTTTTCCACTGCAATTCGTTCGCGACGTCGCTATCTGCTGCAGGAACACATCTGAAATATCAGTCTGATATTTTTTTCTCATGTACTGTACTGTAGTAAAAAGTTTTGCAAATAGCCTTGGTAGTTAGCATAACTAAACTGCGAAACTTGACAGCAAAGACAGTTGTTCGTGCTTTCTTTAATTTCAATTTAACTGGATCGTATGTCTTATTTTGTTTACTTTAGCTGTCGTAGGTAAGAAGACAATTTCGAAAGTAAACAGTCAGTAAAATATTTAGTAATTATGCCTGAAAGACGTCTATAGCTCAGTGTTTTGAGACTCTTTCACTCAAGACACACAAACTTAGTTTGTGTTCGAAATTCATAATCGTACGATGGAGCTTTTATCGAATACTGTTGGAGTTATGGAAGTATTCCAGCAACACCTACCGATACCCAGAAGGTATTATCACAAAACATTTTTCATATTAAACAAGAAGCGTTTAGAGACCGGAGCAGGCCACTAATTCTTAAAAGAAAGCAGTTCTTCGGAAATGAAGTCATATTCTTCATTATGTTTTATCTGCCTATTCACCTACAATTAAGGAAACTGACAATAGTAGTTACTTCTAATTAGACATGCCCAGCTTGCGCTTTTGATAAAAATAAATAGTTGTTTTATACAATTTCCCGATTATTGTTTCAGGTATGCGTCTCCTGCTGTGACGAAATGTACTGCAACGAGGCTGTTCCAACTAACCATAGCACGGCTGTGTTCTCCAACACAAGAACCCGCTCAGCGGAGAAAGCTGTTGAGAAGAATGTCAGCAACAGATGCAGCGTGTGTGGGCTTCCCTTTTGTGACTTCATCATGGTAGCGCTGATGCTGTATCACAGTCTGTAATACACAAAATGGAACTTTAAAAATTGGTGTTGAACCGCTAACTATATCATGAATACTGAAACAAAATTTGGTTTCAAAGGATTATATAATTATAAGACAAGAATTAAAAATTAACGTAATTTGTGACCTCACTTACCAAAGGGAAGATGTGACGTTTCAGTGTCAGCAATTAACGGAAGGCAGTATTTGCTTTTATATCAAAAAGTATAAAAATGATAACTATTGTCAGAGCAGTCAGTCCAGAATAATTCGAAACAGATGTTATTAGACACTTCATAATTTTACCCCTTTTCTTCCGAACATCGAGTCCAGTTATAGCCTCCATCACATTATTATATTGACGTGCTGGACAAAAATGCACCTTCATGGAATGGCAAGAGTTGTAACACTTTAAATACAACTGCAAAATTACAGTAAAGAAATTCCCAAAAACTTGGAAAAACATAAGCCTTCAATTACTGTTAAGTGTTTTATGTTTCTCGGCAGCCATTGGATAACACTTTTGTAAGTATTTCTAGCATTTTATTATGCACAGCACGGATCACTAATTATTCACAGCTATTAAAATAGCAGAAAACTGTAAACCAGTTACATGCTTTATAACAGTGGCATACGACTTCGCCACGGACTACACAAACACTCTGAACTTTCCTTGAGCTATTCTGAATTGTCCGTATCTGCTGACGTGCTTTATTTTACAATCGTTCTCTGCCACTAATTGTTGTTTTATAAATAATTGGACCACTGCCGGAGATAACAAAAGTATGTAAACTTGCTTAATCTGTTTCATATGTTTCCTTGGATCCCCAGAAGGGTTCCCATTGTACTATAATTCACTGTCTGCTAACTTATTTTGCAGAAATGTGGAAGTTCCATATTAGCACTGAAAATGTTTTCGCAATTGTCATTATTGTTGATTGTTGTCATTGTTAATGTTTCTCTAAATTCTGCTAACTTCACTGCCAGTATTTTAAATGTTCACTTATTTAGCCTCTGACCTTATCTTTGTTTTGGTAACTTAAGATAGAGAATGGCACATAATTTCTTCATTAGGTCCATTTTATTTTCTACAAATAAAGTATTGTTGCTCTTACTTCCTTGACTAATACTAGATTTGTAGGAAGCTTCATCCGGTACCTCTGTGACGAATATGACCACATACTTCTTCCACATGCTGCTGGAATATTTCTCAACTCATGTTATTTTCTCAGAAATCCTTGTCCATATGAACTGAGTTTAGTGCAAACCATGTGATTCAGAGTTTGTGTGACACCGTCGCCTCCTGACCCATCACTGAAAGGATCAATGTTTGTATACTACATAAAGGAAAACTTTGCTAAAGTACACAGTGTGAAAATGTGGAGTGGAGTTGTCAGATCTGTAAACTGAAAATCAGTATGAGAACTCTGGACAGAGCCAAACGCAACATAAACGTCATTTCACATATTAGGCATTGTAAAACTCATATACAGTATACAACCAGCTCACGATTACCACTGCCATTATAAATCGTGTTTGAGAATCCAATTGTGTTTGAGAATTTGCTGTTTTTCTATTGTCGACTGCAAATTTCCTACTGTCGCATCTTTACTTAGGTAAATGATGGTTCACTTACTACCTCATGGATTTGGTATTGTTTAGTTTCTGCAAAAATAGGGACCTGTTTCAAGTGTTTGTTTTTTAATAGAGAGAATATCTATTAATTTTGTATCTAAATTTAAATACAAGTCATTCATCCTGAGTTTAGTCATACACTAAAGCTTTGGGGAGGAAAACAAGATAAATATATTTTTGAAATACATTAGTAGGATAATAACAATTAAAAACAAACGTGAAAGTGCGGAGTTGTACAACTGTAATACAAAATTTATGTCAAACTTTGTCTTACTGTTTATCACACACGTAATTTTTATTTTTAAGAAAAGGTTCTTCCTGAAGTTAAGATGTTTTTTGTAAATACACTAAAATTATATCGACATGCAGGGTAAATAGAAATATATGTATATATATATTTTTATGCTTCTCAAAAGTTGTGCTGCTGGGATTGTGTGAGCAGATTCGACCTTACTAATGGCCACACGAAATATTGGTTGAAATGTTTGACAAAACTATTATATGATGATTTGAAATTGTGTCCTGTCACATCTGGATTCCAGAGATATCTCCACTGGTATATACACAACCTCGAACATACACTTGCCGCATGAAACTGCATGGCATCTCATGTGGAAAGCAAACTTCACAACGATTACAAAAACAGTTAATCTGCTTTCAAAAAACTGAAATGTCTTAAATAATGGTTGCCGTAACAGATCATTTCATAAGGGAACTGGGTTTCGACTGAGAAGGTAAAATACCACGTATGTTCAGAATCTGACTGGTAAAACAGGCTTAAATTTCTTCATGAAGCAATTCATATCTTTCCTGTTTAATCACTGTACCTGTGTGTATCATGAATAAACGTTTCATTTTCACACTTAAAGTATTCTCAAAATAATTTATTAACTGAATAAAAGATTAATAAGTGTCCAACCTTATATGTATACAATATTTGTCAGTGCGTAAGAATTTCCTCATTGCACATCTACGTATTATCTATTACAAAATCCAATGCTGGTCACAAATTGGTATTCTACAGCATCTCTCTCAAAGAACAGTTGCACATGTTGATGTATGAAGTCCATTAATAGCATTTCAGTGTAATTCTGATATTTTATTCTTGTTATCAAATATCAAATCACAACAGTTAAGGAACGCTGGAGATCGACATTCCACCGATGTCAGTTGGACAAGAAGGATCATAAAATCAGCAGCGTTCATCTTTTATTTGCCTGAGGTAGCTTAGGAAAACTGAAAATTAATGAAATGAGGAGTCTGAATGCTGCTCTGTCTGAAGTACGTCAGTTGACTTAAACAAACTACCACATTCCTTGGAAAACCATACTAGTCTTTAATGAAGTACATAATCCGTTACCGTAATTAAAGTATTCTCTTAGGTTAAAACAGAACTTTTTTGGTTACTCACCTTACAAATTATACCTACAGAAAATTTTAATATGAGAACGAATTCAAGTTCAACACTAAAGCGAAACTGAAACTATTCTTTTGTGAAAAACACACATTTATAACCATTTATTCGAGTGGATAAATATTCCGTCTCTTCTAATCCTTTGTATTCATCTCGATAATATCCTTATCTTTCACATCGGATATTTTCATTAAATTGTTCCTATTGTCAATTTAAGACTTTCTCTTCAAGCTTTGTGAACATGAAATTGTCTAAATATGGCTTATATAACTGATGGCCACTACATGAAGAATTTAATACACCAAATATTTATGAATGCTGTCCTAGGACACGGCACGAATTAGTTGCTGTTCGTAAGGCGCTGGAAATCGTCCTGACTGCTGTCAAGCGATAAAAAGCTGAAGCAAATGTGTGTTTGCCAAAGTACTCAAAGTTACTAACCAGAAATACGAAAGGTACCTCGAGTACTCCAGTGGATAAAGTGTGCTCCCTAGGAAGTATACCAACTTTAGTTAGTCAATGACTTAACTATAAGTTGTGAGCCATTGATAGGTCTTGGGGCACTGTACAAGGGAGGCGTGAATCAGGGAGAACTCTAAGCAAATCGCAGCCAGTGGACACATTTTACCTGTTGGGAAGCGTATTAGCTCCCATGCAGGAAGTACAGAAGTGTAGTACTCAGTCAATAGACGACAGCTCTAATGAATGGTGAATTCTGGTACCCCTTAGAGTGATCACAAGAAGGAATGGAAATGATCACCTTGTGCCCATAATCCATATGCCCGCAAGATACTTTCAACATGCTGAAAAGGCTCTTCTGTCAGCCGTTGAGGGAAAAAGCTTCAGTCAGTAATAGGTGATGGGCAAGTTGGAAGAAACGATACCTATTGTCTGGACTTCGAAGTCATTCTTGGATCAACACAATGACTGGCGGATAAATATGAGAAGACCATAATTGTTTACGGAATCTTAACGAAGATCACAGTCTGCAACATTCTCTCCAGAGCTGACCATGACCACTGGTTGTAAGTCTAGTAGAAGGCTTCACCAGAGACTTCGAAGGTGCTGTGACAAGCTAGGCTGCGACTTCCAAGACTAGTGTTAAGAACATTAGGGTGTCGCTAAGTAGGTCACATGTCGGAGGCTGCTACCTAGATAACTGTGTATATTGGATTCACACAAGGGTTTTAATATTATTTGGATATAACTACAGGAGACTATTGGCGGCAGACCAAAAGAAATCCCCCTATAGATGCAACTATAAAATCCAAGTATTGAGCTACCGATGTATTCGAAAGAAGGCCCCAGAAATTGAAGTAACCTAAAATCAGTGGAGCTCGAGTAATACTATATGCAGAAGTTGATTAAAACACGTAACATAGAGCATGGATATTTTTGGGGTAAATGTAAGTGTACATCGAAGGATAGGCTAATCGGAAATAGATGGGATGTGTTCGTCGCAGTAGTACCAAAAACTCAAATTCGACAGATATAAATTGAAGCTACAAACGGTGTCGTTTGGACAAGGCTCAGTATGAAGTGTGGGCATAAACCTCTTTGAGGATGTTCACACTGAAACTAGTATCAGGGACCGTGAGAATTAAAATACTATTTACCTACTAACAAGGGACAGCTGAAACTAAATAGAGAAATTTGCCTTTTCGCTGAACTAGGTATTAGTGACATATATCAAGGAGGTTTTAGAAATATTTAGCTCTGGACAGACGCATGTTGAACAACTTTTCCTCAGGTTTAAAACAATAGTTAACCAGGAACTGGATAGATAAGTACCTAGTGAAACAGGTCATGAGGGACACTTCATGGTATACAGCAGTTGTAAAGGTACTTCTAAATAAACATACATTTAGTTACACAAGAAAATGTTCGCCATAATTTTAAACGTAACGTCCGCAACGACACCTCTGGTAGTGATCTCGAATCTGTAATCAATGCGCTTTTGTACAGTGTACAGATAAACAGTGTGAGAGAAGAATGTTTTGTTTAATCGGTTGCAGTTTAAAATGACTGCAAAATATATGAAGCGTCACGAGGCAGTGTTCTTTGTAAATCATCCAAAGTGACCAAAGCTTTCATATGGAGCTGCTGCTAAAATTCTTAGAAAGTCAAAGACATTCGTTGCGAAGTGGGTCAAACGATATTTAAAGGAAACGTGGATGATTGATAGGAGAGAGGGCTAAGGTCCCAAGATATAATCGATAATGGCGATGATTGGATTAGCTATTAGGTAATTGTGGAATGAGTAATAACACGTATTTTCATGTAAACATATATTTATAACAGTGTCTTTTATTTCATAGAGATAACGGTGTACACTTTCTTCTGAAACTGGGTGTAGACTACACTGCCTATGCTGAAATACACTCAGTCGCAAAAGTATTCGGACAGTGGGAAGTTTCACAATGAGTACTCGAGAAACACTGACTGTGAAATATATATGCGTAACAACATTAATTACAAAAGAATTGTTGTATTATTTCGTTTCCAAAACATAAATAACAGAAAAATTAACAAAAAAATGAAACATCCTGCACACCCTGCTGCTACAAAAGTATTCGGACACTGTCCAATAAATGTTCATAAGTTGTACGACGAAAATGTCAATACCTTGTGGGTCCACCTTTCATTTTCAATACCTCCTCCAATCTACTAGGCACACTTTCCACGAGTTTTTTCGTGAAATCTGGGCCTATATTTGCCCATTCTTGGCGCAGTTTCTCTTTCAAGCTCCCCTTCGTATAGATGTTGTCCGCGCGGAGAGTCCGTTTCAATTTATCCCACAAATGTTCGATTGGGTTAAGGTCTGGTGATTGGGGAGGGGGTGCAATACTTTCGGGCAATTGAAGAGCAACCACATTTGTACAATATGCGCGGTATGCTTGGGATCATTATCCTGATAAAAATGAAAGTTGTTCGCAATACCTAGATGTCGTGCACTCTGCTTCAAATGTCATCGCAGTATATTCAAATACGCTTCCTTGTTCATCGTATCATCAATGAACACTAAATCACCCACACCATTTCCGGACATGCATCCCCACACCATGATGCTCCCACCTCCAAACTTTACTGTTGGTTTGAGGTTGCTGGGATTCAGCTCTTCATTGGTCTTTCGCCACACGTTTGCCTTTCCGTCGCTTTTCCATAATGTAAATTTACATTCGTCGCAAAATATCACCCGATTCCACCAAGCCTGATCGTATTCGGCGTATTCCCTCGCAAACTGCATACGTTTCTTCTGGTTCACTGCATTTATGAATGGCTTTCGCCGTGCCACTCGACCATGATACTGCGATCGTCGTAGTACTCTCCTCACGGTTTCGGGATGAGCTTTTATACCAAGGTCTCCCTCCACCTCACTTGCAGTTCGTGTGGCAGATATTTTCGGATTCTGTTGAACCTTTCGCACAATCACACTCTGTGAAAATGTCCGTGGCCGCTCTGTACTGCAACGGAATTCCAATCGGTCTTCTTTCTCGAACCGTTTAATAATGTCGAGAACTGTACTTTTCTTCATGTTCATTATTTTTTTATATTTCACAGGTTTTCCCCTTCGCGTGATGATAAAAGACAAGTTGCCCTTGCTCGAACGTAGAACACATCCCTCTGCGTCCCATCGTCGACCTGCACAGGCTCGCGATACGTGTTTACTTATCATCGCTATCGTCTCGCGGAAATGTCGGACACAATGTAGTCGCTTCACCCTCTGTGCGTCTCGGAATGAACTATTCTCCCACGTTGTCCGCCTTTGTCCGAATACTTTTGTTGCACCTTCCCATGCCGTTTTCAGGAAATATTAGGTAACAGACACGTGCCCAACAACAATTCTTCGTATTTGACGCGTGTTTCACGTTGCGACATCGTACCCAGAGTCCCAAATACATTACAAAGTGCAATTTCTGTATTAGTTCATGCGGCAAACTGCAAAATTATGCGCCGTTACGTGCTGTCCGAATACTTCTGCGACTGAGTGTACATGTGTTTGTTAATCAAGAGGGCAATACGTAAAGCCTTCATCGACAACAGTAGCAGAATTTACACGTTCAGTGAACTGGGTAAACAGGAAGTAGTTTCATACCTCAAAGAGGAATTTGAAACATTTAGCTCTAAAGAGGAGTGACTAGAAGAATTGTTGTTCAAATTTACTAGAACAGTTATCATTCACTAGACAGATATTTACCTCGTAGAACAAATCACGGTATGAGGGACCATCCATGGTATACTTTCACTGTAAGGAAACTTATCAACTAACAGTGACTGTTACACAAGAGATGTATATAACACAAGGCTACAGATAGAAACATGCTAAATGCAACGCATTTTGATGTAAAAGGGCAATGTATGAAGCCTTCAATGACTACAGCAGCATAATTTGATAAAAATACTTCTTATAATACTCAAATAAATTCTAGTGGTGTGTAAAGAAACTGATGCTAGCAAAGCAATAGGAAAGATGTTGAACTGGGTTGTCAAATGTTCCTTAACGGTAGAAATACAGAAGTAGTGCTCCACTACACGAAGGCAAAGATGAGTGATATAGATGTTAGTGTCAATGGCACTGAGAAACAGTTAAAGACCTGTCAAATTCGGTGCAGAGTTTGCATCTGAGTTAGTCTCTTTTATCTAAAACATACCGTAGGTCTCTCAAACAAAAAACTGTGCTTAATGATTGGAAAAACACAGGAAAAGCGAGTATATACACTCCTGGAAATGGAAAAAAGAACACATTGACACCAGTGTGTCAGACCCACCATACTTGCTCCGGACACTGCGAGAGGGCTGTACAAGCAATGATCACACGCACGGCACAGCGGACACACCAGGAACCGCGGTGTTGGCCGTCGAATGGCGCTAGCTGCGCAGCATTTGTGCACCGCCGCCGTCAGTGTCAGCCAGTTTGCCGTGGCATACGGAGCTCCATCGCAGTCTTTAGCACTGGTAGCATGCCGCGACAGCGTGGACGTGAATCGTATGTGCAGTTGACGGACTTTGAGCGAGGGCGTATAGTGGGCATGCGGGAGGCCGGGTGGACGTACCGCCGAATTGCTCAACACGTGGGGCGTGAGGTCACAGTACATCGATGTTGTCGCCAGTGGTCGGCGGAAGGTGCACGTGCCCGTCGACCTGGGACCGGACCGCATCGACGCACGGATGCAAGCCAAGACCGTAGGATCCTACGCAGTGCCGTAGGGGACCGCACCGCCACTTCCCAGCAAATTAGGGTACTGTTGCTCCTGGGGTATCGGCGAGGACCATTCGCAACCGTCTCCATGAAGCTGGGCTACGGTCCCGCACACCGTTAGGCCGTCTTCCGCTCACGCCCCAACATCGTGCAGCCCGCCTCCAGTGGTGTCGCGACAGGCGTGAATGGAGGGACGAATGGAGACGTGTCGTCTTCAGCGATGAGAGTCGCTTCTGCCTTGGTGCCAATGATGGTCGTATGCGTGTTTGGCGCCGTGCAGGTGAGCGCCACAATCAGGACTGCATACGACCGAGGCACACAGGGCCAACACCCGGCATCATGGTGTGGGGAGCGATCTCCTACACTGGCCGTACACCACTGGTGATCGTCGAGGGGACACTGAATAGTGCACGGTACATCCAAACCGTCATCGAACCCATCGTTCTACCATTCCTAGACCGGCAAGGGAACTTGCTGTTCCAACAGGACAATGCACGTCCGCATGTATCCTGTGCCACCCAACGTGCTCTAGAAGGTGTAAGTCAACTACCCTGGCCAGCAAGATCTCCGGATCTGTCCCCCATTGAGCATGTTTGGGACTGGATGAAGCGTCGTCTCACGCGGTCTGCACGTCCAGCACGAACGCTGGTCCAACTGAGGCGCCAGGTGGAAATGGCATGGCAAGCCGTTCCACAGGACTACATCCAGCATCTCTACGATCGTCTCCATGGGAGAATAGCAGCCTGCATTGCTGCGAAAGGTGGATATACACTGTACTAGTGCCGACATTGTGCATGCTCTGTTGCCTGTGTCTATGTGCCTGTGGTTCTGTCAGTGTGATCATGTGATGTATCTGACCCCAGGAATGTGTCAATAAAGTTTCCCCTTCCTGGGACAATGAATTCACGGTGTTCTTATTTCAATTTCCAGGAGTGTAAGAAGTCTAGCAGATGTAATTTGCAAAATTACGTCCAATATCATTTACAGCCATGAACTGCACAATCTTAGGAAATATTCTGTACTTGAAAGTAGCGAGGCATCTCTAACAAAATTCCCTCCTCATTCCGACCAGCATGGGTTCCTAAACAATCGATCGTGTGAAACCCAACTTGCACATTATTCACATGAGATTCTTAAAGAGAGTGGTCTATGCGTTTAGGTGGATACAGTATTTCTTGACTTCCAAAAAGCATTTGACCCAGTATCACAACAACTTTTATTAACAAAAGTATGATCATATAGTGTATCAAATTAAATTTGTGATTGGACTGAGGATTGCTTTGTAGGAAGAGCAGAGCACATTACCTTAGATGAAGAGTCGTCGATAGAACTAGATGCAATTTCAGGTGTCTTCCAGGAACCCTAAGCAACTTCAGACGTGCTCCAGTGAAGTAAGCCTATACAAGGACCCTATTCATGTCGTATATTAATGATCTGGCAAAAATAGTGACTTCAAGCATTTTACATGTGATGCAGTTATCTATAATGCCGTACTATATGAAAGAAACTGCACAAGTATCCATTCAGAAGGTGCCAAGACATCAAAGTGATGCAAAGATTGTCAAATACTTTAAATGTTCAATTGGCTACTTCATAAAATGCAGAAAAGTCCTATCCTATTACTACGACACCAGTGAGTCAAAATTGGAGTCAGTCAACTCATACATATACGTAGGTGTATAGGGATATGGCATTTAATGATCATGTTGAGGCAGTCGTAGGTAAAGCAATTTGCAGGCATTAGTTCTTGGTAGGATAATTGGAAAATGCGGTTAATCTACAAATGAAATAGTTTAAAAGAACAGCCGTACATCCCATCTTTGCATAGTGTCAAAGTGCGTGAGACACATACCATATATGACTAACATGGTGTATTGAACATGCACGAAAAGGGGCAACACAAATGGTCACAGGCTTTACCCATGGGAGAACGACACAGAAATGCTGGGAAATCTGAATCAGCTAATCAGCTTGAAGACTGACGCCAGCTACTCTGCAAATGCCTACTGACAAAGTTTCTAGTACTAGCATTTTGTGAATAATCTGGGAAACTACTACAGCCCCTACGTATCGCTCGAACAGGGAGTTCGGAAACAACACTAGATTAAATACAGTGATGACAAAGGCATTCAGTCATTCCTCCCGAGCTCCATACGCGAATATAACGGGAAGAAACACAAATATGTGACCCAATGATAAGTACACTCTGCCCTTTAATTCACAGTGGTTTGCAGTATTTGGATGAAAATTTATTTTCCATAGCTTGTGTTTTTGCATGGGTTTCCACGTAATCATTGAGTCAATGTAAAATTGTTTAATGGCCACATTCTGATGCGACCAAGCAACTTCACATTTCTGATACTTCTTACACGTGTCCTGTATTCAGCCCCATACAAAATCATTAGTGTTCGGTGTTGAACGATACAGGGCAGAGGTACAGAGTTTAGAAAGTTCTTGCGCTAAAATACTAAATTCCATATACAAATGCAGTACACGTACAGATAAGAAAAAAGTGAGCTGCTTTACATAACACACACAGTCACACAATTCCCTATCTAGCGTAGCACATACACTGATAAGCCAAAACATTAAGACCACCTGCTTAATAGCTTCTTTGTCCGTCTCTGGAACGAAATACACTACTGATTCTACGTATCAGGGATACGATAGTTTGTTGATATGTTTGTACCCGCATGTGGCATGTCTACGCACAAATCATGTAATTCGCGTAAATAACGAGTCGCTGATTTTCGTGCTCGGTGATGGCGCTCAGTAGCGACAAAGATGGGTTCCATAGGATTTACATCAAGCGAATTTGGTGTCCGAGATATCAACGTGAGTTCGCCATACTGCTCCTCAAACTACCCTACCACGGTGCTGGCTCCGAGACACGGACAATTATAGTGGTGAAACACGACATCGCCGTCGGGGAAGACTTTAGGCACGAAGGGATGGAGGGGGTTCGCAACTGTCAGCGTGTCTTCGATTATCATCACAGGTCCCATGCAGGCGCAGGAGAACGCCTGCATAGCATAATACTGCTCCCACCAGCCTGCGTCTGTGGCACGCTACACGTTTCGAGTCGCCGTTCACCTCGATGACGGCGTTTGTAGAGACGATCACCGACCTAGTCTAGCAAAAATGTGATTCACCCGAGGGGCTGACACGTTTCCATTGCTCAAAAGCCGAATACCGATAGCACCGTGCCGACTGCACCCTAACTGACGATGTCGTTGAGTCAAAATGTGAACACGTAGAGGTGGTCTACTCTATGTTTAACAATGTACTATAAACAGTGTGCTCCGAAACACTTGCTCTTTCTGCATAGATGCTATAGATCACCATCTATCCTATTTTACAGTGCAGATAAGGCACCAAACCCCACATTCTGTGAAGAGTCGTGGACGTCCAACCATTTAGCGCCTAGCAGGAGTTTCGGTGTCCTTCTACCTCTTCCAATAGCGGCTCACGACAGCAGCACGTGAACACTCTACCAACTTCGCCGTTTACGAGATACTCGTTCACAGGCTCTGCGTAATAATAATCTGCCCTTCGTCAAAGTTGCTTATATCAACGGATTTCCCCATCTACAGCCCATATCTTCTCTAGGGTGATCCCCCGGCCGTGTCTGCCGTGCTTACATACTTTCGTTATCTCGTCACGTGCCCGCAACTCCACCAGGCGGGATCCAACATCGCGGTGGGGAGTGGTCATAATGTTTCGGCTGATCAGTGTATTCTGTAGCTACTCTGGAATTTAGAATGACAAACATGTAGCAAAAATAAACACAGTATACTATACATACTGTAAGCCAAAACTTGGTATTATTTATTGATTTATGCTTGATTATTCCTTACTGTAGTCTAGCTGGTTGGAAATTTAGACATTTGTCATTCATAGTAGTCAATTTTGGAAGGTAAATTTACCAACAAGGGACATGCGCCGATAGCAAAATTTCTGACCGTCAGCCTACGACGCATACGCTATCTACACTACTGACCATTAAAATTGCTACACCAAGAAGAAATGCAGATGATAAACGGGTATTCATTGGACAAATATATTACACTATAACTGACATGAGATTACATTTTTACGCAATTTGGGTTCGCAGATCCTGAGAAATCAGTACCCAGAACAACCACCTCTGGCCGTAAGAACGGCCCTGATACGCCTGGGCATTGAGTCAAACAGAGCTTGGATGGCGTGTACAGGTACAGCTGCCCATGCACCTTCAACACGATACCACAGTTCATCAACAGTAGTGACTGGCGTATTGTGACGAGCAAGTTGCTTGCCCACCATTGACCAGACATTTCAATTGGTGAGAGATCTGGAGAATGTGCTGGCCAGAGCAGCAGTTGAACATTTTCTGTATCCAGAAAGGCCCGTACAGGACCTGCAACATGCGGTCGTGCATTATCCTGCTGAAATGTAGGGTTTCGCAGGGATCGAATGAAAGATATAGCCATGGGTCGTAACACATCTGAAATGTAACGTTC
Organism: Schistocerca piceifrons; assembly: GCF_021461385.2. Lineage (NCBI taxonomy): Eukaryota > Metazoa > Arthropoda > Insecta > Orthoptera > Acrididae > Schistocerca > Schistocerca piceifrons. Next base: position 331,956,363 of record NC_060149.1, read on the forward strand.
ACTGTTCAAAGTGTCGTCAATGCGAACAAGAGGTGACCGAGACGTGTATCCAGTGGCACCCCATACCATCACACCGGGTGATACGCCAGTATGGCGATGACGAATACACGCCTCCAATGTGCGTTCACCGCGATATCGCCAAACACGGATGCGACCATCATGATGCTGTAAACAGAACCTGGATTCATCCGAAAAAATGACGTTTTGCCATTCGTGCACCCAGGTTCGTCGTTGAGTACACAATCGCAGGCGTTGCTGTCTGTGATGCAGCGTCAAGGGTAACCACAGCCATGGTCTCCGAGGTGATAGTCCATGCTGCTGCAAACGTCGTCGAACTGTTGGTGCAGTTGGTTGTTGTCTTGCAAACGTCCCCATCTGTTGACTCAGGGATCTAGACGTGGCTGCACGATCCGTTATAGCCATGCGGTTAAGATGCCTGTCATCTCGACTGCTAGTCATACGACGCCGTTGGGATCCAGCACGGCGTTCCGTATTACCTTCCTGAACCCACCGATTCCATATTCTGCTAACAGTCGTTGGATCTCGACCAACGCGAGCAGCAATGTCGCGATACGATAAACCGCAATCACGATAGGCTACAATCCGACCGCCGGCCGGGGTGGCCGAGCGGTTATAGGCGCTACAGTCTGGAACCGCGCGACCGCTGCAGTCGCAGGTTCGAATCCTGCCTCGGGAATGGATGTGTGTGATGTCCTTAGGTTAGTTTGGTATTAGTAGTTCTAAGTTCTAGGGGACTGATGACCTTAGAAGTTAAGTCCCATAGTGCTGAGAGCCATTTGAACCATTTTTTACAATCCAAACCTTTATCAAATTCGGAAGCGTGATGGTATGCAATTCTCCTCCTTACACGAGGCATCACAACAACGTTTCACCAGGCAACGCCGGTCAACTGCTGTTTGTGTATGAGAAATCGGTTGGAAACTTTCCTCATGTCAGCACGTTGTAGGTGTCGCCACCGGCGCCAACCTTGTGTGAATGCTCTGAAAAGCTAATCATTTGCATATCACAGCATCGTCTTCCTGTCGGTTAAATTTCGCGTCTGTAGCACGTCATTTTCGTGGTGTAGCAATTTTAATGGCCAGTAGTGTATTCTCCCTCAATGTTTAATAAGTCAGTCCCTTCCATAATTTTCTAAGAAGAATGAAGAGGCGCAATATGCGAACGCTTTTGTACGACACAGTTAAGTTATTTCACTTTAATTTCCAGTATCGCATACCACCTTGTTCTGATCGCACTCACACTACAATTATAGTCACTCATTAGTCACGAGCTTACATGAATTTACCACTGCTGATTCCTTACAGTATGGTTCCCCGTTTTAAGTATATAACAGCTTCCCAATAATTAATTAATACTGTGCTTCAAAAATGTAGTATTTTTAACACGATTGCTTTTCTAACATAAACCCGCGTGCTACTCTCGTGATGGCTCTCGTGTGATGCCTCACTCCTTTGCGCCAAACGATCTCCAGGCGCCAGTCTATTCCTTCTGGAACTATGAGGCATCTCTGTCAATGATTCCGCTGTAGCAAAGGAGCGTGGGGGGGGATCCGATCCGACAAGTGCAGACTCGATATCTGTATCATTACATCCTCCAGCTAACTGTTTTCAAAACAGCCTGCAACAAGGATTTTTAAGAAATAAAAAAATCCTTTCAGTTACTGAAAAAGAAATTCCCCATAGTTGAAAATACTCGAAAGTGCCAATGGTGTCCTTATAGCTTGGGAAAACTATCTTTATGCTTTTCTTTCCAGATTTATATTCCTCACATACCACATCCATCAATCCACATTAGTTTTGAGGTTAACAAATGGTTCAAATGGCTCTGAGCACTTTGCGACTTAACTTTTGAGGTCATCAGTCGCCTAGAACTTAGAACTAATTAAACCTAACTAACCTAAGGACATCAAACACATCCATGCCCGAGGCAGGATTCGAACCTGCGACCGTAGCGGTCGCTCGGCTCCAGACTGTAGCGCCTAGAGCCGCACGGCCACTCCGGCCGGCAACAAACAAATATTCAATTTCACGATGTATAGAATTATTCACATAGGAAAATATCGAACTGAAGATCACGATTACATTTCGTTGTAGAGTATTTCAAAATTCAGGAAACGTTTAAGCCTTGCTAAAAGAAAAATACTTAGAAACACGTTTTACAAAATTCTTCACACCACACTTTGTTATTAACTTCTACCAAACAATACATATCAGGTAAGTATTTCAATAAAAAAGGTGTTCTGTATGACAACAAATCTGCAAATCAAGGTACCATTGCTTATCTCAGTGCTCTGAAAGCTAATAAACCTGAATGACACGATTAACAAGACGTAAATTGAAAATTTCAGTTAGTTGCAAAAAAAACATAAATAAGAAAAAAAACGAATGAAGTGGCACAATTTCAGAGACTCTACTGGTCTCATATAGCTGGGATTTTATGTATATAGATTGAAGCGACGAGTGTAAATTTGTACCAAGCCCGGGACTAGAACCGGGTCTCCTGCTCACTAGACAGGTGCGTTTACCACTAAGTCACCTGGACACAGCGATTCACGCACCTGCACGGATTACCATGGCATGCCTCCCTCCTTGATCCAGTTGTCATTGTTGCCCAATCTATTTCAAATTCTCCCTCACACATGAACAGAATTGCCGATGCTCTTCATGTTCTCAGTATCGAACGTAAGTGCGGGATCCAGCCTGAAACCCAGGTGTAGTTACTTATAAAAATGAAATGACACAGTTTCAGAGACTTTAAAGATCTCATACTGATATGATTTTAGGTATATAGACTGAAGAGGTGAGTGAAAATTTGTACCAAGGTCAGGAATCGAACCCGGGGCTCACCATTTCTGTGTATGTACATAAAAAGAAAAAAACCATTCTGTGAATTCGTGCGCACGTCTTTACATTGCACAGCTAAACACACCGGGAGATACTACTGGGATATCAAACTGGATCCACACGCACGCACAAACTTCATCACTGCGACGTGCTGCAAACTTACTCTCTTCGCACGCTGCCCTGGTATAGCGCTGCGTTACATACACAACGACTAGGCGAGCTACCGACAGTTGTCCTGCACCTGTTGTTGTTAGCTGACGGGGTTGACGTCCGTTCTCGTAGAAGACGCCCAGCCAGCTGCTGAATCCCCCCCTCCCATCGGTTGCCGCCCTGCGTGAAGTCTCGCCAATGGCGAAGCTGCTCTCCATAGTGCCGTTCTGCATTTAAATACAGGGCCTCTCCACACCGACTCTCGACATGTAAGAACTCATTACGCTGTGTGAGTCACTGCTTCTTCTCGTAAACTCTTTGCGCCCGCTTGCAACTGCCACACCACCGAACAAGTGTCGAAGGTGCTGGGCCCACTCTGTCTGCCTGTGCTTAAACATATCAGTCTAAATAAGTGGCTGCGTAACTGAATACGTTCAAAGTAAACTTAATGAGCACAAAACAGAGGTGTACAAAGATAACACTTCTTTAGCATTGTTCATAAACACAGTCAAGATAAATACGTAGCATTGCTCTTAAGAGAAGCCTTTTACTACTCTCAGTCTGTTTTGGAAATCCTACCTGAACCTTTCAATTATCATGGGTAGCTGTCCAGCTGCTACACTTCCTATATTGGAAAACCCTTTATTTTGCTGTTTATTTCTTCCCATGTAAGCTCATTTGCTTCTTTCTCACTGTTCGGAGATATACTACATTATTTATGATCTACTAAATTTTTCTCTTCTACTTCATCTTCACAAGCTGGTATCGGTATATGCTGGAAAAAACCTTGCATTGTATCTACTGTTGTTTTGTCATTAAATATCACTTTTTTGTCCTTTTCTCAGTCGTAAAACCTCATTTCAGTTTTTCCATAATTGATCTCTTCATTGTGCTACTTCAGCCAATTAGAGCCTGTAATTACTGCCTCTTGCAAATTAAGCACGTCTATAGCGTCGATTCGATATGATTCTCCTTCTGTTTCAACCTACAACATTACCTGACTGTTTCCCCGTATTCACCTACAGCAACTTTTATTTTGAATCCACTGAAAGATAAACTCTGTATATCATTTCCTTATTTCACTAATTCTTTATACACGTTGTTTGCTATCGCACACAGCTGGCTTCCCGAGACGACTAAGGTTGAGCCACGTGCCGACATATTTTAACTTGGATTATAAGTGTTATTATTGCCTTATCTTTCAATATAGCGGTTTCTTCTAACAAATCTTTTTCTACGTCTGGCCAGTGCTGAAACTATATGTTTCCCAAGCTCTTATTCTTTGCCGATTCCGCCCCACTTCCCGGCCTCCAACCTACGCATCAATGTTCACGAGAGCCGCGCTCTTCTTCCTCTCGTCCTCCTGTCTCTCTCTCTCTCTTCGTGGTATCTGCCGTGTCCCTGGCATCTTTTTTTCTGTTTTCATTTCTCCACTCTTGTTCATGACGTATCCCGTGCTGCAGTGTTGCATTACTTAATTCCTTGCGCTTCTGGCTGCCTATCCTCTCTCTCTCTAACTGCGCAAATAGATCATGGCCTGCTCTACTGAGTCAATAATTGTTCTTATTAAATAGATATGTATTTCACATGGTAGTTATTGTACCTCCCATCCCGCCACATTTTTCTTGTCAAAGGGTGTGTCAGGATATTTGTTTCTCGCTAATTTGTTTTCCAGTAACTCACCGTACGTTCCATCCATTCTCCTATCACATGGACGATTAAATATAGAAATTGGAATATCGTCCTGTTGGCTCTTGGAACAATGTTTTTTAAGGAACATTTTGCAGATCTTGCATACTTAACGTGTCCGTTTTCTAACCACACACCCCAGTCGCATATCCCAGTTATATGCTTCGTCGCCGGCCGCGGTGGTCTAGCGGTTCTAGGCGCTCAGTCCGGAACCGCGCGACTGCTACGGTCGCAGGTTCGAATCCCGCCTCGGGCATGGATGTGTGTGATGTCCGTAGGTTAGTTAGGTTTAAGTAGTTCTAAGTTCTAGGGGACTGATGACCACAGATGTAAAGTCCCATAGTGCTCAGAGCCATTTGAACCATTTATGCTTCGTCCTCCATTTGATTTCTGACATAAGCAACCTTTGTTTAGTCACTCCATCTTTACGGAAATACCCCGCGAAAATGTTTAATGAATGCAGTTGGATTCAACCTGCCGTTAGGATAGAATCTACTGAATTTACAGCTATGTATAAATTCTACTTGGAGGTCATTCTTGGGCACTATTGGAGCTTGGCCACTTGCCGACGTTGCTTCACTGCGTAGTTTGCTGTTAACTGCTGTTCAACCTATTGTTTAATAGTTTGCTGTACTTCCTGTACTTCTTCTACCTCTTGCTTCACGACTTTTACTTTCTGCTCGATCTCCTTTACACGTTTACTAATTACCTTTAGCCTTTGTGCAGTCATATTCGCCAGAATAGCTATCGCCTCTATTACCTTCATTACGTTCTCATGTTGCTGTCTTTCATAATCCTTTACATTTTTAATTAGTTTCCCGCTTCCCTTGTTGTGATTTTACTTATTTGTTTATTTTGTTTTGTTCTTCCCTTCCTTTCCTTGTTTTCCCATCCATCTTTTCCTCTCGCATTTCAAACATTTCCTTGATATCCTCAATTTCTCCAATTTTTTATCAACATTCTCTATTACAGATGCTTTAATTTCCTTTTGTTCCCTCTGCGTTTCTCCCAATGCTTCTATTAATTGTTCTAGACCAATACTGGTTTCTAACCTCGGTTTTAGCGTTTCTACGAACACGTTTCCCGCGTTTATCGTTTAGGGCGTGGCTAAGTTTCCCACAGTTTCCTGTGCTATGCGATTTTCAGAGGAAAATTCAGTCTTGTCACTGTTCAAATATTCCTCCCCATTGTACTCTTTTCCCTTTTTAATTTCGCGTTCTGATAAATGTGGTTCCTCTTCCTCTACACTGGACTCATAGTCGCCTTCATCTGATACACTCCACAGGCAATTCTGGCTCCATTTTTGCAATTTTATGTTTATTATTACGTTTCCTGAATATTACACAATTTCTATCAATATTTAAAATTCTGAAACATCGCTTTTCGTCACACACAGTTGTAATCACTTCATATCGTCTGCTGCACTGTTAAACTGTTTCTACAACAATACTTTTGGTTACTGGCCTACAGCAACTTGCGTTCTACACTGAAGCGCCAAAGAAACTGGTATGCATATTCAAATACAGAGATAAGTAAATAGGCAGAATACTGCGTTACGGTCGGCAACGCCTATATACGACAACATGTGTCTGGCGCAACGACGACTCAAGAAACTCGTTCAACGTGACAGAAGTTCAAACCTTCTGCAGATTGCTGCAGGTTTCAATACTGGGCCATCAATGTGTCAACGTGCCAACCATTCAGCGAAACATCATCGATATGGGCTTTCGGAGCCGAAGGCCTACTCGAGTACCCTTGATGACTGCTCGACACAAAGCTTTACGCCTCGCCTGGGCCCATCAACACCGACATTGGACTATTGATGACTGGAAATATGTTGCCTGGTCGAACGAATCTCGTATTAAATTGTATAGAGCAGATGGACGTGTACGGGTATGGACCCTCTATGTCAGCAGGCGACTGTTGAAGCTGGTGGAGGCTCTGTAATAGTGTGCGGCGTATGCAGCTACAGTGATATGGGACCCGTGATACGTCTAGATACGCTTCTGGCAGGTGACACGTACGTAAGCATCCTGTCTGATCACCTGCAACCATTCATGTCCATTGTGCAATCCGACGGACTTGGGGAAATTCCAGTAGGACAATGCGACACCCCACACGTTCATAATTGCTACAGAGTGACTCCAGGAAAACTGTTCTGAGTTTAAACACTTAGCTGGCCACCATACTCCCCAGACATGAACATTATTGAGCATATCTGGGATACTTTGCAGCTTGGTGATCAGAAGAGATCTCCACCCCCTCGTACTCTTAAGTATTTTTGGGCAATCCTGCAGGTATGATGGTGTCAATTCCCTCCAGCACTACTTCAGGCATTAGTCGAGTCCATGCCCCGTCGTGTTGTAGCACTCCTACGTTCTTGCGGGGGTCCTACACGATATTAGGCAGGTGTACCAGTATCTTTGGCTCTTCAGTGTATATTTTCTGTTGCTGCCGTCTGCTGTACTGCTGGCAGCTGTTAGTTGTGATGTGCCATCTGCTTCATCCTTTGTCCCGTTCTGCGGTCTGGCTCCTCCTTGTTTCTTGCAGCGGTCGTTCCATCGTATACAAATGTTTGAAAACTATTCTTGCGCTTTTTCCGTTCTTCCTTCGACTGCCTCCGAAGATTTGAGTAATTCGTGTTATGCGTCAAAAGTAATTTGGCCCCTCATTTTTTCTTCACACCAACATCCGAAGATTTAAGCAGTTTGATGTTGCCATGCGTCGCCAAATGTATCTTGGCACCTTGTATTTCTCTCCCCGCTTGCATCCAAAGACTTGAACAGTCCAGTAATGTCACCAGTCGACAAATTTAAGCTGCCTCTCCGTGCTCTTTATTGATTTAAATGTGATTATTAGTTGCTGTAGTCTAACTGGCTGGAAAATTAGGCCAGGGACATTCATAAGCAACCAGTTGGTGGGGAGGGGGGCAACTCACTCCCAAGTTACATGAGCCGATAGCTAAAATTCCAACTGTGAGCCTACTACACATGTCCTATCTTTTCTCCCACACTCTTCTATAAATCAGTATCTTTGAAAACTTTCTAATAATAATGAAGAGGTTGCAATATGTGAACACTTTTGTACTACACAGTTAATTTATTTCACTTTAATTTCAAGTATCGACTCCTTACTTGTTGTGATAGCACTCACTCTACAATTACAGTCACTTATTTGTCACGAGCTTATACAAGTTTACCAGTGACGATTCCTTAAGATACGGTCGCCCTTTTTATTTACATAACAACTTCCTAATGTGAAATTAATCCTGTACTTCGTAATTAGTGTTTTAGCCACGGTCGCTTTCCTCACATACATACGCCTCCTACGCACGAGATGACTCACTTCTTCACGCCAAACGATCTCTAGCCGCCAACCTGCCCTTCCAGAACTATGTGGCATCCCTGACAGCGATGCTGCTATGCTGAAGCAAAGAAGCGTAAGTATTGATTCGATCCTTCAAGTACAGGATCGAGATCTACATTACTGTGCTTTGTCATCCAGCCTAGGAGGATGTTGCAGCTTACAAACTTTTACAGAAACATATTTTCCACTCCCACACGCAGAGGAGATAACTGCCAATCAAATGAGAGACCATTTATTTTCCAGAGTTGGCAGAATACACTGGAGCGATGCTTGTGCGCCTTCAGAGACAACTCTTATTTCAGGGAAAACACTGAGACATACGACGACTATCCCGCAGCTTGCCGACTGTCACATACTGACGCCAAATGGCCTATTTTTCAGCGTACACCAAACATGGCGTCTACATACTGGCAGTCCTGTCTAATATGTAACAAATAACAATCGGGGCAACACCATGGACTTGAGCATTTAGTGGCAGCAGATGCCGCGGGAGAGCGACGCGAAGAACCCGAAAAACGTCGGGAACAGGGATGCCGACTCCTGGACTTTATTGTACCCGCCGAACTCGCCGTGGGAGAAGACGGCCAGCGCTGTGACGCCACCGCACTCTAATTGTCAATGGCTCAGTGGGTCACCAGACGTCGGCTCAGTGGAAGGCAAGGCCACCTGGCCAACCCTTCGGCGCACCAGGGACTGTTTACTGCGCTTGTCTAACTACGCCGCTGCCGTAAGTTCATGTTATTCAACGATCTGGGCAACTCCAGGTAAAAGAGGGTCTGACAAGGCCACTGTCGTAGTTTGAAACTCAGGGTCGGGTGCTAATCGGACGAACATGTCCCTAATTACCGAGTCAGCCTACGAGGCAACACACGGGGGGGGGGGGGGGGGGGGAGGGGGAACACTCAAACCGAAACTTGTGATCAAGGCCTCATAAGAGCACCCGGAGCGCTTATGGTGCTGGTTAAACTGCAACTGTGCTGTTACGATATGGGTTTGTTGTCGAAAATACTGTGCAAGCAACTAGTAAGAGTTCCTCAAAGTTAAGTTTCTCGGACTCGGTGGAGGGATTCAAATTCCGCACGATTTCTTAAACTCTGCACTGCTGGAAAACAACAAGATGGCCTTACCTGGTAGTGAAGTAGGAACCGGCGCAGGGCAAGTAATTCTCCCGCCATTCCATATACACACATCTCGGTTACGAGACTTCCGGAACCTGTACATAGAGATCAAAATAAACATCATTTTCGGCCCTATTTTTGCTCATAAAAACCACACATTGTATGTTGCACCATCATACAGCGAGACCTTCAGAGGTGCTGGTCCAGATTGCTGTATGCACCGGTACCTCAAATACCCAGTAGCATTTCCTCTGGCATTGATGCATGCCTGTATTCGTCGTGGCACACTATCCACAAATTCATCAAGGCACTGTTGGTCCATGTTGTCCCACTCCTCAACGGCAATTCGGCATAGATCCCTCAGAGTAGTTGATGGGTCACGTCGTCCATAAACAGCCCTTTTCAATCTATACCAGGCATGTTCGGTAAGGTTCATATCTGCAAAATGTCCTGGCCACTCTAGTCGAGCGATATCGTTATCCTGAAGGAAGTCATTCACAAGATGTGCACGATGGGGGTGCAAATTGTCGTCCATAAAGACGAATGCCTCGCCAATATGCTGCCGATGTAGTTGCACTATCGGTCGGAGGGTGGTATTCACGTATCTTACAGCCGTTACGACGCCTTCCATGACCACCAGTGGCGTACGTCGGCCCCAAAAAATGCCACCCCAAAACATCACGGAACTTCCACCTTGCTGCACTCGCTGGACAGTGTGTCTAAGGCGTTCAGCCTGACCGGGTTGACTCCAAACACGTCTCCGACGATTGTCTACTTGAAGGCATAGGCGACACTCGTCGGTGAAGAGTACATGATGCCAGTCCTGAGCGGTCCATTCGGCATGTTGTTGGGCTCATCTGTACCGCGCTGCATGGTGTCGTGGTTACAAAGATGGACCTCGCCATGGACGTCGGGAGTGAAGTTGCGCATCATGCAGCGTATTGCGCACAGTTTGAGTCGTAACACGACGTGCTGTGGCTGCACGAATAGCTTTATTCAACATGGTGGGGTTCCTCCGAGCCATAATCTGTAGGTAGCGGTCGACCGCTGCAGTAGTAGCCCTTGGGCTGCCTGAGCGAGGCATGTCATCGACAGTTCCTGTCTCTCTGTATCTCCTCCATGTGTGAACAACATCTATTCGGTTCACTCCGAGACGCCTGGACACTTCCCTTGTTGCCGGCCGGAGTGGCCGTGCGGTTCTAGGCGCTACAGTCTGGAGCCGAGCGACCGCTACGGTCGCAGGTTCGAATCCTGCCTCGGGCATGGATGTGTGTGATGTCCTTAGGTTAGTTAGGTTTAATTAGTTCTAAGTTCTAGGCGACTGATGACCTCAGAAGTTAAGTCGCATAGTGCTCAGAGCCATTTGAACCAATTCCCTTGTTGAGAGCCCTTCCTGGCACAGAGTAACAATGCGGACGCGATCGAACCGCAGTATTGGCCGTCTATGAATGGCTGAACTACAGACAACACGAGTCGTGTACCTCCTTCCTGGTGGAATGACTTGAACTGATCGGCTGTCGGACCCCCTCCGTCTAATAGGCGGTGCTCATGCATACTTGTTTACATCTTTGGGCGTGTTTAGTGACATCTCTGAACAGTCAAAGGGATTTTGTCTGTGATACATATCCAAAGTCAAATTCTGTCTTCAGGAGTTCTGGGAACCAGGGTGATGCAAAACTTTTTTTTATGTGTGTACATGCAGAAATCGGCGTCAAGGTGGTGAGTGTGAGAGCTTTTCTGCAGGCGCCTGGCACATAGCCAGCGCAACAACAGAGTTGATCATTCCCACAGTCCATTTGAGCAGCTCCTGCATATACTTCTGTAAGTCACAGTTGCTTCTGGAGACGCAAATGTTCCTATCAGTATTTCAAAAGTGCCGTGTCCATGGCGGCCAAAAATGGACACTATCAAAAAAAGAAAAAAAGATGAAAACGTCACACGTGGAAGAATGTCCTTTGTCTCCACTTTTGTATCTGCAAAGACGTTACAACGTCGCAAAACCGTCCAGTCGTTATAACGCAAGCTGACGGTGGGTGCATGATCTGTAAGACGGGGAGCTGGAATCCGGAAGCAGAAAGAACATAAAGGTGTGAGTATGTCTAAGTTGGAGCAGACACTGGCCACGACAAAAGCACAAAACGTGACCAGCACGAGTTACCGAAACAACTAGCACGTGAAACCAAGGGTACATACAGCACGATGCGAAAACCAGATTCGTGTTGGTCGATCTCAGCGTAAGAACTGACTAGAACAGCATATTGCCACCGCCAAGTACATCTACATCTACGTCTACATACATACTCAGAGAGCCACCGTATGATGCGTGGTGGAGGGTATCATGTATCAATACTACTTCTTTCCCGTTCCACTCCTAAAGAGAGTGAGGGAAAAACGACTGTCTGTATGCATAAGTACGAACCTGATTTCTCTTACAATATCTTCTTGGTCCTTGCGCGAAATGTACGTTGGCAGCATGTATAATCGTTCTGCAGTCAACTTCAAATGTCGGTTCTCTAAGTTTTCTCAATAGTGTTTCGCAAAAAGATTATTGTCTGCACTCCAGTGATCCCCATTTGAGTTCACGAAGCGTCTCAGTAATACCCATGTGTTGATCGAACCGACAGGTAACAGGTCTAGTAGCCCGCATCTGAATCGCTTAATCGTCTTCCTTTAATCCGACTTCGTGGGGATCCCAAGCACACAAGCATTACTTAAGAATGGGTCGCACTGGCGTTGCATATGCTGTCCCTTTTATAGATGAAGCACACTTTCCTAACGTTCTCCTAATAAACCGAAATCGACCATTCACCCTCCCTGCTATCGTCCTTAGGTGCTCGTTGCATTTCATATCGCATTTCAGCGCTACGCCTAGATATTTAGAAGACGTGACTCAAGCAGCACACTAGTAAAGCTATATTCGAGCATTATGTGATTGCTTTTTCTATTTATCCGCATTAACTTACATTTTTCTGCGTTTAGAGAAAGCGGCCATTTATCACACTACCTACAAATTTTGTCTAAGTCATCTTGTATCCTCCCACAGTCACTCAACGACGATACCTTCTTGTACACCACAGCGCCATCAGCAAACAGCTGCAGACTGCTGCTCACCTGGCCCTGTCGCATTTACCTGGGGCACTCCTGACGATAACTTTATCTCTGATGAACACTCGCCGTCGGTGACAACGTACTGGGTTATATTATTTAAGAAGACTTCGAAGCTCACAAATCTAGGAGCCTATCCGTATGGTCATACCTTCATTAACAGTCTTCAGTGGGCCACAGTGTCAAATACTTTCTGGAGATCTAGGAGTATGGAATCTGCCTGTTACCCTTTATCCATGGTTCGGAGGATATCATGCACGGAAAGGGCAAGATGAGTTTCGCACAAGTGATGCTTTCGAAGTCCATGCTGATTTGCGGACAGAAGCTTTTCTGTCCCATTAATTGAGAATACGTGCAAGAATTCTGTAGCAAACCGATGTTAAGGATATTCGCCTGTAATTTTGCGGGTCCGGTTATACCCTATTTATATATAGTGGTCATTTGTTCATTTGTGTTTCCTTCCAGTCGCTTGCGACTTAGTGCTGGGCGATAGATTCATGAGAAGCTCAAGCTAAGTAAAGAGCCAATGTCGTAGTGCACTCTCAGTAAAAGAGAATTTGGATTACATACAGAGCTGGCGAATTATTTGTCTTCAATACTTTCAGTTGCTTCTCTACGATAGGGATGCCTATTACTATGTCCTCTATACGGGTGTCTGAGTAGTTGTCAAACAACAATGTGTTTGTACGAACCTCCTGCGTGAATGATTTCTTAAACGCAACATTTAGAGCTTCAGCTTTCGTTTTGCTGTCTTCTATTGCCACGCCAGACTAGTCAACGACTGACTTGATAGGAGTCTTCGACCCGCTTATTGATTTTATGTAGGACCAGAATTTTCTCAGGTCCTCGGTAAGATGATGGTGGTAGTTGTTGTATCCTTCACACATCGATATTTTTACAGACACATGAATTTGAACTAACTATTTCCTGTCTCCAGTTGTGCATCCTTTTTTGAACCGAGAGTGAAACGGTCTCTACTTTCTCCGAATTTCTTATTAAACCACTGTTGATCTTTTCCGTCCTTAAGTCACTTAGGCCATGTCCTACATGAGCGACAGAAGCGAGCGACAGCGTGCAGCAGCTTCAGGCGACAAAACACAACTGCAGGTATAGTCACGGGTGTGCCCTAAGTGAGCGACATCTGTGTCGCTGCCTGTCTCCCACTGCAACTGGCGACGTTTGAAATCAAACGTTTTTGAATCTTGTCGCTGCAGCAAGAGTGACAGAGAGCGATAGCCACGTGTCTTCTCGGAAAAGCATTGGAGCGGACTCGACGGCAGCTATGAATTACTTAACATCTGATTTTAAGAAAACTATTCGGTGAAAACATTTGATTCTTCCGCAATCTATAGCTTGATATCTTTACACGATAAAGGTCTGAATTTATTTTCGTTATTCGTCATAGTTACTGTGCTACACGAAATTGAATACATGGCTGCACGAAATTTTTAAAAATTAGAAGAGGTAAAATCACATTGTTTAGACTTTCCGTATAGTTCATTTAAGGCCCTACATTATTGCATATGAAGAGTAACCAATATACCTAAATTGTATTTAAAGATGAAACCGGAATTATATCTCTTTTTACTCTTGAGATATTGCTTGTTATATCCACGGACGGGTCGCTCGCGGAGCGTCCTAACCTTTCCTGCGCTTCGGGAACCGAGTGGTCGTAAAAATCGTCGTATCTCATAATAGGTTCAAGATACCTAAACGACGAATTTTGAAAATGAGAGAACGCAGAAAGGACTATTTTATCATATGATTAACACTCGATACGTTTTTGTAAACGCGTGAGCAGAGCGAAAACAACACTCCCTATAAGTTACACCATGAGGTTTTGTCAGAATTTTCATAGCCAAACAAAGGGAGAGAAACAGGTAAACGGGGTATCAAAGTGACCAGCATGAGGTATAGTTTGGCGTGATCATATTCAACTGCTTGAAAGTAATCACGGTAATTAAAGAAAACTTAATTAATAAGCTGAAGAAAAATTGAAATATTTCATAAAAAGCTGCTGTATATTAAGTGTCAAAAATTTCATCTGTTCGAGACCTAGCTATTTTGCACATAAAAAGATACACTGGCGCGGTATCTAAATGTCAAAAAGGCTTCCTTCGAACCAAGTACTTTAGGAAGGCAAACGAGGAGTCAGTAAGATCATGCCTTCTGAATAAAACTTGAAATTAAAAAATGAAAGAAATCAGTCAAATATTTTATGAAATTATTTGTGTAAAAGAAATAAGTAGATCAGGGAAATGCTCTATGTGCCTTTGATTGATGCTCGAAATCATGAACAGAAAATGAGGTGCTCCAAACGTTTCCTTAATATTTTTTATTTCATACTTTCAGACAAATCATTACACAAAACGTTTGATTTTCTTTTCAAAAATTTTGTAAGCTTTACTTTTACAGACTATTTAGAGTAACTGAAACGCTTGGCCTTAACATTGTCTACTGATGAATTACGTTCGCAACATCAAATATCTGTAAAATTTCACGATTCATTGTAATTTAGGAATTAAATGTGTGTGATATACTGTGATAGGAGTGAAGATCAAGTTCTTTGGCAAGACCTTAAAATCATACTTAGCATTGCAGTGCAAACAGTATACATAAAACTTAGTATACAGAATTGTAACTGAGTCAGTAAAAGTATAAGAACAGCCCGGAACTGAACCCGGAACCTTTACCTAACATGCAATCACGAACTGTATATTGTTTTTTTATCTAATTTTGTTCTATATTGTTCGTTAAATTTGTTCTGGGCAGACGTCTGATGTCAACCATTTAGGTTTTTCATTGATCCATTCACTCAGTTTTTTGTTACAGAGGGTAGCTAACCTTCTGACCGAATGTGCTGAGTTACCATGCCGACGGTGTACACTACCCCTACACCACAGCTAGCTTTTGTTCAGAGGTATCACTCTGTGTGTTTATGTTTGCATTTAGCGTAGTTAGTCATGTAGTAGTCATTCCTCTGCATTTATTGGCTGTTAAAAGTTCTTGATCACGTAAAAAAACATTCGTACCTGATTTATTGATGAGAGAGTCGAATGTTCCTCTGCTCATTCACTTGCATTCGAAGAATTTGGTAATCTTCGTAGTTGATGATATTTACGAAATTCTCCATGGAGATTCCTCCCTCTGTAAATTTCGTGCACAGCATTGTTTATCGCTTTATTTTCTTAAGTAAACCTAATTCTGTAGCCTTACTCTCCAGCTACAGTATTCTACAGGTTAGGGACGCCGTTTTATAGAAACAGCATGCAGGGCACCCAAACTTTTCGCCTGATGCTGCTGCTTGACGCTAGAGCGTAGCTTATCCAGAAGTCGCTCGCTGTAGCTCGCTTCTGTCGCTCACGTAGGACACGGCCTTATTCAGCACGTACTTCTTCATAGCGCGATTTACAGTCCGTTTAAACTTTGCCCATAATTCCTCTACGTCCACCATATCGGAACTAAATGGTGTCCATTCTTTGTTTTCGTGGAATACTAGCAACTGCTTATCTGTTCTTTATATCAAAGATACTGCCCTAGCTTTCTTGTTGGATTTATTACCTTTAGCAATCATTGTCGCTGTGATGATATGATGACCACTAATCCCTGTCCTTATACTGACACCATCGTTAATGTCACGACTGTTTATATGAGGGCGTGAGGAAAATAAATGCCTCAGAATTTTTTATCTCAAAATTCTTAAAGCTTTTTAAATAAAACAAACGTTACTAACATTCCACATCTTCATCCTTCATGTTTACGTATTTATCTCTCAACCCAGTCATAGTGGCGACGAGCACATTTCTTCCAATGAGAGACTAGTTTATTAATACCATCACTGTAGAATGTTTGACTTTGTTGATGGAGCCACTACCTCACCTCTGCTTGCACCGTTCCATCACTGTCAAAGTGAAGTCCTCTAAGGTGTTCTAAAAGTTTTGGAAACAGATGAAAATCGGATGGGGCCAAGTCGGGAGTGTATGGTGAATGACCGATGACAGTGAACCCAAGTCGTCGGATGGTTGTAGATGTCTTAGCGCGCGTGTGTGGTCTGGTAATGTCATGCTAAAGGAGAGGGTGCTCCATGTGTGGACGAACTCCTCGAATTCGAAACTCGATTACTGCAAACCTGTTTCTCACTTGCCGACATAATTACAGTACACACCGCTATGTTACACGTTACAATTCGGAGCCCACTAGCGGAAGAGGGCCGCAATTATGAACACATTAGCAATAAAGATGTAGAATGTTAATAACGTTTATTTTATTTAAAAAGCTTTAGAATTTTCACGTAAAAAAATATCTGAGACATTAGTTTTCTGCTGGTCCTCGAAGCTACAAGATCTAAAATATTTCCATTGCATGTGGGCTTTCGAACTAGATGCTAAACACAATTTACGGAAAAATTGTTCAAAAGTACTTCACAAGGCTGCCTGTCCTTACCACCTCCTGTAAATCCATAGATGTCCCAGTCTACTAATATTGCGGGTTCTGGTTATTTTCGTGCTATTGAGTATAGACTTTCTGTCTCAGAGAAATCACGAGGCCGATAAAAACATCCGACAATGAACTTGAGTTCACTCAGATCTGTTACATGCGTCCAGATAACTTCCCAGTCAGATTCAGTTCCGACCTCGGTAGACACAATACTTCTGTCGACTGCGATGAAATCTCCCGTTCCTATGGCGCCTAATATGGCTTTTTTACACACATTACATACCTCGCTAAAAGTTTCAGGGCTTTCTAATTCGGGATTCGATCAGCTATAGCTTGCGCGAATAATTTGAGCTCGACAACTTTGATGGAGGGCAGTATACTCAGGAACTTCGTTACGAATTCTTCGGCAATTTACTGTTAAGGTTTTAACAGTCAAAATGGTTTTACTTAGTGCACAATCTGAGTTTGCTCTCTGAGTACGGACTGGTTAGCGTTCATTCGAAGACCTAAAACTACTCCATACCCCAAAAAACTCACGTGTACTCCAAATTACTCTGCAAAGCGAGTAGCAGTTTCCTTTTTGTAGAGCACACCTGACCCATCAAGGAGACTCCTGCAATTCTTCAACCCATAATGCAGGCCCAGAAATCTGCAGCCAAGACCATCACAAAATCAAAGGAGCTTTTATTTGAGATCCTCCACTCAGCTCCAAACCAAAGGACACTGATCAATTTTAGGAATGATGCTGCAAGTTACGAGCTCTGCTAGCACACTGTAAACGAAGCCAGCAATCTTCAGCACCTCCGCCAGATGCCCGCACACTGAATCCATACGAAAGACTGCACTGGTGTAACTCAAGCCACAGCTTACAGGCGTTTGAAACCTGCACGCTCGACAGACATAGACAGAGCCTCCTGCACATCTCGGATGACGCCCTCCGTCGAACATACAAAGCGCACACTATAATTAATTCTGGCCCCAGAAGCTACTTCCATAAGCAGTTCCATTACGAACCTAACACTGGAGCCCCTGATAACTAGCAAGTACCCCGCCCGTCTGCCTCCTCAGATCCTGCTGAAGGAGCGGCCACTTTTCCACTCACAGGGTGAATGGGAGAGGCCAGACGACCAGCCTCCACATTGACACTTCGCCTGGAGCAACACGAACACATTACCACTCACCACTCACTCTGCAGTGATGCGCAGATCCCCAGCATCAGCTACACTGCAACTTGCCTCAGCATCCTGGAACCGCGCGACTGCTACGGACGCAGGTTCGAATCCTGCCTCGGGCATGGATGTGTGTGATGTCCTTGGGTTAGTTAGGTTTAATTAGTTCTAAGTTCTAGGGGACTGATGACCTTAGAAGTTAAGTCCCATAGTGCTCAGAGCCAATTTTTTTTTTTTTTTTTTTTCCTCAGCATCATAGCCCGTAGGCGAAACAAGCGATACCTGAGGTGTCCCATTCGACGTCCCAGACTCTCCGCCACTGCTATACTCTGAGGGTATTTTTATAAGATGACTACCTAATAGTGCCGGCCGGAGTGGCCGAGCGGTTCTAGGCGCTTCAGTCTGGAACCGCGCGACCGCTTCGGTCGCAGGTTCAAATCCTGCCTCGGGCATGGATGTGTGTGATGTCCGTAGGATGGTTAGGTTTAAGTAGTTCTAAGTTCTAGGGGACTGATGACCTCAGAAGTTAAGTCCCATAGTGCTCAGAGCCATTTGAACCATTTGAACTACCTAATAGTAAATCTCTGTGTATGTCTCTCATGTCCGAATTATCACGTAAACTAATGTGTACGGCCATATGCAGCAGTAACAGTATTACTTTCATTACCAGACTACAGAGTAAGATGCTGTAAATCTGACACAGAGACTGAATACTCTTCGTTTACCAGGTATGCAAATGATACCCACTACCGCAGAGGTGCTACATTTGTGTGGTTTTCACGGACTGTGGTAGGCAACGCCTATATATGGCAACAAATGTCTGGCGCAGTTGTTAGATCGGTTATTCCTGTCACAATGGCAGGTTATCAAGATTTAAGTGAATTTGAACGTGCGATGGGACACTGCATCTCCGAGGCAGCGATAAAGTGGGGACTTTCCCGTACGATAATCTCACAGGTCTACCGTGAATATCAGGAATCCGATAAAACCTCAAATCTCCTACATCGCTGCAACCGGTAAAAGACCCTGCAAGAATGGGACCAACGACGACTGAACAGAATCGTTCAACGTCACAGATGCGTAACCCTTCCGCAAATTGCTGCAGATTTCAATACTGGACCATCAACAACAGTCAGCATGCAAACCATTCAACGAAACATCATCGATATGGGCATTCGGAGCCGAAGGCCTACTTGTGTACCCTTGATGACTGCACGACACAAAGCTTTACGTCTCGCCTGGGCCCATCAACACCGACGTTGGACTATTGATGATTGCAAGCATGTTTATTGGTCGGACGAGTCTCCTTTCAAATTGTATCGAGCGGATGGATGTGTACGGGTGTGGAGACAACCTCATGATTCCATGGACCTTGCTTGTCAGCGTGTAACCTCCCCCTCACTTATCGACCTTAATGACAGTGGAAAATTAAACCGCGTGTACCTAATGGAAATTTGGGAAAAGCAATCGTCACCGAAGTTTATTTGAGATTTGGTGGAAATTACGGTCGCCAGTCCTAAGGACAATTACTATAGTAACTGAAAAAGAAAGGTTATTACACACATAATTAGCACTAGAAGCGTGGCAACTGAAGGTTGACACGTGTAGTGTGAAAACTGAAAGTTTGTCAGAAGTAATAAATTTCGCTACACTCTGACTTAATTTAGCAAAAGAATTAATAAAACCGGAAAATCGAAAGTTAAATTAGTGACTGAAGTTAATAGTGAGCTTTCTTTCTGAAGCACATCGAAATTCAGTAAGATACGGTTAGTCTTGGACTACCTCAACAATCATTTCAAAAGCTACTTGAATCTACGCAATTTAGAAATAAGAGATTTAACTTTGAACTTGAATTAAATGATTCTGAACAATTAACAATAGTAAAATTTAGTACTGCAGTCACAGGTAAGCTAAAATACGGTAACAAAACTCGCACTCTTAATTTGTGCTAGTGTAATCTAAATATTGTAGCCAGCTATGAATACCTTAAATGAACTTTGAAATTAAAGCAGTGAAATCGAATGATGCTGGCGTTTGAATTTCAATGACACTCGGGTTCATTCCGGAAAAGGAAGGGACCCTACTTGGCAATGCAATTGGGACAATGAGCAACAGAGGTTCATGCTACGTTGCTGTAATTTAGTTATGAAAATGGAACAGTTTGAAAAACTGAGGTCTGCCATACAGTTCTAAAACTTTACGTGCTTCCAATCTTCCTTGTTGGTTGATTGAAGGTTTGAAGCCGTCGATCGAGGAGGTGGCGACAGTCACTCATTGTCGGCCGTCCCAAAAAAGAAACAGCGGAAATGCATATGCTCAAAACATCAACAAAATTTAGCATTCGTCTAATTAACCATAAACTAATTTTTAGACCATAATAATTGAGTGGAGACACTCATAATCTTATTCCACTCTGTCATCTTACACAAAAGAAAAACAGATTGACAACATATTAAAATTCATAGAAAACATAGAAAATGGTTTAGCTATTCTAAAATCATCAAAATTCGTAACAGTATCAAGAAATGTACTACTATTTACAAAATTAATGAGAGTACATGGTTATAAAAGAACAGGTATATCAAAATACGCAAATTAATAATTAATTACATAGAATACACATTTTTATGTAACCTTTTCGTAATTAATATTCTCGACATGAGAGTCCACTTAACGCTAAACAAGAAAATAATATTCAGCAGATCGAAAAAAACATAAATATTGACAGCAGAATTCTTTCACATCAGCTGTCCGGGAAGAAAAACTATTCCGCCTTTCGTACCCGCAAGTACAAAGAATGCCGACAGCGGCACAAGAGCCGACAGCGGCTCCGCCTCGCTAGTATTGTTGCGCCCACCTGTGCGGCACTCTTGATTTTACTTGCCTGTGTAACGGCATTTCCAGAACGTCCGTTTCACTGAGTTCTTTCGGAAAAACTCTCTCCCGAGTAATCTCAAGGAGTCCATTAACACTATCACAGTGGGTGACTCAACACTGACCATCATCACACGCATGTACTAGCCTGAAACTTAAAACAGCGTCTAAGTACATCGGCAATGACTATTAAAACACATATTCATGAAATCTTACAGCTAGTTACAAAATCATATTTACATTGCTTAATCTACTGTGACTCAGCTGAAAACTCAACCTAGCAGCTTGGATTTTTCGATTGATTAATAACCACTCTCTCTTAAATCATTTAGTAAAAATTAATTACTTATTAATTACGACTTCTTTAATGTCCTCTTGGTCAGGCAAAAGCATGGCAATCTAGCAAACCTTAAATCTTACACTCGATATTTACATAATGTACAAATTACCCATTGTGTGGTATTAATCGATCCTAGGTTGGTACAATTTCAAGTCTACAATGTTCCATATACCTAATAGTTTTCCAGAGCTCGGATACTCTAAGCAATAAGCATTTGTGTGTGGTATACCAATGACTTTATATGGTCCATAAAACAAACTTAAATTTAGAGATTTCATTGTCTATCTCACTCGATTTCTCATGAGCTTTTACAAGTACTAAGTCTCCGATTGCAAACTTGGCAAAACGCGGTTTAGCGTCATGACGACGTACGCGAGCATCGGCTTTTAGCTTCTCGCAAAAGATCTTTTTTCACACCAATACTAATGTCAATCCATGGAGAGAATTTGATTATCTCTTCCACAAGTCCCGGTTTGTCTGAAAGCACACTCTTATTCCTCATTATTACTTCATACAGGCCTCGTCTTTCCTCGTGTGTTACGTTTGACACACCATCTACAATACTTTCCAATTCACTTTCTACATTATTGTCAATGCCGAGATTCCTCACGTTACAGTAGTTCAAATTCATACCTACGTCAATGGCATCCGGCCAGTTAACAATGTGTATAGGCTGGAATTGCCTATGCACACCATCTCCTGCCTCGTCAAAAGTAACTACTATTGTTTTATCTTGTGACGTACATGTCAAAGTTTTGCTTTCGCAATTAATCACTGCACGGTACTTTAATGGCCAATCTAACCCGATAATTACTTCTGTAGTTAAGTCTGACAAACTCTTGTTCAAATCGTGCCCCACATATCTCGAAGTTGACAAATATCTGTTTTGTGGCCGTTTTACTGGCCTTCCCAGTAGCACCGATAATTTTCACTCCTGTTACTGGCATAACTACGATGCCAGGTCTGTCTTTCAGTAACTGAAATATTTTCCCAGATACAGCACTCAATTCTGCACCGGCGTCAATCAACACGTTTAGTTGTAGGTCGTGCATATTAACAGACAGTACTATCTGTCTACACTTGTCCTCGACTGTTTCTCTATTTTCCCATAATAAATCCTCGTCTATATCCATGTCATTCCAGAAAAAACCATCCGGATTTGATCCTAAATCCGGCATATCTGGCGGCTTTCTCAGCCTCTGTTCACATACAGTTTTAATTTCAACACGTTTGTCCTGAGGCTTAGTCTGTAGCTTCGCCTCCAATACCGAAACCTTTTCCTGTAACTCGTCAACTAGTGAGTGTTGCTTTGCTATCAATTCATTAATTGTCACCTTCGTTGATTCCTCTTTGGTCAGATTGATCTCATCTGCCAATCTACCTGGAGGAATGTGCCCAGTAGTATCTGCAATTACTTCCTCTAGATCTGCGCAAGCCACACTGCTATCGTCTGACCGTATAATGTCAGCTCTAACCCCATACACGCTGTAATCTATGTGCTTTTCTATCAGTCGTGTCCGGCTATCACTAAAATTTTCGTTATCTTTCTCCTTAATACTCTCGCAATGTTTAAACTGAAGGTTGGCGTCGAATGGGTCGGCTACTTCTACCACTATAACTTTCGGTAAAGTCTGCCGGTTAGGGCCAGAACTTTCCGTTACTACTTCAACATCCAACTCCTGCGGGACGAAACACGACGAATCTTGCTCGTGCTCCCCATTAACATCAACTATTTCTAGTAAAGTCCGCCGGTTAGGGCCAGAACTTTCTGTCACTTCACAAATACTATCTTCCTGTGGGACGAGACGCGGCAAATCTTGCCCGCGCTCCCCATAAACACTTCTCCCGTACAGGCCCTTATAATCTCTTAGTTCGTCGTATAAGCGACCGAACTGCCTTAACCAGACCTCATCCCTCTCTGCATCCCCTCGCTCAATGACGGACGTGTTATCCGACATCTGATCTTCTCTCAACAATTGCGAATCATTCTTAAACTCAATCTCCAATTCCGCTGTGGGTGTTACAGCTGCCACTTTATAATCGTTTTCCGGAACACTACTTAAATTGTTCTCACTGACAGTGAATGTATTTTCTACTGCCGAAATGATTCTGAACAATTAACAATAGTAAAATTTAGTACGTACCAAGCTGAGCTGCAGTCACAGGTAAGCTAAAATACGGTAACAAAACTCGCACTCTTAATTTGTGCTTGTGTAATCTAAATATTGTAGCCAGCTATGAATACCTTAAATGAACTTTGAAATTAAAGCAGTGAAATCGAATGATGCTGGCGTTTGAATGGAACAGTTTGAAAAGCTGAGGTCTGCCATACAGTTCTATAGCTGTACGTGCTTCCAGTCTTCCTTGTTGGTTGATTGAAGGTTTGAAGCCGTCGATCGAGGAGGTGGCGACAGTCACTCATTGTCGGCCGTCGCTGTTGCAGAAGCTGGACGTTGGCGCGCCTTCTTCTCGACATGGTCACCAGGCGAAACGGGCTTTTGATGTGCGCCAGCTAATGCTTCCCGTCCGCGACACCGTGTCAGAAACTATCATAGCAAGTCGAGCGCAATTACATGCTGCCCAACCCCGAAAGCGCGGCAACTCGCGGGAGCGTCACGCAACACACCTGCTCCACTGCACCACCCCAGCCAGACTCCCTCTCTGCCCGCGCTCCACGTGACGGAGTTAACACTACCAAAGATCCTAAACACTTTGGTTCTCCACACGACCTATCGATGTATTCGTTCGATAGTATAGTTTTCCCTATGCCAGACCCAGCGTATAAATACAAATAATATTCACAAAACAAACCAATTATAAATCGACATAAATGCATATATATACAAATAGTAAAACAATTACAATATATAAAGACATAGAAATGTCGTATCTTCAGGTACCAAAAAAAGGAAAAAAAATTATAGTGCAGCAGATGGAAATAGGAGGATATGCATTTCCGGCGTTACAAGCGGGGAAATGTTTAAGCCGGTGGAGGCTCTGTAATTGTCTGGGACGTGAGCAGTTGGAGTGATATGGGACTTCTGATAAGTCTAGATACGACTCTGACAGGTGACACGTACGTAAGCATCCTGTCTGATCAGCTGCATCCATTCATGTCCATTGTCCATTCCGACAGACTAGGGCAATTCCAGCAGGACAATACGACACCCCACACGTCCAGAATTGCTACAGAGTGGATTCAGGAATACTCTTCTGAGTTAAAACACTTTCGTTGCCCACCAACTCCGCAGACATGAACATTATTGAGCATCTGGGATGCCTTGCAACGTGCTGTTCAGAAGAGATCTCCACCCCCTCGTACCCTTACGGATTTATGGGCAGTCCTGCAGGATTCATGGTGTCAATTCACTCCGGCACTGCTTCAGACATTAGTTGAGTCCATGCCGCGTCGTGTTGCGGCACTTCTGCGTGCTCGCTGGTGCCCTACACGATATTAGGCAGGTGTACCAGTTTCTTTGGCTCTTTAGTGTATATTGCCGCAGGAACAGATGTGACTTAACAGAGCTTAATGCCACGCGTTTTAGTCAGGAAGATAACTCAAGATATTTTTTCACAAGATGACAAGCTAATAGTAGGTCTTCATGCGTGTGTCTCATGTTCAAAGTATCATGTAAACCAGTGTATACTGCCGTACACTACAGCAGTAGTACTGCATTCATTACCAGAGCACTTAGAATAGAGTGCGGGAAATCTGCTAAAGAGCCTGGGAACATTACGTTTACCTTTCTATGCACACTGACACCCGCTACACCAGTAGCACTAATCTTTAATACAGACTAATTTAAGTCTGCTCAACACATTAGTTCTTTTTCCTAAGACCTGTGGACTGACTTCGTTTGTAGCAACCAATCCTATGTTGCTGACATCTATATTTGACTATTTTTTGGTGAACGATGCTCTGGATTGTGAAAAAAATACCTTTCTCCTTCTTTAATGTAACACAGCCATACTGCTTGCTTTTAATACATTGCATTAGTCTCCTACAGCGTCAAACACCAACAATCCATTTCATACTTATAAATCATGGCTTAAAAGTATTTTTCCTCGAAATGGTATCCGATACTCCTCGCTGATTTTCTTTCCACAATTTGCCTCTTGCTGCTAAAGTATTTCTTCTACGTAAGATAAATGCTGGTTTCGTCATGACACCATGTCTCTACTGTGTTCCCTCTATTAAAAGATGCAAACAAGGTGTCATCTCTCTCTCGTACGTATAGTGCTCCTAGTTTGTGCTACAAATTCCACTTACTTCCACCGTATAACGCGTTTTTTAAGTGTATCTGTAAATCAGTGTTGTAGGTGAATTGTAAATGATATATCTGATAATATAATTGTATGTATTTTTTCCAAGCAGTACACACACACATACAGCTTAGTGGAGTTTGCAGGTTGCATTTGGTGTGCTGTTATGACATCATAAAGCACTTGTTGACAGTTAACGAAGCCGATCTCAACAATATAGAGAATAAAATGCTGTTTTTACCCTATGGGAAAGCACCTAAATCAACAAACGGAACGTTAACGTTTGGTTCTCACTTTAACAATAAACTTCCTCATCCTTTGGGTAATATACATAAATACACAGCATTTTTGCTAACTCCACCATACGATCTCTAATGTAACTTAAGCTGTACAGAATATGCAAAACACATACTTATCTTCTAAGTGGAGTTAGCAGAAAATCATGTATAATAACGTATACATCCGATGGATTTGGTTGGGTTTTGTTAAAATGAGACAATACACATCGATATGCTGTATACAAACAAATAATATCTAGCTAGGTCAACTTCTAATATGGTTATAACATGGCGTTAACATTTCTGTCCAGGAAACTGGCCAACATTACAGAATCATAATTTTAGTGCTAAAACATAGAATTGACAGACAATACCACTGTTTGTCGATGTGGACGGCCTTCTGCAGGGTTAAAAAGACGCCATTTTAGCTTTTGCAGAGCGCAGTTGGTAAAACTTTCGGGCCTGTACCCCCTGTTAATAAGTGCTTCTGAAGGTGACAATAGTATGCCAGAGGCATCTTGTAGTGAACACTCCGCTACGCTGGTAGTGAGGTGTTGCTTTATCAGGCTGCACTGAATGGAAAAATATTACAATAGTATAATTCCTTGCCTACATAGACTAGCATTAAGGAATCATTATTTTAGTGTTCAAACGCAGACCTGGTAGACGATGCCCCCGTTTGTCGATGTAGGTAAAAAAAAATACTACTGTTTCAGATCAGCTGTATCTTTTGTTAACAGGTGCCTTGCGATGCGATGACAGCACTCCAACGGCAACTAGTACACTCTAATAAGCTGTATCTGTGTGTACTTCATGGAAGAAAAATATACAGCGTGAATCACTTAAAACTTACACCGTAATTTTTGCAAAAATGGAGAGTGCTACTGACGTGTCGTTTTCACAGTATGGATTGGTAGTCAGGGGCTCGTATTTTTAGTCAATAAATAGATGGTAATAATACTTGGAAAGTTTATCTTTTCTTTTTTGGCAAACATACATATTTTTAAATGAAAAAATGGCTTTTGAGAGTAACAAACTAAAAGTAGGGTAAATTGGAATGTCAGTGGTGTTTGTTGCAGGAGTCTAGTGCGAGTCTTTTACGAGATATAGTATTTTGAAAAGTTCCCTCACCTACAGTTCTTTAGCCATTCAACCTGTCTAGTTGCTAGGTACAGTGTTGTTGTTTACTTACAGTGTGCTTTTGTGTTCCTTGAGTGCACTGCGACCTGCTAGTCAGTTAGTGTGTAACAGGCCAAGTAGTAGGTCGTGAGTGGACAATGCGTTTTACCAATGCAGAGAAAACCGACGTGCTTATGGTGTATGGAGAGTGTAAGAAGAAGGCAGTTCGTTCCTGAATGGTGTATGCGGCATGATATCCCAATAGACGTTAACCATCTCGGCAATTATTTGTCAAATTTTTCAACCAGTTACGTGAAAGCAGTAGTGTATCACATGGACAACGTAACACAACGAAACAAAATACGACAGAATAGGGGAAATTAATGTTCTTGCTGCTGTTGCAGTAGATCCGCACTCACGCGCAATCGCACGAGGAAGTGGCATGAGTCAGGCACGCGTCCTACGCATTCCCTACCGAGATAGGTTCCATCCCTGTCACATCTCTCTCCATCAAGAGCTGCATGGAAACTATTATGAAAATCTGTCAACTTCTGTAGATGAGCATTAAGACAGGATACTCCAGATGTATCACGTATACTGTTTAGTGACGAGGCCACATTTACCAATCATACCCAGGTAAAACGCCGAAACGTGCTCTATTGTTCTGTTGACAATCCTCGTTGGCTTCGCCAGGTGGAAGATCAGCGTCCACGGAATGTAAACGTATAGTGTGGGATAGTGAACCATCATCTCCTAGGACCGTTTTTCATTCACGGAACGATGAACATGGACAAGTATTGCAGCCTCCTAACAGACCACCTTCCATGGATGCTAGAAGACATTCCTCTGCGGACTAGGAGGAACCTGTGGCGCCAACATAATGGCTGTCCAGCCCATAGTGCACGAAGTACTGCAACATGTCTTCACGAATTGTTTCCCAATCGTTGGACTGGACGCAGAGGACTTCTACCTTGGCCGGCCGATTCCCCAGGTTTGACGCCTGTAGACTTCTTGCTGTGGGGGAAGCTGAAAGACGCTGTCTACAAGGACATACCAACTACACCCGATGATATGCAATGACATACTACTGCAGTGTGCTCGGATATCTCCGCTGAAATGCTAGAACGTGTGCAGCTTGCGGCGGCGCGGTTCCGTTCGTCCATTACCTGCACCTACCTGTGAACTCGCTGCAGCAGATCGCCGGTAGGAAAGCCGGGCAGAAACCTACCGTACTGCAACTCGCAACAGGCTGCATACAACGAAACTATCCTAAGAATCGGGAAAAGGTCTTAATTTCGAATGAAAGGTGGAAATACTGGCAAAACTTCGGTGTATTCTGAACCTTGAGATGTACACGTTCACTGTCAAGCCAGTGCCAATCTTAAGACAGTCATGCACAAACCATTTCATTCACGTTAGCAAGTTTATGGTAATGTATTTCCCGTAATCTGAACAGCTACTAAGCACGGATTGTTCTTAAATGAAAATGCACGCCATAGTATTAAGTTTATCGGTGTCTAATGCACTCAAGCTTTTAGTCACCGATCTGCTCAATGTGCCACTCGGAATTACCGTCTTTTCTCATACACAGAATTACTTAAAAAATCCGTACTTTCTAAAAAGCACACCGTACTTGAAAACAATTTTCAAACATGTAGCACAACTAAAAGTGTCAAATTATATCTTCCTTCGGAGCTCATACTACACACGACCGTACTATTGAATTTTGTATCTTCAAGAGAAAAGACGTGAGAAGAATACTCCGTTCTGGTTGGTCAGTTTTCTTTAAGGCCAATAGGAAAACATTATTCTCCTCTGTTAGTCCGCGCTTTTCATGGCTAACCAATCACAAATAACACACTTTCGAACTGTACTTTTTCCCGAGATAAATATTTAACATTCTGATATTTTGTTTATACTTAACATCATTAACTATTTTCATTTGCACTCGAATTATCTTTCCTTTTGCCATAAACGTACTTAACATATTATGATACAAAATTCCCCGCCGTCTGCATTCACATTTACTTAAGACCACTTTCACGCATCATTCACAGTGCTAAAAGCATATACGAAACTGTACAAACATAAATAAACAAAAAGCCTTCAAGAAATAAGCAGAACAATTCACAAACCATTCTCTTGACCTTTTGCCTGAATGTCTCTGTGCACTACTGGACTCTGGTGGTCAAAATTCTTAACTACATTACAGTTCCTTCTGTTTATTCCTGTCTGCTACTGTCCTCTAGCAGATGAAAATTAGAACTACATGCTCGAAAGAACCCGCTACAGATCATCTGTCACTCCCGATACACAGGCTCTAGACAGAAGCGATATAAGGCGCCACGCCTCAAGCAGTCGTTCCACGCCAGACTGGAAGCGTGTACTGCAACTGCCAGTTGCCATTTTGAACACAACCTGCGATGGTAAATTGTCTTATTACTGGTCAGAACACACATGACTAGTGTAGGCATTTGTGTTGTTCTTTAATGTGTGCTATCACAGGTATTGTACAAGAGTTGGTGCGGGATATTTTCAAAATACGATATCTCGTAAACGACTCGACTAAGCTCCTGCAAAAAACACCAAAGACCTTTTAATTTACCCTACTTTTAGTTTGTTAATGTCAATGCCAATAGGCGTTGTTCAATTTGAAAAAGTGTATGTTTGCACAAAAAATTGATACTTTCTAAGTATTATTAGAATCTGTTTATTGGACAACAATATGAGCCCCTGACTACCAATCCTTTCTGTGGAAATGGCACATCAATAGCACTTTCCACTTTCACAACATTTTCGGTGCACGTTTTAAGTAATTCACCCAGTATGTGATTCTGTCACCACACATATCAGATATAATTCGCCTCCTATGTTAATTTATAGAAACACGAGGAAAAGAACGCATTGTAGAATGGAAGTAACTGGAATTTGCTGCAGAAGGTAGGAGCACTAGACATACGAGAGACGGATGACATACTGTTTGCATACTCTATGAGAGGGAATAGTCTAGTGACATGGTGTCATGACGAAACTAGCATTTATCCCATACAGGAGCAATACTGTGGCAGCAAGAGGCAAACTGGGGAAAAAATTAGCGAGGGAGCATCGGATACCATTTCGAGGAAATACACTTTTAAAAAATGGTTCAAACGGCTCTGAGCACTATGGGACTTAACTTCTGAGGTCATCAGTCCCCTGGCACGTAGAACTACTTAAACCTAACTAACCTAAGTACATCACACACATCCATACCCGAGGCAAGATTCGAACCTGCGACCGTAGGAGTAGCGCGGTTCCAGACTGAAGCACCTAGAACCGCTCAGCCACAACGGCCGGCCCGAAGTACAGTTTTAAGCTACGATTTATACGTATGGAATGGATTGTTCATGTTTGACTCTGTAGGAGACTGTCTAAATGTATTAATTGCAAGCTATTTGGATGTGTTACACTAAAACAGGAAAACCATAATTCATACCAATCCAGAATTCTGAACTCATCTCGTACACAACTGCTGGAGACAGTAACTACTATAAAAATATACCTAGAAGTTACTTGAAGAACAATGGTTACATATACCAAAGGCATATGCCTGGGCGCTTCTGTCTGGAACTGCGCGACCGGTACGATCGTAGGTTCGAATCCTGCCTCGGGCATGGATGTGTGTGATGTCCTTATGTTAGTTAGGTTTAAGTAGTTCTCAGTTCTAGGGGACTGATGACCGCAGAGGTTAAGTCCCATAGTGCTCAGAGCCATTTGAACCATTTGCCTGGTTAAGCTAAATCTTAAAAAAATGTAATCCATCAACGAAACAAATTACTTATAAAACACCTCTTCGATCGATTTTTAAGTATTTCTTGTCAGTATCGAACCTTTAGAGTTCAGATTAATAGAAGATTCGACGAGGGGTGAAACTAACGCATTCGTTTAGTTGGAACGACTTCTATGGTATATGCTGCAAGGCAGGCGTCATGCATCGTGACGAGCTTTCACTGTTAAAAAAATCCGAGGGGGTACATTTCTGACAATATATATATTGAATATCTTAGACATTCGCGGCGATTCGTTGTCATCTTGCAGAATCACGTGTACTGTCTCTGTTCCTCGTCTTCCCAACACAATATTTCGACGTCGCAGTTCAACGCCTTATCAGGTGTCTCCTGAGAGTACTCAACAAGCTGAAAAGGTCCCATATTTATGCCTGGACGGTGTCTGGTGTTCACTATGCCGTCCACGCCCGCTGTGGGCGTTTCTGCGGTGGTATCCGTCTCCAGGCGTTCTTTCTTAGTCTTCGCCCGTTTCGGCCGTTTTCCCCGGTAGCGACTGTCCCATGGTTTTCAATATTAGGCTCGCGCCCAACATGCGCGTTCCTAGCACTATCGTAAAGTCGTAGCCGTATCTTATGCTGTTCGAGACCGATGCTCCTTTTTCTCGTAACCGTGTCATTCTCCTGCCCTTCTGAGTTCGGTATGCGCCTGCTGGTGCGCTTGCTGCAGCACCGGGCTGCAGTAGGAGTTGCATATCATGTCCGTGAACGCTGCAGCAATCTCTCGCGGTGGTGGCCGCAGTCAGGAGTTTTGCCCTACACTGATGAGCCAAAACATTAAGATCACCTGCTTAATAGCCTGTTTTCCCGTCTTTGGAACGAAATACAAACCTGATTTTGCGTATCAGGGATCCGGCAGTTTGCTGGTTCGTTTGTGGAGGTATGTGACATTAGATGTCTACGCACAGGTCGTGTAATTCGCGTAAATAACGGGCCGCTGATCTGCCTACGCGGTATAGCGCCCGATAGCGTCCCTCAGTCGTCTATTTCGATATCTACCATTTACGTGCCCATAACGCCATCAGGCGGCATCCAACGTTGTGGTGGGGATAGGGGAGCCGGGGAGGGCGGGGGGGGGGGGGGGGGGGGGGGGAATCGGTGGTCATAATGTTTTGGCTAATCAGTGTATGTCTACTCACAGGTTTTGTGGTGCCTGAGGCTTCAGGTGGTCAATGTTGTTCCCTGTTTCGTCCGTGACTGTTGTGGCTGTCTCCCGAGGAGGTAGCTGCCTGCAGGTGTTCCATAATAGTCTTTATCCCGTTATTTACGCCACTTGAGCAAGTGGTCAACACTCTAAAATCAAGTGTTGTAGAAGAAACTCGAAGAGAGACATGCAGGGTACTAACCAGAGCCAAGCTGCCCAAAACAAACATCTCAAAAGACGAAAGGACGGCCCTCAATAGTTTGCGAGAAGACGAAAGTTTAGTATTGTTACCAACGGACAAGGGGAACTCTATTGTGATTCTGCTGAATACCGACTGTGACCAGAAGATCTGTAAACATTTAGAGAGCCTTGCTTACAATCCATAAGAGAATGATCCTACCGATAGAGTGGACAGGGAAACTAAGGCGCTGTTTAAGGAAACAGGATAGCCTGAGAAAGTTGTCAAGCAACTGAAAGCTAAGACAGCAGTGCCACCCAGATTATATGGATTACCCAAGGTCCATAAAGAGGGTGTACCACTTCGGTCGGTCGTAAGCAATATCGCTGGAGCCCCTTACCCTACAGCCATCCACTTGAAGGGGTGTTAGCACCCTATGTAGGAATGTAAGTTCATCACATCTGCAACTCCTTGGACTTTTTGGAACGTCTCAAAAACCTACGAATCTCGAACACAAACATCACAGTGAGCTTTGATGTTGTGTCTCTTGTCACCAAGATGCCTCTTCAGGACACGATCGATTTAATCAGTGAGAGGTTTGACAGAGCTCTGGTGGATCTTTTCAAGCATATTTTACCATCGACCTGCTTCCTATGTGGAGGCCAATTCTATGAGCATACTGAAGGAGTGGCGATGGGTACTCCTTATCTCCAGTAGTGGCAAATTTGTTTACATAGAAATTCCAGGGTTACACACTTACTATGCTGCCTACCAGCCTACGTGTTTCTTCATATTTGGTGATGACACGTCCGCCATCCGGCCACGTGGCCAGAAAAGACTGGACGAATTCCTGGACCATCTGAAATCGAGACACCCAACATTAAGTTCACCATGGAACTAGAGAACGATGGTCAGCTCCCGTTCCTGGAGGCCCCGGTGAAGAGGAAGGCAGACGGCACATTAGGCCACACCGTGTGTGTGTGTGTAGGCACCTCCTCGGGGGACAGGCACAGCATTCAAGGAAAAAACAGAGAACAACGTCAACCACCTGAAACCTCAGGCACCACACAACATCGAGCAGACGTTGGACAGAACTCCACACGGCGGCCACAGCTACAAGAGATTGCTGCAGCGTGCGCGAACATAATATGCAACTCGTATAGCAGCCTGGTGCTGCAAGGAGGGCACCTTGCAGGCGCATCCCGAATTCTGGAGTGCAGGAGAGTGACACGATCCCGAAAGAAAGCCGCAGCGGTCGCGAACAGCGTGAGAAATGTCTACA
Source organism: Schistocerca piceifrons (assembly GCF_021461385.2). Taxonomy (NCBI): domain Eukaryota; kingdom Metazoa; phylum Arthropoda; class Insecta; order Orthoptera; family Acrididae; genus Schistocerca; species Schistocerca piceifrons. Next base: position 331,989,562 of record NC_060149.1, read on the forward strand.
GCTTTACGATAGGGTTAGTAACACGCGCATGGTGGTCGCGCACCTAATATGGAATGCCATGGGACGGTCGCTACCGGGAAAACAGCCATAACGGTAGCAGACATAAGACAGAACGTCTTGATATACACCACACACCATAAACTAATTTGCAGGTATTGTGGGTCTGATTTTCAATATGTCGCTGTCTGGAAGAAACTTTATGGACCGTGAAATGGAGGAAATCAGTGTAATTTACATTGCATGGTGGTTCAATCAAAGCTTGGCTGCGTGCTCTAAACTTTGGAGTAGGCTTAAACAGACTCCTGACAATACATCCAGCTTACACATATATCGGACTCGACTAATTTGAGACCTATGTATCTAATGGCCATCCCCACTTCAGAAATCATTTTTTTTATAGTGGGAAACTAACCGTCGCTTCCTGTGGCATTAAAGGCGTAAGGAGTAGATTTTCTGTGGTGATTTAAGCTATAAATTGCAGATATCTGCCGAAAAATCTGATAAAATGCACTTGACAACAATTACGTGGGGATGTATCTCCGATCGTTAAGACAGTTGTAGCATTAATATTAGATGTCCGGATATTTTTGAGACGACTGCATATCGCTGAGAGTGTAGTAAATTTGCTTGGATTGTAAGCTTTGTAGTCAGTACTAATAGGAGAGCGATATGTACCACTCTCTCGTTGTGGCCGACATTATCTGAACTGAAACCGTGGCCTCACGTGATACTGGTATGTCGCATTATGTATTTGGATATCACTTAAGATGGCTGTGGCATGAGCTTTGCTCAGCGATATTTCATTCTCCCCTCCAACACGTAATGGACTGTTGGCTGCAGTTCTTACTACAATTGTTTTGTAATAAAAGTCATCCATTCCTATCATATCATACTACTAAACGTAATGGTACAATGGGACTCGATAAAAAAACATCTGCAGCAATTGTAACTAGAGATTACCAGTGTGTGATTTTTTTCAGTGATGTCTCGTAGTGCAGATCCTACATAGAGATTTTATGTGGGAGGGATAATGGACTTCCACGGCAGCGGCAAGTGGCAAGGGGAGTTTCCTGAGTGGCTGGGGCTAGAGTAAGCAAGGTACGACCAGTCTAGCAACACCGGACTGTAATGCTGCATTGAGAGGTGACACGGGACTCAGTGTGCCTGGGGGCATTCCATGGTCTTGTGTTTTCTTAAATCACCTTCCAGTAACTTTGCAGTTACTCCTATCCTATCCTAACAGTAGTGGATGTTGTTTTAAGTTCAGACATAGCATCGCCTCTCCTGACATTGCTGTCTGATGCGAGCTGAAGCTTCTTACATTTTTAAAAAAGTTTTCTGTTTCATAACTAAAAGGTGAGTAGTTGGATGACCTTGAAAGTAGCCGAAACTATATATGTGGAGGCATAGCAACCCTTTTTTGTTACCTATATGACGTCGTTGTTTTTAATACAACTAAGCACCAGGTTGGTATGCATCTGATCAACGTTAAGTACTAATTTCCAAGACCTCGGTAGGTTATCAGTTGTTTAAACGTGTCAATTGTTTAAATAACGCACTGAGCTGTTGTAAAACATTAATTTACGATCTAACAAACGCAGGTATTTTAGAAAATCATCAATATCGTAACAAAACTGTAGATAACAATTGAAGAACAGTCATACACTGTAGAATATCATTTGGCACAATACTCCACTGAAAATTGCAAAAAAACTGAATTGCATAAGAGGCTGAAGATTTGAGAAAGAATTCTGTAATCTGAGCAAAGCAGGGTTGTGTAACATGGGGACACGTGTGAGGTGGTTGAATTACTGGGGTAAAATCATTGTTTTGTGCAATAAATCACTGTAATTTGGTGTTAAATAATGGTTATAATAGTAAATGAAACGAAATATGCATATGGAAATTCTGTCCAGGATTCCCCATTTGGGTAATTTGACTGCCTGGGCGTCTTGCACATCAATGATGGTGAAATCACACACACACACACACACACACACACACACACACACACACACACACACAGTCCTGAGCGGAGAAAATCCCAGACCTGGCCGGGAATCTAGCCTGGGGTCCCAAGATCGACAGTCATTAACACTTACCACAAGACCACTAGCTGATGACAGTAATAAAAGTGATAGGTCATTAACAACTATGGTAAAATTTATAGATCATTAATTATGCCAACAGGAGTGATATGTCGTTAAATGTACCAATAAATAATGGTGATAAGAGTGATAGGAAGTAAATAATTATAATTAACATGTTCTTATATGAGATAAAGAAGCTAGGCCTATTGGCTTGCTTGTAGAGAATACTGGGCCCCTTATTCCTGAGAGGACCTTGGCCTATACTTGGAATATAAGGTAGCTGCCTCACGACGGTGGACACTGACCTTGACCTTAGATCTTCATCCTGATTGCGCTCGTATGCCCATTGCCCCCTACTTCTCTGTCCATACGTATGTCCACTGGCAGGGATATTGAAAGTATCTTTAGAAGCTATTAATATCAGGAAATCAAACTTTTCTGGACCAATAGTCACATATAAACTCTCACCCATTCATTGTATGTCATGAAATAAGTGTTCTACGCAGCTGTTTTAGAGGAAAACTTGAGGAGAAAGTGAAACAGATCGCACAGAAAATAAAACGACTGCTTTGGCATTTAAAGCTTTCCCAGCGTATAGATTTTTCTCTACAGTCTGGAACCGCGCCACCGCTACAGTCGCAGGTTCGAATCCTGCCTCGGGCATGGATGTGTGTGATGTCCTCAGGTTAGTTAGGTTTAAGTAGTTCTAAGTTCTAGGGGACTACTGACCTCAGAAGTTAAGTCCCATAGTGCTCAGAGACATTTGAACCATTTTTATAGATTTTTCTATAGAATTTCAGCGCATATTCTTTTGTAACGAGGTAAGAAAAGTATGTAAGAGGAGCACAGATGAATGGAGAATTATTCTAGGGACGAAATTGGCCCCAAATGGGGAAATGATTTGACATAAGCGAATTATAAAAACGGCAGATTTTTTTCTTTCTTTTTTTTTTGCGGCAGCTATCAATGAATATCTTTGAAACGGCGAGTTGTTGAAAATCCACGTCACATCGCAGAACGAGGAGATAGTATGTTTCCTCGCTCTGTAAAGCAGGATACGCAGCTATCTGAGGCAAATCTGGCTACACAGTACAATCCTGGAATAATCGCAAGTGTTTCGGATCACGGGGTTCAGCGCACGTTTCTCCGCCTGGGGCTGCACAGCAGACGACCACAACTTGTTCGCATGTTGACCCAATGACATCGTCAGTAACGATTTCTTTATTTTATTTTATTTGTTTACTTATTGAGTTCTGTAGGATCATGCGAGTCAAAACTACTTGGTCACGGAACCACTTAGTACATAGTTTATAGCATGCATATTAGAAAATGTATAAAAAAGTAATTAAATAATTAGAAAAACAGAGGGTATACGGTGTGCTACAAGTACACAAGAGAACGTTTCAACTTCGATTTGAGATTTATCACTCAATTTTTTCAGTTTTTCTGGAAGCCTATTGGAAGTGAAATCTGCTGAAAAGTGTACATCGTTTTTCCATCTAATGTTCACTGGATGAATGCTACAGTTTTGTGCGAATGAGTCAATTTTGTTAGTGACCCTCCCGAATAGCTTCGCCCATTAGCACGCCGCTTCCGTGACTCGGGGAGGTTCGCTGGCCCAGCTTGGATGTGGTATTTAGGTGGTTTCCCACATCCAAATAGGTGAATACCAGGATGGCACCGACGTCCCGCCTCAGTTACATGATTCCCAAGTATTTCGATACCACTATATGCATGGAGAGAGGGAGATGGGGGAAGACGTGCCGACTGGAAGGGCATCTGACCATCCTCCAACACGAACGCTGCCAAATCCAGATTATCATGCTGACCCTCTTCGGGCTAGGTATAATGCCAGGAAGAAGAAGACAGAGGCAGGAGTCACTATTGTTAACAACAAATCCCATTATGCCGGCCGGGGTGGCCGAGCGGTTGTAGGCGCTACAGTCTGGAACCACGCGACCGCTACGGTCGCATGTTCGAATTCTGCCTCGGGCATGGATGTGTGTGATGTCCTTAGGTTGGTTAGGTTTAAGTAGTTCTAAGTTCTAGGGGACTGATGACCTCAGAAGTTAAGTCCCATAGTGCTCAGAGCCATTTGAAATCCCATGTTGGAATATACAGGGTGTTAGGGCTATAGGTATAGATACTGTGATCATTTGTACCTTAATATATATCCACGTGTGTTGGTTGTTTCTTTTCTGTATCTAGCAGTCTTCCCACAAACACTTCACATAATTTACTACCTGATGTTTTCTGCGCAGTTGTAGCTTCACCAATAAGTAAATTATGCCTGTTACTATAGACTGTCCGTTTTGCGTCCACACGTCCACACTTCAATACCAGACCACCTGCACAGCGGAAAATAACATAAGGGCTTGCTCTTGCCACGCACAGTTGGAGGTACTAACCACCCTAGGAACATTCTACAACTAGTATCTATAGTTATAAGTCTGTAAATTAAGGAAATACTCATTTAATGTTGTTCAGTACACTGTCCTCAGTCACCAATAAAAATATCTGCATTTAGACCCCAAACACCCTGTATGTATAGTGACGAAAGACATAAAATTCCGAGACATCTGATCAACGGACTACACGTAGCTCGCAAACTAACGCCATAGATCAGTCTGATCAACCGTTTCTCGGTTAATAATATTCTTGTTGACTGCACAGAGTTGGGCAAAAATATAAAACACTACGAGATAACAGAGTGAAAGTAAGCAAAGTAAACAAGCCTCCAGTTCTCAGAGACAGTGGAGATCATTCTTATAGCGATGATAGCAGAATTCAGTTTCTGCGCAAGATATTGATCGTGCTACTTCCAAGATGTCCTTCCCTGTATGTTCAGTGCTAAGCGATTAAAATGACAGATTTCACTGACTGTTTCACAATCTTTGGACAGTAAATTTTCGCTTTTACAAGGGTTCCGAGTCAGAAACTTTATTCATTGCGTTTTGTTACAGTTAAGAGTTTATCCGTTCTCTGAAAGCCACGTGTTGATGTTACTGGCTACATCATCTATATTACGTTCTACGTCTTTCACAATAACGCTTTGTGCTATCTGTCATGTTTAGAGGCAGATCGATTACATGCATATAGAAAATCAGTGGACCTAGAAGAGTACCCAGTGACAACCTCCAATTTACATGAATCCGGTCAGGTTCGAGCTTCTCCCGTTTCTGTTGACATTGGGAACATCCTACTGCTTCCTACTTTGCATACATGAAGTGAACCATTGTTGAGCTTTTTAGTTAATCTCACAAAGTATTCAAAAGTATTGTATGATCCACAAAATCAAATGATTATATTAAAACAAAGAAATTACCTACTGTCCTCAACCTATCGTTTAGCCTTGCTAATGCCTCACACGCAAAAGAATAAATAGCGTTTACTGTGGATGCTAATTTCCTGAAGCCAAGCTAAGAGTCTGACAGCAAACAGTATGCAGTGAGATGTGACACTAATCTATACATTCCATACCCAAAAACTTTTGTAAATGCCGACAGCGAAGAAACCGGCCAGTAAATGTCTACGGTATCTCTTTCATTCTTTTTGCGCTGCATGACGAAAAAGTGGGACCAGATATGCTGCGTACTCGCGTGAGACAGCGTTATCAGCACCTGACAGACGATAAAAGGGGCCTCATTGTGGGCATTAATTTGGCGGGCTGGCTGAACCTTGCGACATCCAGGTTTGTAGCATTCCGGTAGACCACGTCTCACCATCACAAGGTACGATTGCTATATCGTGCACCGGACACATCGTTAACCCCTATACATCTGAGTCTGCCACCGGAGAACAATGCACGCCCTGCAACTTGCTGTACCATCACACAGCATTGGTCATAGACTAGTAGCAGCCAGTTTCGCGATGAATCGCGGTTCTGCGCTACCCCGGATGAGCATCATAGACGAGTATGTTTTGGGGAGGCACAGAGGTGTTACTCCTGCCCTTATGGTGTGAGGAGCAATTGGGTATGACATCTGCTCACGGTTAGTACAGACTGAGGGAACTCGGACGCCTCAGTGGTACGTCAAGGACATCCTGCATCCTTGTGTATCTCATGCAACAGTATCGTGGTAGCATTTTATAACAGAACAGTTCTCATCCATACATGGTACGGGTCTCTATGAACTGCCTGCGTGATGTTGACGTGTACCTGGGGCCAACAAAATCCCTATATCTGTCCCCAATAGAACATTTGGGGGACCAAGTCAGACGTGAACTCTGACCCAATACCAATATACAGGATGTCAGTGACCAGTTGCAACCACATATGAAAAGCACATTTCACCGGTGGCTGAATATAGGACAGATTTATGGTGCACTTATCTTCATAATCCTACGTGAAACTTCATCATACCCATGATAGTCTTTACTCCTTACTGATGTAATAAATAATACAGTTTGAACTTTGCCTGTTTCCTGTAGCTGCATGCGATGTAATTCTCTCGGAAAACCAGCTTTCATGAGTTCTACATGTTTATATGTACCAATTAAATTTTGATTTAACTTGCCCACTATTGATAAGAAGTACTTATTCTATATTTTGCACAACTCTACTGGGTCAATAACAGTTTCAGTCTCACAAAAGAGAGGTTTCATATGTTGAACACCCATATTCTGCTTTGATACCTCTTTCACAATTGACAATATAATTGTAGTTTTGTTCAGAGCATCTTCTACGCTGTTTGTGGTATGCATATTTTTAGTCTGTCTGATTATATTCCTCAGCACTTTGCAGTATTGTCTATAGTAAAATTCTGTTACCGGCCTCTCACTATCCATCATATTATGACACAGCTCCCGATTCCTCCTACATAATATTCTAGCGCTATTAGTCATCCACATCGGTTGCTAATCAGTACAGTATATGTACCTGCACTTTCTTAAGGGGAAAGAGATTTTAAAGAAAGTAAAAACGGTTTGAAGAAATGTATTAAATTTGTTGTTCCAGTCGTCTATAGTGTACACTTCTTGCCCAGTTATCCCTTCGAGACTGGCTTTAAATATTCTAATTGTAAATGGACTCATCTCCCTAATCTTTTTTTTTCCTACCTTGGGATATGGCTGCCTTGATACTTTTCAGTAATACTGTCTTTTCATCATGGTCTGACAGGTCTTTACTAATATTCCTCACACTATGCCCATCGACTAGAGGACATGCATCTTGCTGCTGTTTCTCTGAACTACAGATGGAAAGTATACTGTCTGTATCAAGATGTATAATTCAGTTAAATCCATTAAAATTCTTTTCTCTGGAGTATCTGTCACAAATTTTTTGAGAACCGAGCCTAGTACAGCGTCAGTGTTGGAGAGGAAAATGCTTTAGTCTGAACTGTGAAAGCCCATAACTAAAAGTTTTTTCCATGAAAACTCACACTCTCCAACGCAACCTTCAAATATTTGGTCTTTAAAATGCTTTTTATCTCAATTAATTTGCATGAGACGTTAATCGCATAAATCGCCACTCCTCCCTCTGCTTCCTCCTGGCAACAAAATCAGGTAAGATGTACCCCTCCAATTGAAGCTTTAGTATTTCTTTGCTAATTAAATGACGCTCTGAGATACAAATAATAAGGCCAAGACATATTAGCAGTTCATCTATTTTGCTTTAATTCCCTGAATATTCTGATGAAATAACCTTACTATACCTTCCGATCTGCACTCCCCTTTTACTGAACCATCTTGCAGCGTTAAATGAACCTTCCTCAAGCAGGAATACCTCCCAACTGACTTCATTCTTAAGAAACGTCTAATAGTTCTACAAGTTATCTGAGGAATTTGGCCTCGAGTGTGCCCAGATCTACCTACTACTTATAAGCTTCAACAACCATCCCTTTCAAATTCTATTTAGGCGTAGGTCGTGTCAAGTATAGTCGAACGTAATTACACCCTCATCTGTCATCGCCGAAACATGTGCCTTGTGAGCAGCCATCAACACCCTCTCAAGTCCCATATTAACACACGTAAAAGCAGAAGTGTGCGCTCTGTCGAAGGTTTGTGAGTAGTGGGTTATGGTGTGGGATTTGCTCAAAGTATTTTCATTTGGGGGGGGGGGGGCGAATGCAGTGGGGAAGCCATTGGACATTCTAGTGAGATCCTCTCCTGGAAATGTAGAATCTGTAGCAGAAATAAGTTGACAGAGGAGCAGGAGCGTAAGATCTGTGCCATTCAGGTGCAGTCACAACGCGCAAAGGAGGAACTAGATAGGTTGAGGAGGGTGAAGGGTGGTGGGGAATGGGAACTGGCAGTTGGCAAGAAGTCAGCTACGAAGAGGAGGTATTCAGACAATTATTATACTTTGCGTATATGCAATAGATTTGACCAACTGTCAGAGTTGAGTGGACAGGAGCCTCTTGTAGTTGTAGATATAGGGAACATTCAGCAGTCCTCAGCAGTTAGAAGGCCTAGTTCAGTTGCAAAGTCTAACAGAAAGAAGAAGGTTCTGCTGCTAGGTAGTTCGCGCGGTAGAGGTGTGGGCCAGCATTGCAGGAAGTGTTAGGAAATTTGGAAATTTGTGGTAAGGTCTTATGGGACCAAACTGCTGAGGTCATCGGTCCCTAAGCTTACGCACTACTTAATCTAACTTAAACTAACTTACCCTAAGGACAGCACACACACCCATGCCCCGGGGAGGAATCGAACCTCCGAGGGGGGCACCGCCGAAGTGTTAGGGAGTGAGTACCAGGTCACAAGCATTGTGAAGCCTAGTGCAGGGTTGGTTCAGGTGACTGACAGTATAGGCGAGTTATGTAGGCATTTTACGAAGAAGGATCAGGTAGTGATAGTGCGTGGAGTAGGGAACAGTCTTGATAGGGAAGGGGAATATGATGTAGGTGGTGACCTGATAAAGACAGCTACTCAAACTGGTGGCACTAATGTGCATTTCGTGCAACTGTTTCAGTGTCATGATTGGCCTCATCTTAATGCGGCTGTTAGGCGCGTTATCATTGGGTTGGGGAGGGCGTTGATGACAGAGGGTATGGGTCACATTTCAGTGGTGTCAGTTGGGTCTATCACTAGATCGGGTTTCACTAGGCAGGCCTGCACCTCAAAAGGTATGCGAAGGGGAGGCTCGCAAAGCTTATAGGTGACAGTGTAGTGGATGGTGGTGGGATCAATCATGGAAAACTTTCTGTAGTTGTTTGTGTTAGAGCTGCTCCTTTTATAGATTGAAGTCAGCTGATAAGTATACCTGCTTAAAGGAAGTCCCTCTAACTAAGGGCTAACATTCAGAGAACGTGATGTTTCCAAATAGACAAGGAATTAGCATATTTTGTCAAAATATAAGAGGTAAAGTTAGTGAACTGCTTATAGATGTTGACTCTGAAATTCTTGGTATATCGGAGCCCCACTTAAATAATTTGACAGTTCAGAGGCTTCCTTTAGCAGGATACAGCTTAGCTGGCTGTTTTTCAAGGAGTTCCTTGTGGGGTGGGGGAGTGGCTATGTACGTAAAAAACAGTGTTCCATTTGAGTCCATAAACGAATCACGGCACTGCACCGAGCAGATATTTGAAAGCTGTGCAGGGGCAATTGAATTTAGTGAAACTAAACTTCTAATTGTTGTTGTTTATAGGTCCCCTAACTCTGATTTCACAGCATTTCTGCTCAAGCTAGATAGGGTTCTTGATTCACTTTGTAGAAAGTGAACTGTATGTTCTTCACAGTTCGATTCCTCTGCCTCTTAATGTCGCTTGCAGCGTTAATTTCTATTCCCGCCATGCGCCATCTTTTGTTGACTAGCGATCCCAAGGAGGCGCTGTGTGCTCTGCGCAAAGCGGTTCCTCGTTGTACGCGCGGCTGCGGTGAGCGGGAAGGCCGGAGCGGCGAGTGGTCCCAAGTAGTGCAACGGTTGTCGATGCTATGTCTAGTGTGGACGTGGCCTCGATAAGCTTACTGGCTTTGGGTATGAGCAGTGGTGTCTGATTCAAGACGTTATGGAAATTCTATCAGTTCTGTTTCCTCTATTTTGCCGGCGTGGAAGCAAGACTGTGTCTCGGTACCGGTGGCTATTCGTCGGAGTGTGCATCAATCAAAGTAAGACGTATCACACACCTTTGTTCAGCGGTGGTTGACATTCACATTCCACTAAAATGGTGATCCAGTAACCCGACCATATTGCCTAAGTTATTCGTCGTGACTGCTGTTGACTGTTCCTATCAGACGCTTTAGTATTCTCTTCCGTTTCTTCCACTGTGTGCTGTTGAGTTCATTTCAGCGTTAATATTCAGCCCAATGTATTGGAAATGAATTCTTGTTGTCTTGTGGTTGAGTGCTGGGTTTGTTTGAATCGATAAGTAGCACGTCCCATACCACTCACGACGTACGCAAGCAACCAAGAAAAATGTGACTTAAATTTCCATTTGTGTGATTTGTTTATCCTGTTTTCTATGAGATTTTAGTTAATTAGTTAAATAACTATTTTATACTTTAAATTATGTAAAACTTGTCCGGCCATGATATGTGGTTTTGACATGCGATGTTTTTTTGGGTTCTGGTCAGCTAATGAGTTTAGTACTTTGTGGAGTCCAATCTTACCCTTTTTTTACCTGCATCAGCTTTAGGGATGGGTTTAATTCCTCAAGCTAGCTTTAAGCCAGCGCTGGTCCATTAGGATCCCTTTGATCTTATATACAGTTTTATATTGCTTAGAGAGAATCTTATTGTAGTCGAATTTATTAAGTGGGTTTTACACGGCCAATGTGATCGCAAAGTGATGGTTTTTATGAGCAATTTGTAACCCCTTTTATATCCTGAATTGTTCAGCGTGACATAGCTGTGTTAGAAGCCTATATATATATATATGATATCTTTAAATTCATTGTGCTATTTCCATGACTTAGTGTATATGCCCTTTTAATGGGTGCTAGATTTATCCTGTCTCATTTAGTGTTTAAGTAAGCCCACTGAAACATCACCCATAAATTAAACTGATCCGGCTTCCTGTAACACGTGAATTTTCTTAGTTCTCCGTGTTCTACGATTTATCTTGTCGAAAGGTGTTTCGGTGCTAGAATGTGTACCAGTCAAATCTGAAGCAAGTTGTTCTCCAGTTTAACTGTTTATTCCCTAATTTTCGTGGAATTTAAATTTGCTAAATTTACAAGCTATAATCTGTTTTCTGAAAATTGTTGCCAGTATAGCTGTGACCTACCTAATCAACTGCAACACGTAATTGTTGGTGTTTTAACTGGCTGTGTTGCAATAAATGCAAACGTCAAGTGAAGCTTGTGGGTGATTCATATTCCCCAGGTCCTCATCCTCAGTAATGCGAGAATTAAAATTTTATTTAAAGCTTGTGTTAAGATTTTTCGGTGAGTTGCTGGGAGAAAAGGAAAGGAGGTGCTTCAGAAAGTACTAAAAATTAGTTATATGTGGTGACTGCAATATAAATTTTCTATATGATGGTGCAGGAAAAAGGATGTTGGTAGATTGGTAGATCTCCTATATTCATATGATCTGATGCAGACCCTATTTCTCTCAACTAGGGTGCAGGGGCACAGTAGTGCAACCATAGACAATATTTTTCATTCTTCATTACTAGCTGGGCATGATACACAAATTTTAACCCTAAAAGACTTTTGTACTCAAAAAAATGTCACATACAATTAAAAACTATGTAGGAAAGTTAATCCAACAGCAACAGAGTTTTTTAAACCTTCTCAAGAAACAAGAGTGGCTGGATGTTTATAGTGCCGATAACATAGATGCCAAATATAACACTTTCCTTAACACATTTCTCATGCTCTTTGAGAGTTGCTTTCGATTAGAACGTTCTAAACTGGGTACTAGCAGTAATAGGCAGATCGGGTGGCTGACTAGTGGGATATCATGTAGAACAAAGTGGGAATTATATCAATATGTTAGAAGCAGTCACAATCAAGCTGCAGTAGCCCATTACAAACAGTATTGTATGTTGCTTAAAAATGTTATTAGGAAAGCAAAGAGTATGAGGTATGCAAATAGGATAGGTAATTCACAGGTTAAAATTATAACCATATGGCCAGTTGTGTAGGAAGTGTCTGGTCAACAGCACAAGGTTGACGGTATAAAATCAGTTCGTATTAAAAATATTTCTGTTACTGATAAATCAGATATATGTAGAGCATTTAACAATCATTTTCCGAGAATTGCTGGTGAATTAAATAAAAATTTAGTTTCTTGGCAAATGCCTTTCCGAGATTGATGTCTGAAACACTCCTCTGTGATACGGACATGGGGGAGATTGAGTCAATAATTAAATCACTGAAGACTAAGGACCCTCATGGTTATGATAGAGTGCCTAGCAGAATATTAAAGTACTGTGCAGTAAATGTTAGTCCTGCATTTAGGTTTATTTGTAATTTGTTTCTTTAGGGATGGTCAGTTTCCTCAACAATTAGAGTACTAAGTAGTAAAGCCACTTTATAAAACGGGAGAAAGGAATAATGTAGATAATTTTAGACCTATTTCAATGCCCTCTGTGTTTGCTAAAGTTATTGAAAAAGCTGTGTATGTAAGCATAATTGATCGTTTTATATCACACGATTTGCTATCAAATGTACAGTTCGGCCTTAGAAGTCGTTTAACAACTGAAAATGCTATATTCTCTTTTCTCTGTGATGTACTGGATGAGTTAAATCAAAATTTCGTACACTAGGCATATTTTTTTGGTTTAACTAAGGCATTTGATTGTGTTGATCACAAAATACTGCCCCAGATGTTGGATCATTATGGATTATGAGTAGCTCACAATTGATTCACCTCTTACTTTAACAACTGACAGCAAAAGGTCATTATTCACAATGTTGAGAATGGCTGGGATGTGGGGTCTGAGTGGGGTACAGTCAAGTGCAGGGTGCCCCTCAGTGTTGGGTCCACTCATGTTCCTTATTTTTATAAATGATATGCCCTCTACTATTACAGGTAGCTCTAAAATATTTCTGTTTGCTGACGACACTAGCTTGGTAGTGAAGTATGTTGTATGCAACATTGTCTCGGTTTCAAATACTGCAGTTGATGACCTAAGTTCATGACTTGTAGAAAAAAACTAATGCTAAAACACAGTAAGACTCAGTTTTTAGTTTCTAACACACAATTCAACAAAACCTGACGTTTTAATTTCACATAATGGACATATAATTATTGAAGCTGAACAGTTCAAATTTCTAGGTGTTCAGATAGAAAATAGTCGTGGAAAGCCCACGTTCAGGATGTTGTTTAAAGACTTAATGCTGCCATTTTTACTATTCGAACAGTATCTGAAGTGACTGATCGTTCGACACGAAAATTAATCTACTTTGCTTATTTTCATTCGCTTATGTCGTATGGTATTATATTTTGGGGTAACTCTTCCCATTCTAATCGGATATTTTTGGCTCAGAAACGGCGGTTCGGGCAATAAGTGGTGTACGTTCACGAACCTCTTGTCGACCCCTGTTCACTAGTCTGGGTATTCTGACGTTGGCTTCTCAATATATATATATTCCTTACTGTCATTTCTTGTTAATTATATTAGCTTATTCCCAAGAACAAGCAGCTTTCACTCAGTTAATACTCGGCAGAAATCAAACCTGCAATTGGATCAGATTTCCTTAACTCTTGTGCAGAAAGTTGTGCACTATATTGCTGCATCCATTTTCAATAAGCTACCACTCGAATTCAAAAATCTTGACAATGATCCACGCGCTTTCAAATTGAAACTTAAGAGTTTCCTCATGGGTCACTCCTTCTACTCTGTCGAGGAGTTCCTTGAAAAATTAAGCTGATTCTCGTTGTATTGTTGATTGCGTTTACATAAACTTATGGACTGACTTTTTTCGGATTCATAAACATTTTATTATTATCTGTTATTACTTTTATGTTGTAATTTCATGTACTGACATGTTCCATGACCTTGGAGATTTGCTCCACAATTTGGTCCTACGAAACTTGACGTGTAAATAAATGAATAAGCACTGTCAAGATAGGCTGATCTTAACGCTGAAACAACTGTATAAAGCAAACATCGCTGTTCCGAGCCCGAACAGCTGTCTCATCAAAGCCACCGCTTATACCATAAGTACAGTTTTTATCAAGACTATTTCCAGAGCCTCTCATTATCAGTACCTAATCCTCTTTAGTAACATGCTTATACAAATTCCCCAAATATTCGGTCACTTTACTGAAACCAGCACTTGGCTTAAAAACACTCGTGACTTGGTATTCCTTACCTAATTCTCTAGCTGCGGAAACCGCACCCATGGTAGCTACCTGGCAGCAGTATCCTCTTTTTCTTAATTTTCCTATACAAATGTGGCTGTCTGACAACACCGGATGTCTGCTGCATGTTACCTGCTCCTACAAATACTGGAGGTTCCTCCGCATATGACTCTAACAGCTGGCTAAACTTAACATCAGTATTCAATATTTCTAACGGCCTACTGCCAACTGCCAGTATCCACTTCTCCATCTTCTCCTACTACACTCCTGGAAATGGAAAAAAGAACACATTGACACCGGTGTGTCAGACCCACCATACTTGCTCCGGACACTGCGAGAGGGCTGTACAAGCAATGATCACACGCACGGCACAGCGGACACACCAGGAACCGCGGTGTTGGCCGTCGAATGGCGCTAGCTGCGCAGCATTTGTGCACCGCCGCCGTCAGTGTCAGCCAGTTTGCCGTGGCATACGAAGCTCCATCGCAGTCTTTAACACTGGTAGCATGCCGCGACAGCGTGGACGTGAACCGTATGTGCAGTTGACGGACTGTGAGCGAGGGCGTATAGTGAGCATGCGGGAGGCCGGGTGAACGTACCGCCGAATTGCTCAACACGTGGGGCGTGAGGTCTCCACAGTACATCGATGTTGTCGCCAGTGGTCGGCGGAAGGTGCACGTGCCCGTCGACCTGGGACCAGACCGCAGCGACGCACGGATGCACGCCAAGACCGTAGGATCCTACGCAGTGCCGTAGGGGACCGCACCGCCACTTCCCAGCAAATTAGGGACACTGTTGCTCCTGGGGTATCGGCGAGGACCATTCGCAACCGTCTCCATGAAGCTGGGCTACGGTCCCGCACACCGTTAGGCCGTCTTCCGCTCACGCCCCAACATCGTGCAGCCCGCCTCCAGTGGTGTCGCGACAGGCGTGAATGGAGGGACGAATGGAGACGTGTCGTCTTCAGCGATGAGAGTCGCTTCTGCCTTGGTGCCAGTGATGGTCGTATGCGTGTTTGGCGCCGTGCAGGTGAGCGCCACAATCAGGACTGCATACGACCGAGGCACACAGGGCCAACACCCGGCATCATGGTGTGGGGAGCGATCTCCTACACTGGCCGTACACCACTGGTGATCGTCGAGGGGACACGGAATAGTGCACGGTACATCCAAACCGTCATCGAACCCATCGTTCTACCATTCCTAGACCGGCAAGGGAACTTGCTGTTCCAACAGGACAATGCACGTCCGTATGTATCCCGTGCCACCCAACGTGCTCTAGAAGGTGTAAGTCAACTACCCTGGCCAGCAAGATCTCCGGATCTGTCCCCCATTGAGCATGTTTGGGACTGGATGAAGCGTCGTCTCACGCGGTCTGCACGTCCAGCACGAACGCTGGTCCAACTGAGGCGCCAGGTGGAAATGGCATGGCAAGCCGTTCCACAGGACTACATTCAGCATCTCTACGATCGTCTCCATGGGAGAATAGCAGCCTGCATTGCTGCGAAAGGTGGATATACACTGTACTAGTGCCGACATTGTGCGTGCTCTGTTGCCTGTGTCTATGTGCCTGTGGTTCTGTCAGTGTGATCATGTGATGTTTCTGACCCCAGGAACGTGTCAATAAAGTTTCCCCTTCCTGGGACAATGAATTCACGGTGTTCTTATTTCAATTTCCAGGAGTGTATATGGCTAGCAAGTAAGGAAGACTGCCCCTCTAGATTCCTCACTAGCTTCCCCGCAACATTCACCCAGGTCAGAATATTTGTTACCAATTCACAGCGAACCCTACAGCTCAATAACATACGATAATTTGAGCAATTCTCACTCATGGACAAATTTTTCAATATCTTCAAACAAATATAATGAAATAACAGGAAACTGCACATACAAAAAGCAACGCTATAAACCACCACTTAGCTATATACCTTATCTTACAAAAAAATACGAAAGCTTTGTAAGAACAAATAGTTTGCACCTTCTCAGTTATACAGTGTATCCCAGGAGAAATGTTCAGTATTCAGGGATACGACAGAAACGATCATTTGAAGCAAAAATCCCTCATATGGAATTATGCCCTAATCTGAATGCTTTTCAAGATAGAACACATTTAATGCACACTGTTCTTTATTTTCTGTGTTATTCAGTACACTGTCAGGCTTACACATGTACAGCAGTTAGTAAACATTACAACAAACGTTTTACAAAGTGTCAATTAAAAAATGTGTGTTTAACGTTCAGCTTGTAACACTTATATCGATTAGAAGTATGTTTATATTATGTAACTGTGTATCTGTAATAAGAAGTGTGTATTCTTTGTTGATTAAGGTCATTGATTTGTGACAGGAAATTTAAAGTAGTGTAATGTACATATGGAAAAAGCCAAATGATATTTAAAATAATGAAATTTTGTAATATGTGTATATTTAGAACGAAAACATTGTATATTGGAAGCTGGTTCATACTTAGGGCACTTGTATTGTAAAATGTAAAAGATGCAGGGAAGTCCCTCCGCAATGGAAGTTGCTCGGCACGATGACAAGGTGGTTTTGGCGGTCGAACTGGGCGGCTACTTGATGGGAACGGTACGCAGTCAGTGGCTAATGGTTCGACGGTACACATCGACGGCGCCAAGGGAGGCATCTGGATGCCGCTTTGCAAGGAATTTTGTCTCGGATGTGGATTTGGCTGTTGCATGCTACTCTCGGCAGTAAGCAATGGCTCTAACACGTTAAAAATCCGACTCCAAGAAGAAATTTTATAGAGCATTCAAACATCGGGAGCCGTGAATACAGTTAGCCGCCATGTCGCTTGCCACCACAACTTCACCACTGCTCCACCAACTTCATGCATACAGATCTGTATCAGAGCATGGACCAGTTAACTTATGAGAGTGATTTAATAATAATCCAAGTGCTATTAACCTGTGTTGGAACCATATCTTTTATCCTAATCATGAACCTATGCAGGATCCCTTCCTAAGTGTTCAGAAAACCGAGTATCCTGTTTCTAATGAACTAGTGATTTATTTAAGTTTGTCAAATGTGCAAGGATTAGCAAGGGTTGAAGTTAGTATGTTGCTAAAGGGCTCTCAGCTTATTGCAAAGTATCGTTTTGCAAAAATTCAGTGCTAGACTGTGTAAATGTTACGGTCTAAAATGCCTGCTGCCCAGGTGATGAAAAAAGGCAAATAAGCTATACTCATTTGAAACTTAATTTAGCTTTGATTATAGTAATTGAGCTCAGTATTGAATAATTTGCCTCGTAAAGTAAACATATAAACTATTCCAAATGAAGTTAAGAGTTAATTTTGTTTGATTCCAAATGAAGTTAAGAGTTAATTTTGTTTGAATTAGTCTTTGCTACTGAAGTAATCTTAGAGCGTGACTAGTGACATCATACCAGTTTATGGTTCCCCATCATATTCTTCACGTATTAAAAAGATAAATGGACTATTATTACTACTAAGGAAATCTGATATATTTCTATAAATGGGAGTATAAACAGTGTGATTGTGGTATTATTTATTTTAATTGTGGTATGTATATATCAGTTAAGTTGGAAGCCCCTCGTAGCCAATTTTAGTTCTGTACTTCTTGCAGGAACATTTCAGTGCTGATCTAAGTAACAATATTAAGTGTAGCTCTTATTAGTGTGAGTTTGGTACGATTTTACTTTCTATGATTACTAGTATATGCATAATTGGTAACTACTGCTACCCACAGCTCAGAGTGCACTGTGTCCGTTTGTATCCTGTGTGCTGTTCAAAGGGAATACTGACGAAAGTAACTTCAATAACTGATATTCAATTTCCTTAAACTTGTATTTCCCATTTAATGTACCCAATTGGGCTGGCGACCGTTCATTTTTCATTCGTATATTAATTTTACTAATTGGAATGTAGCGTTGCTCACGTCCGTAGGTTTAACCTTAAAATACCCTACACGTGCCTCCTGGGTGGTGCTAATTGAGCAACAGTGATTACAGGCAGCCAGACTATCCATAGGATCTCCTGGCAATGACATATCAACTAAATAGCAGAAACAGTTCTTTTCAGAGCTCATTAACAAGAAACATTGGACCAAGTATCAGACTCCTTCAACTGAATATCGAAAGCATTAGCAGGGCAAAGTGTGACTACCTGTCAAAATTTTTGCTGGACAACAATATCGATGTCGTCGCCATTCAAGAAACTCGTGTTTCCAGCGAAGAAATATTCCGAAGCCGAGGTCGAATTCCTGGATATTCTGCACTTGGTGTAACTTACCACGAGGTGTATGGAATTGCTACGTATGTCCGTAACAACATAAACGAAGCTTCACTGATTTCTGTAAGTGTGGAGGCAGATATACATACAGTTGCCATAGAATTGCACGGAATTACTGTTACAAATGTTTACAAACCACCCAATACAACATGGCCCGATTTTGTCCTACACACAGCAGAACATCCTGCAATTTACATAGGAGACTTCAATAGTCACCATGAACTTTGGAAGTACTCTCAAAATGATGAAAATGGGAGCATGCTTGCAGAATGGATCGAAGAGAATAATCTTCATCTAGTGTTTGATGCCAAAGATCAAGGCACTTTCAGGTCAGCTGCTTGGGACAAGGATTCAAATCCTGACTTATGCTTTGTTAGCTGCAACGAAACTGGCTTTCCCATCAACACCACAAGGAAAGTGATAGATGCCTTTCCTTACAGCCAACACAGGCCTGTAATAATTCAAATTGGCTGCACTGTTCCTGTCATACGATCAACTCCGCATGCTCGATGGAATTTCCAGAAAGCTGACTGGATGAAGTTTTCAACGGAACTGGATAAGACCATTCGATGGATACCTTCATCACATAATAACTATCAACGCTTCATTGGTGCAGTAACAGCAACAGCTAAAAAGTGTATGCCAAGAGGATACCGAAAAGAATATGTTCCAGGATGGAATGAGGAAAGTGAAACACTGTACCAATACTTCCAGCAAAGTGGTGACCCAGAGATAGCTACGGAACTATTGTCCAGTTTGGACATGTCTCGGAGGCAGAAATGGGCAGAAACAGTCAAAACTATGGACTTTACCCACTCGAGCAGGAAAGCATGGAGTCTTCTGAGAAAACTGGGAGGAAGTACACCAGCATGCAGAAAAAATTCCGAAGTAACACCAGACCAAATTGCTTCCCACATCATTACTACCTCAAGAGTACCTCCTGACAAGAAACATACAAGACATATCAGACGACAGCTTCGTGACCTGAAAAAGAAGGCATCTCCCTCATCTGAGTATGTCCATCCCTTCACAGTTTCAGACATTGACTCTGGACTGAAGGACCTCAAACCTCTTAAGGCACCTGGATTCGATGGTATCCATCCAAAATTCCTGATTCATATGGGAGGAAAAGCTAAGAAATGGCTGGCAGAATTCTTCACTGACATCCTGCTGACTGGTCAACTTCCATCTGAGTTTAAAAAGATAATATCTGTTCTGAAACCTGGCAAACCCAGCAACAAGGTAGAAAACTATCGCCCCATTTCCCTACTCAGCTGCTGCTACAAGCTTTTTGAAAGGCTAATATATAACAGAATAAGTAGCGCTATCTTAGAGAACGTTCCAGTTGATCAGACAGGCTTCAGACCAGGGCGCAGCTGCTGCGACCAAGTATTGTCTCTCACATCCTTCATAGAGTCAGGATACCAAATGAAGCAGAAAACATCTGTGGCATTTGTTGATCTAACTGCCGCCTTCGACACTGTGTGGAGGGAAGGCCTTATCTACAAATTTCTCCGCATCATACCCTGCAGAACAATGGCTCGACTGATTAACAGCATGCTTAGTGATCAGAAGTTCCAGGTAATCGCTGGAAGGAACATAAGTAAGGAGAGGAAGCTGAACAACGGATTTCCTCAAGGATCAGTTCTCTCACCCTTACTGTTCAACCTATATCTATCTGATCTACCTGACACTTCGTCCAGAAAATACTGCTATGCCGATGACCTGGCTCTAGCCGTCAAACACCAGGAAATGAAGACAACAGAAGAGATTTTAGCCAATGACTACAACTGAGTTTTTCCTTCATACTCACTTTCACTTTCAATTTCACAACCTTTCCATATGATTTTTTTTGCAGAATGACCTGTCTGCATTACACAATTTCTTCAAAATCTGGAGACTCCAACCCAGTGTGAGTAAAACAGAAGTGTGTTGCTTCCATCTAAATAACCAGTTGGCGAACGTAAAACTGGAAGTAAGTTTCAGAGGCAGAATTCTTCGTCACAATTGGAACCCAATACATCTTGGTGTCATCCTGGATCGTACACTGTGCTTCAAACAACACCTTCTTAACTTAGCTCAAAAGCTGAGGACTCGAAACAACATCCTTCATAAGCTATGCGGAACTACCTGGGGATCTTCAGCAACCACCCAGCGAACTTCAGCTCTGGGCTTGGTATACTCAAGTGCTGAGTATTGTGCACCTGTTTGGATGAATAGTCATCATACAAGGCTTGTTGATACCCAGCTGAATACGATAATGCGCATAATATCTGGCACAATCAGATCTACTCCAGTTTATTGGCTTCCACTGTTAACCGGTATAATGCCTCCTGATCTACGCAGATGTACTGCCCTTATGAGAGAATTTCACAAGATCTCCAGGAATTCTAACCTACCCGTGCATAGCGACCTGCCACTTTTAAATCGCAAGAGACTGAAATCACGTCATCCAACTCTGTGTGACGCTGCTGACATGGTTGCTAAGACTTTCAAACCTCTTGAAGAATGGAAAGGTCGGTGGGAAGCAGTGACAGATGTGCACCTGCATAACATCTTCTCAGGTGCTAAACTTCCAAGTGGATTCGATTTACCACGCAAGACCTGGTCTACTCTCAACAGAATCCGTACCAGCCATGGGTGATGCAGGGATGCTCTCTTCAAGTGGAAGAAGCTGCCTGACCCAGCTTGTGACTGCGGGGCTCCGTACCAGACTGTTCACCACATTGTCAGTGAATGCAGGATTCGAGCCTATCACGGCGCCAAAGAGGACTTCCTGCTAGCAACTCCAGATGCAGTGCGCTGGATTGAAGGACTGGATATTCAGTTGTAAAGACAAACTTAAGTTTCTTGTGTGTCAATATGTACATATGTATATGTAATTTCATGATATGTCTGTATTAGCCATACGCTAAATAAAAAAAATAATAAATAACTAATTTCATTAACCACAAAATTAAAGTCTGTTTAGTTTTTCTGTTATTTGCACTCTCTTCAAAATTATAGTTCGATACCTTCATCCATCAGACACACGCGCGGTCAAAACTCAAAATCCTCCCAGAGGGTTACATTAGCTTCTGTCACGGCACGCTAGTGTTATAGCTTCTAAGCATTATTGTTCACGTCACTTTATAGTTGTTGTACAGTTCACAAAAAATATATTTGTGCACTCTTGCGATAACACGTTGTTTGCTTGCTGAGTGTACCTGTACGTTCCCTAATGAGGTCAGGAGCGTCCATGATACGACCAAGCAGTTCTCGTGTATTCATCTTTCGCTTGTACACCTCATACTTCATCCAACCCTATAAACAAAAATGTTGTGGTCAATTAATTGTACTACCAAAACCAATCCAGCGATTATTGTAAGTGCAGTTGAAATTTCCCTCACACGTCATGCTTGAAGTGCATTGCCGTCGACGCGGCCAAAGAAACGTCCTCAAGGTATTCAATGAACCAATTTTCAAAAAATGCAGGTAATTGCGACCTCCCATTCGCTCTTCTAAAACGACATGACCTATCAGCATGTTACCGATCCTGCTGCACCAACGAAACTGATTTCCACTCTAGAGTATGAATTTTCTTGCAATCATCCATGATTACTACATGCGATGTTGTGCCATTCTGTGCAAACGTGGCTTTATCAGTGAGTAGAATTATTGGAAGAAAACGACGATTGTCATTTAACCGGTGACAAAATTCAAGTCATGTGGCACTGTCGCCAAAGTGACGATTGTGGACACGCTGTATGTGAAAAGGGTACGAGTTTTCAGCATGTAATGTTCGTAAAACATGTATGCAAGGGACACTAATACGTGCACTAAGTCTCCGTGTGCTGACATTAGGACTACGCTGTACAGTTTCAACGATGTGTTCCTATTCTTGCACAGGTTGCTGAACTACAGACTCAGAAGAAAAATGCGAACTTCAAATGACACGTGTTTTACACAATGTGCTGAAAACTCTAGGAATTCTACGTGTCGCAAAGCGTCAACAGTATTCCTCAAAACTAGCAGGAGCACTACCATCGCATAAGCCATAAACGTAAACCATATCTACACATCCTTCGTAAGGGTAGAAGTGCGGCATTTTGGCCACCGTGTTTACAGACACAATCAAACGATGCTTCTCTCTGATACAATCTCAGTACTTCACACTACTTCACTTGCAACGCACCATGGACAACTGCGCGTTCAAAGAGCTATTTTAACCCTAGCACCACTA
This sequence comes from Schistocerca piceifrons, assembly GCF_021461385.2. NCBI lineage: Eukaryota > Metazoa > Arthropoda > Insecta > Orthoptera > Acrididae > Schistocerca > Schistocerca piceifrons. The sequence goes on from NC_060149.1 coordinate 332,012,326, forward strand.
AGCTTGGATCTGTCACATGGATGTTTAACGGGGGGGGGGGGGGAGGCAAAAATTGCCCTCACATTCTTTTCACTTTTTAAGATTTTTTTTGTTTGTTTTGTTTTGATTATTTAATGAACTAGGAATTTCATCAGACTTATATTGAAATGAAATTTCGTGTGGCTAGAGCCTCCCGGCGGGTAGACCTGTAGCCTGGTGCAAGTCTTTCGAGTTAACGCCGCCTCGGCGACTTGCACGCCGTTGGGGATGAAATGATGATGATTAGGGCAACACAACACCCAGTCCCTGAGCGGAGAAAATCTCCGACCCAGCCGGGAATCGAACCCGGGTCCTTAGGATTGACAGTCTGTCGCACTAACCAGTCAGCTACCGGGGGCGGACATCAAACTTATATTAAGAAATCATAAAAGAACGTACAATGGCAAAACACAAATAAAAAAAAAAAACAGGAAATCAAAGTCACAACTCACAACTACAACTGAGTTTTTCCTTCATACTCACTTTCACTTTCAATTTCACAACCTTTCCATATGATTTTTTTTGCAGAATCAGTGGAACACGCATACTTGGTACACCTGCAACAAACTATACACTTTTGTCATCTTGTTTCCTTTGAAGAGTTTTTACTCTGCAAACAGATGTGACATCTCCCTCTTGAATAAAATTCAACAGGTTGAACAGTTGCAGTAATGCTGGGCATCGTTTTCTCTAGAACGCTTTCCATTGCAGAGATGATAGATTTATGTAAACCCATGATATTCTTTGCTCTCTCTTCCACAGCTGGCCTATCGAGTTGTTGACGTAATTCTAGCAGATACAGCCTTCTTACATTATTCTTCTTCTTATTCCAGTTTGGATTGTTTATCATGAAAATTGTTCCAGCATTGAGATAGGCAGTATCTATCAAGGTGAAAAAGAGAGATAACGGTAACCTTCTCATCCCTCGTTTTACTGAATGATGTCGCGTCATTTGATCAATGCTGCCTATGCCCCCTTTGGTTTCATTGTAGTAATAGTGACTGATGTTTGTCTTTTTTTTTTTCTCTGTCGACTCATCCACCTTGTTATCATTGTGTTGTGTGGAAAAAAGTAGGAGATTCTTAGTAGGCTTCAGTTTGGAGATGTATGAAACCAAGGTAACTGATTCGTTGCCTGTTTTCGAACCTGTGAATAAGAACTTAGAGGAAAATAGCTCTCGACCCTGCGTCTTCTTTAGCTGTTCTGGTATGTGTTTTCTGCTACTCTTCAATGCTCCCACCAAAGTTAACTTATCATTGTAAAGCTCCTCAGCTAGGTCTATGGATGTATAATAACAATTTATTGTTATATTTCTTCCACTTCCTGCCAGCGGATTCACTAGGCGTCTAACAACTGCCTTTGCCCTCCGTTGCTCGGCACGTCATTCATCCTTCCCTGCATATACCTCCATTTTTAGAACATACCGCGTGTGTGCATCTGATAACATCCTATTCAATATGCTATACTTCCTAGGCTTGTCTTTCATAAAGACCCTTCCTCGAAATAGGGAGAGCATTTCATCGATCGTTAGATCTGCACTTGGTATGTAGCATTTCACAAACATTTCGTCAATTTTGTCAAAAACTTCACGAAGGGGGCTAAACTTATCCTGCTTTCGTCTTTCGGTTCTTGTTTCTTTATCATCAAATCTAATCAGGGACAGAAGTTCTCCACATCGAATACGACTCATTGTAACTATGTAGATATTCTTTCCCAGTACTTTCAAAATACCAATGAAGGCGTACATTTCTACTATGGTTGTCAGTTTTAAGTGCTTATTATGAGTTTCTTGGTTTGTATAGTCCACGATAATCTTCATTATTTTAAGAGTTATAAACTTTTCGAAAGATTCTGACACACTAGAGGTCAAGCCTTCACGAGTCAAACTTTCACGAAAATTCACTATATTTTGTACTGCCCTGCGTACATGCCTTGGAGGCGCAGTAATATATTCCCTACCTCGTTTTGCTGTAACAATGTGCTGGAAGCAGCTGCGTGCTGTTCATCAGGGGATGAACTCCGTGAACTTGACTCAATTTCAATTGCTGTGTCGCTGTCATATGTCACAGCTGTATCATCTTCTTCTGGATCACTTTCATCACCTTCACTTGGTTCATTTATTATAGCTGACACCTCTTCATCTGTGAGACACCTCTGATACTGACGAGACATTTTATTAGAATTGCGAGTAATGTAAAACTGCTCGAACAACAAGGAGATTTATTTCAAAACAACAATGGCCACACTATACAGCGGTACCAACAGTCAGGAAGTGCATTTCTTTCTGCCATATTGAGAAATATTGTAATGTGAAAAGTTGTCTCACCGATATCTAAGGGGGGAGGGTGGGGGGCAAAAACTGCCCGCACTTAAATTAAATATAATAGGCAGATCTAAATAATTCACAAAAATCATAAAACCATGACAGAACATACTCTAGACATTTTTCTACAACTACTTAAAAATTCTTGCTTATTCACACCAACAAAGAGATATATTACACAAATAAAACAAATACTGCGGGCAATTTTTGCCCCCCCCCCCCCCCTCCCCCCACGCCTTAGTGGTGCTAGGGTTAAATGGCAGAGAGATGACCCGAGCAATGAGGTTGAAAGTAACGAGGTAGGTTGGGCTATGAAACGTAAAAGATGCCAGTTGGGTCAGACATATATGTGCATGCCACTATCCCGCAAACAAATTTATGTTAAATGTGTTCTGTTTTTGAAACTTCTGTATCTCTTTATTGACAACCACAACATACACAAAATTACGTCGGCTTGTAACTGCAAGCCGAATAATGACAAGGTTATAGAAACATTAGCACAACTATTAATTTGTACAAGTGCAGAGACACAGAGACACAGACAACTGAATGCACACCGGTACGGAACTGGTCTAACCGGAGAAGAAGCAACTGGCCGGGGCCCCGCAGGGAGCAGCCTGACGTGTTCGTATTTGCCGGCTGGGGCGCTGCCTGCGGGCGACGGTGGCGCGGTTGCTTCGCCCGGCCACCGCTAGAGCCGGCTACGAACGCTGTGGTGGCACACTCTACACGACCGTGGCGCGCTTGCTTCGCCCGGCCGCCGCTGGCGCTGGATGCAAACACGGCGTGGTGCACTGCACGCGACGGTGGCGCGCTTGCTTCGCCCAGCCGCCGATGGCGCCAGATACAAACGCTTCGATAGCAAATTGCGCGGGCGCGGAGCCGACACCACAGGCTGTCGGCGCGCGAAAAAAAAAAAAGACCACTCTGTAACTGACGACGATGGACGATGACAGCAGTAATGGCAACGGCAGCTGCACGGCGACGACGTTGAATTCCATCAGCTTCAGAAAAGGCGTCACCCTCACAGAGATAGGCAGTCAGTTGTTTCCAGCCCAGCAGGGTGTACAGCGGAAGTGGCCTGGATGATGGCACAGTGACCGAGTTGACGATTCCCATGTGGGGCTCCGTAGACTACGCGGCAGCAAGATTGGTTGGTTGGTTTAAGAGGGGAGGAGGGGGGGGAGGGACCAAACTGCGTGGTCATCAGCCCCTGGCAGCAAGAGACGGAGGCAGTGTCAACAGGGAAACGTCCACCTGGTGTTCCGACGAGCGAGTGGCGTCCAGGCCGCCACCAACAGACACTGTTGCGGGCCCGGGTCGAGCAGTGGCCACCTCTCGACGCTGTCGAGGAGGGACGAAGGGAGCCTCCATTGCGCATGTCTCCTGGAAGGGGGCAGCGCCGGAAGGAGGGCCCTCAGACGGTGTCTGCTGCGGTAGGTCGTTGCACCACGACGGGTGTAGTTGATTTCAATAGTGGGATAGTGACGCCCGGCCGGCATCCATGATGAACATTCGCCGGCCTTGCTTCTCCCAAAGTGTAGCCGGCGATTGCCCACAGTATATAGTGAAGGGCACCACAGGCCAAGGCACAGGACAGAGCAGGTGTAGCAGCGTCCGTGGTTGTTGGCTGTTAAGGGGGTGATCCGGTAGGTAATTAGGAACAGAGACGACGCCATATCAGCACCGGCAGACGAGTACAGTTCAAATGGCTCTGAGCACTATGGGACTTAACACCTGAGGTCATCAGTCCCCTAGAACTTAGAACTACTTAAACCTAACTAACCTAAGGATATCACACACATCCATGCCTGAGGCCCGAACCTGCGACCGTGGCGGTCGCGCGGTTCCAGACTGAAGCGCCTAGAACCGCTCGGCGACCCCGGCCGGCACAGACAAGTACGTCAAGTACTTTTCCAACTGCATCTAAAACATACACACTATATGTTCCGCCTCACCATTCGATTGGAGGTGAAATGTTGCTGGTGTGAGGTGAGTAGTGACGTTGTTGACGTTAAAATCGCGGAACAACGCTGAGGCAAACTGTGGACTATTGTCGGAGACGACTGTCTGTGGCAATCCTTCGGTCCCAAAAATCTGCGTTATCGCCCACACAGTAGTATCTGCCGAGGTGAAACGCATGCGCATGACAAATATGTAATTTGAAATTACAACTATCACTACTAACCGCGTGGAATTACAGAAAGGAGCCGCAAAATCGATGTGAACGCGGTCTCACAGCTGGTCGGGAGTGGGCCACGGAGAAGACGTTCGTGGGGAGCTGGGTGGGGACCTGCCTGATGCTCGGCACACTATTTGCACCCGCCGACAAGCTGCTCAATCACTGAATCAATGCCGGTCCAGCATATAAAACATCTCGCTATCATTTTCAAGTAAGTTACGCCGCAGTGGCCACGGTGGAGGAACACAAGGATCCGGGACAGCAGGACCAGCAAAATAACAACGCAGGCTTCTTTTTGCATCCATACTAAGAAAGTGTTCCATCAGACACCGCCAACCAATTACGAAGACGGAAAAAATTGTGGAGCGTTGCCGACTCCTTAAAGGGCAGTCATTCAGGCCAACCTTTCAATAAAAAATGAGACACCTGACGGAGAACCAAATCTTGACAAGTTGCTTTGTCTACACACTTTGCAGTGAGAGTCTATGCACTGCCTGCCGCACACGACCATCAATTTGGAAGTACACAACTTCTGTTTTGTCGAATTCCGGTCGGCCGTCTTTGAGGCATATGCCAGGCACTGTTTAGATCCATCAGCTTCCCTGTGAGACAAAAGCACCCCAAATCCGTTCTTAGACGCGTTTGTGGTAAGAACCACCTGTTTACCCAGTGTAAAGCTATCGAGACACGCGGAAGACATTAGCAATGAACTGATGTTGGCGAACACCTTATCGCAGTCCATCGTCCAAACAGAAGGAACACCTTTCTTCCACAAGTTGTTTAAGTGATGAATGACGTCCGCGGCGTTGGGGATAAATTTTGAATAGTAACTGACTTTTCCCAAAAATGCTTGGAATTCTTTCAGGTTTCAGAGTCTAAGAAGGTTGGCAGTAGTCTCCAGATGATGCCAACCTTCGAAAGAAGATGGTCCACGTGTTCTACTTCTGCCAGAAAAAACTCTGACTTCCACACATTGCGATTGAAACCTGCCTCTTGCAGTTTAGTGAAAAGAGTGCGAAGGTTGTCAAGATTTTCCTGTTGTGAGAACCCTTTGACCATAATGTCGTCTGTAGAGTTTGAACAACAGGGGACTTCGTGTATTAACGGTTCTAAGAATCGCTGAGAAATAGGGGGACACTTGCGATGCCAAACGGCAAAAGTGTTTAACGGTATAACTTGAACGGTGTGTTGATAATCATAATTTGTTGGGAAGCAGAATCCAGCCAAAGCTACCTATGTGGTTCAACCAAATCAATTTTTGAAAAACCATTCGCCACCCGCCGGTTTCGCGAGGATTTCGTCGGTCTACAGAACCTGCTAAGACTCAACTACCGGCTGAGCGTTAATGGTGGATTTGAAATCTCCACACAAGCGAAGCGCCCCTGGAGATTTGAGAATGACAACCAGCGACGTAGCCTATTGGCTAGAGGGAACCGGTTGAATGATACACAGTCCCTGCAACCTATCAACTTCCTCCATGTCTGCAGATCTCAGGGCGAAGAGGAAACGCCGAGCACGACTAAATTAAAGTACGGCCGTCGGTTTGAGAGTGATGCGTGGATTGAAATCCTTCGCCGCCCCCGAACTTGACGAAAACAAGGGTCCAAACTCACGGCAGACGATGTCCAGTTCCTGTAACGGAATAGTCGGGAACTAGATGGCCCACGTCTTGAATTTGAAACCCAGAAACCATTAACGCATCGAGACCAAAAATGCCCTCTGACGTTTCACTGTCTACTGCCAAAGACGTGGTGGCCCTCGTGACGAGCTGATGACATCGACAGCGATGTCTCCTTGAACAGCAGATCAACCGAGACGATGATATGTTTCCAGTTTTACGAGGAACACAGAGGACCTGGTGTTAACTTGGAAACGGATCGTTTGTTGCTGAACCAACAGTATAATATAAATCTCGCTGGGGACGTTGAGCTCGCAGCCATGGCTAGCGTAAAACCATGCACCTCCGTGAACCCCACATCCGCGTCCGAAGCTCGGCTGCGTGGGAAGCTATGACAGATTGTGGCCATATGACCTTGTTTAGGGTAAGCAGTACACACGGTGCACCTATGCGGGCAGCAGCGCGGGGAGTGTACACGGGAACAGTCACAGACACGGGAAAACGCGGCAGAAAAAACAGCGTTTGACTGTGACCCGAATGAATTAGAAGAACAAATCGAGGGAGTCAGGGAATGCCGCCGATGTTACGCCAGCGAGCGCACTGACGCAACGTCCGTGACTTCCTCAAACTGTTCAGACGCAGCTCGTGACACTTCGAAAGCCTCAGCTATAGCCAGAGACTCCTCAACCGTCGGATCTTCTAAACGCAGCGTCTCCCATGGACCTCTCTGTCCGAGGCAGAGCCAACAATGACGTCACGAGTCGAAGAATCGTCAGAGGACTATTGGCAGTGAGGACACACAGATTTACACTTTCTACTTAGCCCACAGAGGTTAGCTACCCACGCTTCATAGGACTGGCCTGGTTCCTTTTGCCGTTGCTGGAACTCCATACGGGAAACCACCACGTGGGCTTGCTGAAGATAATAAGCACTATGCAAGTCACACATTTCAGAAAATGGCAACGCTGATTGGCCTTTCAATGGGGCAAGTTTCCGAAGCAAATGAAACGTTTCAGGTGCAATCTATGATAAGAAAAAATCTTTGTTCAGCGATGGATCCTTTACCTGAAATGCTGTGAAATGTTACTGCAGACGATGCAAGTATGTGTCTCAATCTTCCTTTGCTTTTTGGAATGGTGGAAATGGTTGGGGTGCGGGGAAGCGAATCAGTAAATAACTGATGAAACAAGTCTAACTGCTGCTTTTGTTGCTCATAATGAAAAGGTTAGAGAAACATTAGCACAACTATTAACTATCCATTTCCTATCACTGACAGATGAATACACACTCACGGAGCTGGTCTAACCTGTGAACATTTGCGTACGGCGGAGAAGATGCAAGTGGCCAAGGCTCCGCTGGCTGTCTGACGTGTTCGTATATGCCGGCCGGGGCCCTGGTTGTGGGCGACAGTGGCGCGCTTGCTTCGCCCGGCTGCCACAGGCTCCGGATACAAACGCCAAGCAGAAGGAAACGGTCGAGAGGCAGTACAGTCCTCCAGATCTTGTATGCGCACAGTTCAACGCCACCTTGCACGTTCGTCTGTTTGAAAGGACTCATGATCACACAAACGGCCAAAAGGGGCTTGAAATTATGTGTGATGTGGATGGTGTCTTTCGGGGTACTTATTTTGATACAGCCGTGCTGCCCCCCGATCGTATCCATCTGCCTGGCCGTACACAAACACCACCTCGCCTTATTCCCGCCGTAAATACCGGACCATTCTGTTGCTTACAGTACGCTACGTCACTCACGCAGCCTGCAGCACACAAGGAACACACAGCACGTGGTCAGAGCAACTTACATTCGACAGTGCATGGCAACGATGCATTTCCGGACACATTTTCCTCCATTTCCAGTCAGGAAATAGTTCCTGCAATTTGTCGGTTTTATTGATGTTCATCCTGTATATCTATCTGCACTTATACCTACACAGGGTGGTCCATTGATCGTGACCGGGCCAAGTATCTCACGAAACAAGCGTCAAACGAAAAAACTAAAAAGAACGAAACTTTTCTAGCTTGAAGGGGGACACCAGATGGCGCTATGGTTGGCCCGCTAGATGGCGCTGCCATAGGTCAAACGGATATCAACTGCGTTTTTTTAAAGAGGAACCCCCATTTTTAGAACATATTCGTGTAGTACGTAAAGATATATGAATGTTTTAGTTGGACCGCTTTTTTCGCTTTGTGGTAGATGGCGCTGTAATAGTCACAAACATATGGCTCACAATTTTAGACGAAGAGTTGGTAACAGGTAGGTTTTTTAATTAAAATACAGAACGCAGGTACGTTTGAACATTTTATTTCGGTTGTTCCAATGTGATACATGTACCTTTGTGAACTTATCATTTCTGAGAACGCATGCTGTTGCAGTGTGATTACCTGTAAATACTACATTAATGCAATAAATGCTAAAAATGATGTCCGTCAACCTCAATGCATTTGGCAATACGTGTAACGACATTCCTCTCAACAGCGAGTAGCTCGCCTTCCGTAATGTTCGCACATGCATTGACAATGCGCTGACGCATGTTGTCAGGCTTTGTCGGTGGATCACGATAGCCAATATCCTTCAACTTTCCCCCACAGAAAGAAATCCGGGGACGCCAGATCTGGTGAACGTGCTTCGACGACCAATCCACCTGTCATGAAATATCCTATTCAATACCACCGCATCCGCACGCGAGCTATGTGCCGGACATCCATTACGATGGAAGTACATAGCCATTCTGTCATGCAGTGGAACATCTTGTAGTAACATCGGTAGAACATTACGTAGGAAATCAGCATACATTGCACCATGTAGATTGCCATCGATTAAATAGGGGCCAATTATCCTTCGTCCCATAATGCCGCACAATACATTAACCTGCCAAGGTCGCTGATATTCCACTTGTCGCAGCCATCGTGGATTTTCCGTTGTCCAATAGTGCATATTATGCCGGTTTACGTTACCTCTGTTGGTGAATGACGCTTCGTCGCTAAATAGAACGCGTGCAAAGAATCTGTCATCGTCCCGTAATTTCTCTTGTACCCAGTGGCAGAACTGTACACGACATTCAAAGTCGTTGCCATACAATTCCTGGTGCGTAGAAATATGGTACAGGTGCAATCGATGTTGATGTAGCATTCTCAACACCGATTTTTTTTTTTTTTTTTGAGATTCCAGATTCTCGCGCAAGTTGTCTGCTACTGATGTGCGGATTAGCCGCGACAGCAGCTAAAACACCTACTTGGGCATCATCATTTGTTGCAGGTCGTGGTTGACGTTTCACACGTGGCTGAACACTTCCTGTTTCCTCAAATAACGTAACTATCCGGCGAACGGTCCGGACACTTGGATGATGTCGTCCAGGATACCGAGCAGCATACATAGCACACGCGCGTTGGGCATTTTGATCACAATAGCCATACATCAACACGATATCGACCTTTTCCGCAATTGGTAAACGGTCCATTTTAACACGAGTAATGTATCACGAAGCAAATACCGTCCGCGCTGGCGGAATGATACCAAGTATTACTACGTTTGTGACTATTACAGCGCCATCTATCACAAAGCGAAAAAAGTGGTCTAACTACAACATTCATATTTCTTTACGTACCACACGAATATGTAATAAAAAATGGGGGTTCCTATTTTTAAAAAAAAACGCAGTTCATATCCATTTGACCTATGGCAGCGCCATCTAGCGGGCCAATCATAGCGCCATCTGGTTTCCCTCTTCAAGCTAGACGAGTTTCGTTCTTTGTAGTTTTTTCGTTTGATGCTTATTTCGCGAGATATTTGGCCCGGTCACTATCAATGGACCACCCTGCATATGTGGTGCCTTCGCATGTGCACACGTCAGTGTGTTGGTTGTTTTTTCGCGTCTGACAATCTTCCTGCAAACACGTCACGAACTTTACGACCTGATGTTTTCTGCAAGGCCGTACCTGGGCCACAACGTTAACGATGCCTGTCAATATAGATTTAACGCTTCGCATTGACACTTCAACACCTGACTTGCTGCACAGCAGAAAACAAGCATCAATGGCCTGCTCTTGCCACGTGTACTTGGAGAACTAACCAACCTAAAAACATACCACTCCTAATAGCTGTAATTATTAGTCTGCAAATGTCGTAAATACTGATTTGATGTTGTTCAGTGCATCGTCCTCAGTAAGCAGTAGAAATATCTGCAGTTACACCTGTATATCAACGGAGTGTTCCTGTTAAGAGTCGTCAGGCGAATTTTCTGAGATGTTTCAGAAGATATCTTCAATTTTGTGCTCATCACGTTGTTGTGCACCGTAAAATGCAGTTCCAGACTTGTGTACAACTTCTAAAGTGAAACATAAACCCGCTGATTCTATTTATACGAAACTTATTGTGAGCTACTGCAAATGTTTTTCATATCAGAGCTAAGTTGTGGATTACCGTCACCGACATCCGTTACTGTATTAACAGATAACTCCAAAGCACAAGAAGGTATACTCTTCAAAATGCACAAATAGTCCGACAAAAATCATAAGCTAGCAGGCGATGGGGTGACATAAGATGCGATATGATGTGCAAATGGGTTGAACAGAATCACTACTGAGAGCCTCACAGTACGTCAAGAAAGTTTGGAAAATGTGTGTGAACCGTCAACTTTGATTCGCAATACAACAGTAGCGCTCCCTACACTAACTCCTCTTGAGTGGTCCAGGTAAAGCTGAGCTGACTTATTATCATATTTTCGTTCATTTGGTCGCCTACCAGCGTTTCTGAGAGGTTCAGAGAATTCATCTTGCTCATATCGCCGGGCTAGAGAAAGAAGAGCCGGAAATGTTGTGGGAAAATACCTTAGTTCGTAACCATATTTTTTGTGATATGTTCATGGGTAGAAAGTAGGAGTCTGCTAAGATTCCGTGCTCACCGTCTGACGCTCTCAAACAACTGGGCCTTTACACAATGTGAATCATATTTAGTCCCCATCCACGTAAACTGGTACAGTTCTGAGAAAAGCACAAAACCCATGGAGATGAATATACCGTTTCTAGTGACCTCGTCGGGATACTAGGCCCTAATGTCCTCCTTTTCTGGTAAAGAACGCTGCTGTGGATGTATCGCGGTGAACAAGAGACCGCTCCTCGTGCATTACTTGCAATACATGCAAGCTAGGCGAAAATATAAAAAAAACTTTGGGAATTATGGTTGTCAGGATGAGGTGTCCCCAAAACTTACGAGGGGGATCGAAAAGTTTCTAGCCTAACAAGTAAAGAATGACAGAAATTTCATAATACCAATTTATTTTTCAATATAATATCTGTTTAGACTAATAAGCTTGTAGGCACGCTCAGATAACTTCTGCAAACTATTCAAATAAAAGGTCTTCCATTTCGAGTCCAACCAAGCGTTCACAGCACAATCACTGTATCATCATCGTCAAATCATCGTCCTTTGAGGTCCTTTTTTTTTAGGTTTGCGAAAAGAAATAAGTCTGATGGAGCCAAATCTGAAGAATATGGTGGATGACGTAACAAGTCGAACCCGCAGTAACGCAAGGTTTCCAGTGTTGCGAGGGCATTGTGCACTGGTGCGTTGTCCTGATGCAAAAGAACCCCGCGCCAATTTTTGGCGCCTTTTTTTTCTTTATCTGTTCTCTTAAACAGCGCTGGACGGTGCAATAGTATGATACATTGATAGTTACGCCCTTTTGCAAGTAATCTACCATAATTACCGCTTCTACATCCCAGAAGACCGATGCCATCACCTTACCGGCTGATTTTTACACCCGCAAATTTTTAGGGGTAGGGGATGACGGACGTTTCCATTGTTGTGACTGTTGTTTTGTCTCAGGATCAAAGTGGTGAACCCACGTTTAGTCCATTATCACATACCTTGCAAGAAAGCCGTCTTCATCCGCTTCAAATTGGAGGACGATTTCTTCACAACACGCTCCCGTCTCTGATCTGCATTCAAATCTACCGGGACCCACCAACATGAAACTTTCTGAATTCCCAAAACATCCACAATAATGTCATGAACACTCCCTTGGGAGATTCCAAATGTGGTTTCAATGTGCTGCAACGTTGTTCGACGATCCTGCAAAATCGTGTCGTGAATTTCAGTCACTGTTTCATCAGTGGCAATGGTAACAGGCCTTCCGTTCATCGGCCCATCTTCCACACTCGTTCTTCCACGTCTGAAGTCGGACACCCAGTTTTTTTCATTGTTGCATAAGACAGAGCACAGTCCTTAAGTGTATTCCGCAGGTCTTCCGCAATCTCCTTGGGCGTCATTTCCTTGAAATGAAGATATTCAATCACAGCACGGTTCTTGATTCTCTCGATATCCGCCATTTTGCTTCCATTACAGTATACAATGAATCCCAGAGGCAAAACTAAAGAAGCTGGAGCCGCGAAATCTGACTTGCATATCCACAAAGGGCCACCACAGAAGTAGGTGTTGTTGTTTGCGCGAGACATTACGGTAACTATCTCAGGCTAGAAACTTTTCGACTGCCCGTCGTACGTGTGTATTGGAATGACACAACTAAACATTGACATCTCCTCAGCGTTTAGCTCACTGTATTCTATGGTCGCTTTCCTGCAACTAGCGTTACTACGTGGGATACGATACCCACAAACATCTCAGTAGATCTGATTCTTTTATTTTAATTAAATGTCCCACATGACGGTTTTCCGTAACGCCATCGTAAGTTCAATAAGGTTAAAACTGAAATTCCCTCGTCAAGTTACCTTCCATTAGGAATGCGGGATACACTTAAAGACTGTGATATGACTTTCAAAATGATGGAGCAGCGCTCGAATGAACTGTGATAGAAGCCCAAACTACAGGAGACTGTCGTACTAGGACATGCATTGAAACTATGAAATAGTGCATTGGTAATGGCTAGGCGTTAGCCGAAATCTAGATTTGCTTTAATAAAGCCTGAAAGCAAAGGACGACTGACTGCTGTACTCCATCATTTTGAAAATGAAATTCCTTGTTTGTTGAAGATTTATTTTTATATTTAATGGTGTGACGATGGAACTGTCGGAACGAGTCATGTATGTATTTCAGTTAAAATAAAAAATTGTTCGATTAAGACGAAATATTTAACATTGCCTAAACAATATGACCACACACCACTACATGTAAATTTTAGTCCGTAGATTTTCGCTGAACCCGCGCACCTTACGTCCATAACTGTACGGTTAAGGGTAGAATAATATGAAGAAAAGTCGGATAGTCTTGTGCCAATTATCTGTAAGACTGCACATTGGAAACTAAGCGTACGTGGGGCTTCAGATGGGGAATATTATCAGATTACTATAAACCACTATCAATAGAAGATACAGCAAACAGCACTGCATGACAGGTGCAGGTGCACATTGACAGAAATGCTGTTAGTTCCATGGACTAAATTACGTACACACCTTCAAGACACTGTAAGTTCAGAATTTGAGGGCCAAGGATTAGTGTTCGGTAGAACAGAAAAGTTTCAAAATGGTAAGAATGGTCAATGTACAGTGTAGTTACTAAGGTAAAATCTGCAATCTGACTGCGGAGCAGCGGCAGCGTCCAGTCGGAGGTAAGCCCCCTAGATGAGACGAGGGTCATCGCAACCCCATCGTAGCGCCACATTACACTGAGGTGACAAAAGTCATGGGATACCTCCTAATATCGTGTCGGATCTCCTTCTGACTGGCATAGTGCAGCAAATCGACCTGGCATGGACTTTACGAGTCGGAAGTCCCCAGCAGAAATACTGAGCTGCCTGTATAGCCGTCCATAATTGCGAAAGTGTTCCGGGGCAGGATTTTGTGCACGAACTGACCTCTCGATTATGTCCCATAAATGTTCATGTCGGGCATATGGGTGGCCAATTCATTCGTTCGAATTGTCCACAATGTTATTCAAACCAATCGCGAGCACTTGTGGACTGGTGACATGGCGCATTGTCATCCATAACGATTTTACCGTTTTTTGGGAACATGAAGTCCTTGAATGGCTGAAAATGACCTCAAAGTAGCGGAACATAACTATTTCCAGTCAGTAATCAGTTGGACCAAGGACCCAGTCCATTCCATGTAAACAGAGCCCAAGCCATAATGGAGTCACCATCAGCTTGCGCAGTACCTTGTTGAAAACTTGGGTCCATGGCTTCGTAAGGTCTGCACCACCCTCAAACCATAGCATCAGCTCTTACCAACTGAAATCGGGACTCATCTGACCAGGCCAACGTTTTCCAGTCATCTAGGGTCCAATCGATATGGTCACGAGCCCAGGAGAGGCGCTGCAGGAGATGTCGTGCTGTTAGCGAAGGTATTTGCGTCGGTTGTCTGCTAACATTGCCCATTAACGCCAGATTTCGCCGCACTGTCCTAACGGATACGTTCGTCGTACGTCCCACATTGATTTGTGCTGTTATTTCACGCAATGCTGCTTCTCTGTTAGCGCTGACAACTCTATGCAAAGTCGTCTGCTCTCGGTCTTTGAGTGAAGGCCGTCGGCCACTGCGTTGTTCGTGATGAGAGGTAACGCCTGAAATTTTATGTACTCGCCAATCTCTTGACACTATGGATCTCAGAATATTCAGTTCTCTAACGAATTCCAAAATCGACTGCCCCATGCCTCTAGCTTCAACTACCATTCCTCCTTCAAAGTCTGTTAATTCCCGTCGTGCGGGTATAATCACGTCGGAAAGCCTTTCACATTAATCGCTTTAGTAGAAATGACAGCTTCGCCATTGCACTGCCCCTTTGTACTTTGTGTACGCTATACTAACGCCGTCTGTATACGTGTATATCTCACGACGTTTGGCACCTCAGTGTATTTCCAGGACCAGCAGACAGCAAAAAATTGAACCTATTATGGTGCTCTGATATTGATTTAATGCCTGTAATGTTCGCCACGTATATAATATGACAGCTTGTGTTATGGGAGAGACAATACCTCCTGTCCTCAGTAAATTATAGCGTAATGACGAGATTTCATGTCTTTCCCCTACCTGAAAATGAGTTAATCCGTGGCATCACGCAATGTTCTAATCATCCCAAGTTCCCTTATTGTTAATTGTAAAAGTTGGACCCCTTCTGTTCTCCCTTCGCCATTCCACCTCCCCCCTTCCCCAGTGGCCTGAGCTTACAAGTGTGCGAGTGTAATCTTATTTCATCTTCATAATTTCACAGCCACATCTGTTTGTATCCCATGTGTTCTGGTTTCGAGTCCTAGGGGGGAAAATATCATTATTTCTCGCGATTTTTTTACATATTTCAAGTAATAAATACAAAATGATTCATATTATTTATTGAGATATCCAGCCTCAACTGTATATTTTCTTTGAGACGTTCACAGTTGTCTTTCTCGCTATATTTGCTTATACCGCAAGTTTTTCCAATGTTTCATGAATAAAAATGTTTTGTGTTGAATAATAGCAATTTCACTTATACATCCGCATCTACATCTACATACATGCTCCGCTAGCCACCAAGTGGTGTGTGGCGGAGGGCACAATTCGCGCCAAAGTCTTATTTCCCCCTCTGTTCCACTCGCGGATCGCACGAGGGAAAAACGACTGTTTGTACGCCTCAGTACAAGCTATAATTTCCCTTATTTTTGAATGGTGATCATTGCGCGATTTGAAAGTTGGTGGTAATAATATATGCTCTACATCCTCGGCGAAGATCGGATTTCGGAATTTAGTGAGCAGCCCCTTCCGTTTAGCGCGTCGTCTATCTGCAAGTGTATCCCACTTCAAACTTTCTATGAGATTTGTAACGCTCTCGCGATGGCTAAATGTACCAGTCACGAATCTTGCCGCTCTTCTTTGGACCTTTTCAATCTCTTGAATGAGACCCAACTATTAAGGGCCCCATACAGACGAACAATACTCTAAGACTGGACGAACTAACGTATTGTAAGCAATTTCCTTTGTTGAAGGACTGCATCGCTTCAGGATTCTAGCAATAAACCGCAATCTAGAGTTCGCCTTGCCAGTTACTTGTGTAATCTGAGCATTCCATTTGATATCATTTCGAATACTCACACCCAGATACTTGCCGGATGTTACCGCTTCCAAAGACTGGGCTTTTATTTTGTACTCGTACATTAATGGGGATTTTCGCCTTGCTATTCGCAGTAGGCTAGACTTACTAATTTTGGGAGATAACTGCCAGCCATTACACCACGCATTTATTTTCTGCAAATCCTCATTGATTTGGTCACAACTTTCCTGTGGTACTACTTTCCTGTAGACTGCAGCGTCATCGGCAAACAGTCTAATGCCGCTGTCAATACCATCAACCACATCGTTTATGTCAATCGTAAGAAGCAGCGGACCTATTACGCTGCCCTGGGACACACCTGAAGTTACGCACGTTGCTGTTGAAGTCACCCCATTCAGGACGACATACTGATCTCTGTTTATTAGAAAACTTTCTATCCAACCGCATAAGTCATCCGATAGACCGTAAGTGCGTACTTTTAGGATCAAGCGACAGTGCGGAACTGAGTCGAACGCCTTTCGAAAGTCGAGAAATATGGCATCAACCTGGGAGCCAGTTGTATATCATGCACAAAGAGGGTCAGCTGTGTCTCGCATGACTGCTGTTTCCTAAAACCATGCTGGTTTCTGCAGATGGGCTAGAAAGGTCATTACGTCTGAACACAAAATATGTTCCATGACTCTACAACGAATTGATGTCAGTGAAAATGGCCGGTAATTATGCGCATCCGATTTTCTACTGTAATAGGATGACCGGAGTGGGTAACGTGGTTGGGGTTGTAGGGCGTGGTTAGATAGAAGAAGGTGGCTGTTTTTAGCAATCTTACTCTTTATTGTTGGTTCTTACAATACATTTTCTGGTAGCTCAACCCCACCGCTCGTGTCGTGGTGGAGATGTGCTGATGCACGGAGCCCGGGGAACGTGACGCCGTGCTCAGTCAGTGGCTGTGCAGGCGGTAGGAGGTTAGCAGCACGAGGCCCAGCCAGGCTTGCAGACGCGGTGGCTCGTGACGACGGTGGGAGTCGCCGGTGCAGCAGCAGGCAATGCCCTCTGCTGGCCGGTCCTCGGGGACAGCGCCACTGATGACGACGACGTAACAGCGACCGATCGCCCAATCGGTCGAACCGAATGCTGACGCCCACCTCCGATGCCCTTAAATAGTGCAGACCGCTGCTGAATCCGCCGATTACGCGGCGTCGTGTTTATTGGAACGTTCTCGATGAGCTGGCTCACGCAACTGCGCCACACGCAGCCTGTGCCTGCGTAATTCTGCTAATGCTGCGTTCTGGATTTTGATGGCTGCCGCGCACGTACACACATACCGACGCACGTTGCAAAACTGTGTCACCTGCATAACACGCCGGCCAGCCTTCGTCCGCCGTCTGCTGTGAGGCTGGTGTCTTGCGCATTGAAACACACTAAATCACAATTTCGCACCATATTTCCTAAAAATAACCCCTTGTCCTCTACAATTCCTCCCTCAACTAAAAAGTCAAAACAACTACAATTCACGCCACAAACACCACAAAATGCGATTGATTCACCATTTACACTGTGTTCATTCACTTCTATCCTCAGTCTAATCTTTGCTCATAAACATTACCCAGTGTTCTGCTGCTGTGCCTCACAACTGTTCAGTGATTTTGTCTGGACCCTTAGGTTAAAGGTTGGAAGGGGCAGGATTTGGGCTACCTTCCTCTTGAGACGATAGTACACCAATCCTACGACAAAGATAAAAATACAGGTGAAGGTGGTTGATCATCCAATAACTAGTAAGCGTTGCTTATGCTCATTACAGTACTCATGCACTCTTTGAATAAGATGTTCCATAGTTATACGTCCATCCTGAGCTGCTAGCATCTGGTCCAAAGAGGCGAGCAAAGTCGGGTCTAATGTGCTATTCAAAAGAGTGAGATTTTCTTTCATGACGAATTGCACCGGTTGGTCGGGTACGTAGATCAATGTGGGTGTTATGTTCATGATTGTAGTTCCAGTAATCACGGCTGGTAAGCAGAAAGTTGACCCTGAAATGTCACACTGTGTGCCATCAATTAACAGTCCCTGACCCTGCAATTCTGTTATTTGCGTACTCCCTTGCTTACCCTGCTCGTAACAAACTCAAATAACGACTGTGTTTTCCATTACTGAAAATACCCAATGTGGGCCCACTCGCTGAAAGAACTGCACCGTGTCTGCTATAATTTCCTTCGGCCACTCTGCGACTGGTTCTTGAGAGCGGAATAGAGAATACTCACAAGATTTGGGATCAGTGTGTAACAATTTCGCGGGGCAGATAGTAACTGGACCTGTTTGACAACACAGCAAGTCTTGTGCAGTGAGGAATGCATGAGCTTGTCTGTTACGCGCCACTAACAGTATTTCCCGTACGGTTAATTGTACGAATTTCTGAAAAATTTCCCACTTCACTCGATACGTATGCAAGGCGTAACATTCAAATTAACAATCCTTACATGTTAATGGTATTATGATATGAATTCTCAGCAGGGTACCCGTCCGCGTATTGGTAACAGTGGCCATTTTGTAGTAAAGAGATAAGTGTTCGTTTGTTAATGTCGTCAATAGCTCCAGGGATGCGGGCAAGTCCGATTGAACTTTCCGTAATCCTTCCCGAAGTTGTTTCGAAGGTAGCAGTACCAAGGTTAGGTGCCCGCGCATTGCGTGCAACAAAGCCTCCTGTAGTTCTGTGGCTTCTATGCGTGCTTCCGTAGTACTATCAGCAAGAAAATGGAGCAGCTTAGCGATTATCAGCTGCGAATCATGTTACACAACCGGTACTTGATTATACCCAAGTCATTATTGGTTGTGTCGGCTGTGGCCTTAATGTGGGAAATCAAGGTCACGGCCAAAGCTCGCAATTGGCGCGTATTGTTAACTAGATCTTTCTCCAAACTCTCTAATTGGATTGTGTGAAATCTAGCATTCCCTGGTTGCTATTCACATTATCCTGTACCTGCCATAGCGTTTCATTAATGCTTTTAATATCTTCCACATCAGCAGTCCAAAAAACAGTTTTTAGGATACGGCCACCTGGTCTCACCATCCTCTTTTCCTACGGATGTGTGGGATTAACCCTGCAGTTTGCCGCAACTGAGCTTGTAAGCATGCAAAAGCTGATCGTAGTAGCTGATATTCCCCCTGTGTGTTATTAAACCTTGACTTATTAGCCACCATGGAATGAAGTTCATTAAATGAATCCTCTAATTTACAGATTTCGTAATCAACTGCCCAAATATTACAGTCCACCCTTAAGGTCCATTCATGTCCAGACATAATTACGTCCGCTTGTCGCGAGAACAAAACACCACTTGATATAGGACGTACTTTCAAGGCTTCAGCTAAGTTGCAACAGCAAAACAGAATAACTATTCTAAGAGATAGTGCGCACTTTCCCTTTTCCCTATTCAGCGCAACCCATGACGCTGGAACTGCTGGTCTTACCAGAACGTCTCGCCTCCTGAGAAACAAAAGAAAAATAACTCACATTAGCTCTTCGTTCTTACATATGGCCTAAGAGCATAATAGCTTGTCTGATCGCTTCCACAGTTAACTTGGTTCTCTTGTTTCGCTACACCTTTCTTATTATTTTTCTTAGATTCATCTTTCCCTCCACTACAAGTTGCTGCAGAAAATGAAGGAAGTTCCTCAAAATTCTCCTTGGAAGGTCTAATTCGGCTCACATGCACAATAGTAGGAAGAGTTGGAACCTGTAATTTTACATTCACCGGCGATGCCATCTCGATCACCTGGAAAGGACCTTGATAACAGGATACAAATTTTTTCGTTTTGCCTTTTGGCACATACAGATTAGTCATCATCACCCATTGTCCTACACGATATTTGGGTAAAGCTGCCTTTCTGTTGTCAACTTTGTCCTGTCTCTCTAACGCTTTAGTGTTCATTTTTTTCACCTGCTGCGAAATTGTTTTCAACTTCGTGGATAAATCCTTAACAGCCTAAATATCGGTTCCTGGTGGGGTCTTGGGCAATTCAAACGGAGATGGCATCTTTGGCTCGAACAGTACTTCATACGGAGAAAATCCTGTACTTTCCTGCACTTTTGAGTTATACACCGCGGTTACAAACGCCAATAGGGTATCCCAATTGTTGTGTTGTGAATTTATGTAATAACTTAACATCTTAGCTATTGTACGATGAACTCTGTCAGTCCGACCATTAGCCTGCGGGTGTACCGCACTTATTCTCAATTTCTTTACATGCAACAACTTGCATAATTGTTTCATCAAATTGGACATAAAGTTTGACCCTTTATCTGTAATTATAGTTTCAGGTGTTCCAAATTTCAATATCCATTGATGTACCATGGCGTGAGCCACTGTTTCGGCTCGCTGGTCCTGAATAGCTGTCATAGACACATAGCGCGAAAAATGATCTATTATTGTTAAAACATAGCGATTACCCGCTGGTGTTTGCACAAACGGTCCCAAGATGTCTACACCAAGTAGCTGGAGAGGTCTATCCGCTTCTGGTAGTTGTTGCAACACAATTTTCTGATGACTCAATTCCGCCCGTTGAGCACTCGGAATGCAATTCTTTATGTACTGATCGACATCTTGCTTATGCGTTGACCACTAATAACTCTGTGCTACCCTCCTCTCCGTTGCCATTCAACCCGAATGACCAGGAAACATTGAATCATGTGCTCGCCTTATCGCTTCTCAATTTTTCTGGTACAACTATGCGTGAACCGTTCCTAGTTTTACAGTACAATATCCCATCTTCCATGACGAATTGTCACTGCGAGGTAAATCGTTGACAATCTGTGTCGGCAGTTTGTGCCTCCTCCCATTCATTCTCATTTATTTCTGTGCATTCCCTGGAGCATACTTTACGACTCAGACCATCCACGTTTCTGTGTGATTTACCTGGTCGATGAATCACTTCAAAATCGTACTAACTAAGACGCAAAGCCTACTTTGTTAATCTACTCGTTGGGTCTTTAAGCCCTAACAACCACTTAAGTGCTGCATGGTCAGTAATCATCTTGAAACGTCGTCCATACAAATTACACCGGAAATAGGTTATTTCGATAATTAATGCCAATAACTCCTTCTCGGTTGTTGAGTAATTTTTTTCTGCATTGTTTAGCTGTCTGGAAGCATATGCTATCGGGTGTTCCTACCCATCTATTTCCTGAGGTAATACAATACCCAAAGCAAAATTGCTAGAGTCACAAGATAATATAAACTGTTTACTAAAATCTTGAAAAGCCAAAACCGGACTAGATGTTAACAAATTTTTTAACTTTTGAAAAGCCTCTTCGCATTCTGCTGACCAGTGAAATTTTGCTCCTTTCTTCAACAACTGCGTGAGGGGCCTTGCAATTTCTGCAAATTTTGGAATATACCTGCTGTAAAAATTGGCGAGACCTAAATAAGACTGCAACTCTCTTAATATTGTAGGTGTCGGAAAATTCATTAGCGCCTCTACAAGTTTTGGATCCGTGCAGACACCCTCCTGTCTTATAACATGACCTAAATAACGGACTTCTTGCGACAAAAAAATGACATTTTCCCATATGAAGAATTAACCGCGCTGCTTTTAGACGATCTAAAACTTCGCGCAAACGGCGCACATGTTCTTGCACGTTCTTAGAGAAATCAATTATGTCGTCCAAATATACCATACATTGATTAGGTTTCAGCCCTCGTAACACGCTATCTAGTAACCGTTGGAAGGTTGCTGGAGCATTTGTGAGTCCGAAAGGCATTCGCCGATACTGAAAATGACCTGTAGGTGTTGAAAAAGCTGTCTTTGGTCGGTCTTCAGGGCGATCTCCATATGTTGTACCCTCTTCGAAGATCCAAGGTCGTGAAGTACCGACACTGACCCAAATTATCCAGAGTTTCAGTTATATTAGGCATTGGGTATGCATCCGATACGGTTTTTTGATTCAGGTAGCGATAATAACAACAAAAACGATATGCCTTGCCCCCATCAGGTGATTTTATTCCCAGTATTACGAAAAAAGCGGACCAGGGACTACTACTGGTTTCTATTATCCCACCGCTAAGCTGTTGATTAATAAATTCTTCCATGACAGGCTGTACACTTTTTGGAACACGATATGGACGTTTATACACCGGTGCTTCATTCCCAGTGGGGATGTAATGCTGAACTAACGGTGTGGCGGGCAGTGGACCATGAGAATTAAATAACTCTTTATATTCCATCAAAAGGTTCTCCATGACTTCTCTGTCTTGCCCTTCTAAATGTACTACTTTATCCCTCAGTGCAGACCAGCTGACAGACTCTCCCGGCATTGTATAATCTGCTGCAAAATCCTTATCCAGTTCATCTTCCCCTATTATCTCCAGATTCGCTATTACGGTACCCCGTGCTAACTGCACCTCTTCAAGGCCAAAATTATCAATACTGACAGGCACAACCTTTTTCCCTTCTATCTCCCGCACGTAGGACACGCTACGGCGCGTAAAACACTTTATTTTATCCAGCGGCTCATTCTCAGACAAAGGTTCAACGACACACAACGAATTTACTGGCACACTAGCTCCAACATCTGCCCAGATTATTTTCCCTGTACCCTTCGGTATAGTATCTCGCGAGTTAACCCTAATGGACCTTGTACGCAGTTTAGGTGGCCCACCCGACATCTGGGCAGTTCCTTGCGACAGTAATGGTTTTTCGGCTGCAGAATCTAGGCGAAATTGTATTCTCTCCAGTTCTACTGTACGCCGTTCCAGGTTAACTTTTGCGTGATGCGCAACCAGGAAGTCCAATCCGAGTATGATATCATAGCTGCTGCCAAGAACTGGAAGAACTTCTACCTTCACCTGGAAGTTCCTCATTTCCACTCGGAACTTTAACACCGCAGATCCGAGTGACTTCACCTGTCCCCCACCCACGTCATTTAACGCCCAGCGTGTTGGTTTTAATTCTACTTTACCGAGTACATTTCTACTCGCCACGGATACCAGAGACCCGGTATCCAATAAAAATTTGCACAATGTGCCCTTCACTAAGCCGGTCAGAAAAAAGTCTGCCACTGATTATGCACTAGCATTAATCCTTACTGGGGGTGTTGCACAGTGGACACACCACCCCCTGCCCCGTTTAACTGGGGGGGGGGGGGGGAGACCCACCTTGCGGTTTCCTATCATGTTTCTTTTCTGCCAGGACCCATTGCAATTACGCTCCCGATGACCCCAACGTCAGCAATTCCTACACTGCACCTCCTTGCAATCGCGTCTAAAGTGTCCCATCCGACCACATCTGAAACATTTTATTTCTGCATTAAATACTGCTTTCCTGTCCCGCACCTTTGTTACTGCTTCAACTTCCTCTACCACCACAGCGATTCCGACTGCCTCATTGAGAGTCTTAGGGGATTGCATCCTAATCTTGCGGGAGGTTTCAGGTTGTATTCCCCACAAAAATGCGTCTAGTGCCCTCTGCTCAGTTTCCTGCAGAATGGCTTCCTTAACCATATCGGAATCCGTTAGCTCATAGGTATTAACATTAACTTTTCGAATTCGATCTACAAAAGCTTCTATTGATTCCTCATTCCTTTGATACATTCTATTGAATTGTTCCCGATAAAATCTAGGCGTATTTTTCCTCCGATACCTTTCCAGCAACCCTTTTTTGAGTACCTCAAATGTCCGAGCATCCCTTAATTCTTCATGGCATGTAACATACACTCTGGCATCCCCAGTTACTTTCAACTTAGCCACATGCAAAAGTGTTTCCGCACCCCAATTTCCCAATTTAGCGACCATACTAAGGTTCTAAAAAAAATCATAACATCCTCCCCGGCTTTTCCCGAGAAAGGGGTGACCAAAGACGCAGGGTTAGTGTCAAGAATTACTGCATTAACAGGAAACTGTTCCTTGCTCGCTTCTTTAGACCGAGCAAACTCTATCTCTAATTCCGACACTCGCTCAAGTAGCTGCAGAATAGCCACCTCGGCTGACACAGACTGCTCCATGACTACCAGCTATCGAATCAAGACTACAGTAAGCCCAGAAAGAAGAACAGGAAGGGAAGATGGACTATGCTACAGTTTCAGACAAACCACCAAACGAAAAATTGGCACTTACTTGTCATGTTGTAGGAGTTGCTGGTCCATTGTTGCCCTTCTCAGGTGCCACATATCCTCGTCGATTAACAGCCTCTATTTCCTCCAGATCTAGGGAGAAGACCACTACTGTCACCAATTGTAACAGGAGTGTGTGATGCGCAGGTTGCCTGACTGACAACACTTGTAATAGGATGACCAGAGCGGGTGACGTGGTTGGGGTTGTAGGGTATGACCGGGCAGAAGAAGGTGGCTGTTTTTAGCAATCTTCCTCTTTATTGTTGGTTCTTACAATACATTTTCCAGTAGCTCAGCCCCACCACTTGTGTCGTGGTGGAGACGTGCTGATGCACGTAGCCTGGGGAACGAGACGCCATGCTAGATCAGTGGCTGCGCAGGCAGTAGGAGGTTAGCGGCACGAGGCGCGGCCAGGCTTGCAGACGCGGCGGCTCGTGACGACGCCGGGAGTCGCCGGTGCAGCAACGGTAACGCCCTCCGCTGGCCGGTCCTCGGGGACAGCGTCACTGATGACGATGACGTGACAGCGACCGAACGCCCAATCGGTCGAACTGAATGCCGACGCCCATCTCTGATGCCCTTAAATAGTGCAGACCGCTGCTGAATCCGCCGGTTACACGGCGCCGTGTTTATTAGAACGTTCTCGATGAGCTGGCTCACGCAACTGCGCCACACGCAGCCTGTGCCTGCGTAATTCTGCTAATGCTGCGTTCTGGCTGTTGATGGCTGCCGTGCACGTACACACATACCGACGCACATTGCAAAACTGTGTCACCTGCATAACGCGCTGGCCAGCCTTCGTCCACCGTCTGCCTTGAGGCTGGTGCATCGCGCACTGAAACACACTAAATCACAATTTCGCACCATATTTTCTAAAAATAACCCCTTGTCCTCTACACTACCCTTTCTATAAATTGCTATGACCTGGGCCTTCTTACAGTCCTGTGGTACTTTCCGCTGTTCGAGTGATCTCTAATA
Organism: Schistocerca piceifrons; assembly: GCF_021461385.2. Lineage (NCBI taxonomy): Eukaryota > Metazoa > Arthropoda > Insecta > Orthoptera > Acrididae > Schistocerca > Schistocerca piceifrons. The sequence goes on from NC_060149.1 coordinate 332,037,517, forward strand.
GATGATGGATAAGAATGGTGTTATATTTGTCGCATGGTCAACATATAATTTTACAGGGATACTGTCTGGGCCAGACAACTTCCTGGCGTCTAAGGATCATAACTGTTTTACAATGCCAGGTACACTAAACACTGTCAGCCATCCTTGCGTTTGTTCGATAATTGAATGGGGGAATGGTGCTGCGGTCCTCTAAACGAGTTTTTGAAAGCAGACCACATCACATTTTATACATTACATTACTTCGCCTGTACAGGTTCAAGTCTCACAAGGGGAAGGCCTCAGACACGGCCAACCGATTAGGCTCAGATTTGGCAGGTCGCTTGTGTACAACCTAAAACGAAGGACTCCAAGATGTTTTGGGTCAACATCCCCGCATTTTTTAGAAAATCACCCCTAAAGGTTATGACGAGCAATCAACTCAAAATTGGTGGGATCGATAGATAATTGTATATAGAGCATTTTTCATCATCAGGTATGGGGTCCGAAAACGCATACTTTTCCAGAAATCGAGATAAGGAACTTTTACAACTGCCACATTTCTAGCCACATGGTAAACGCTTTTCGCTGACACCACCGACACCGCAACGACCAAGGTAACTGGCTGGGAAACGGAGAACCCGGGTTCGAATCTCGAAGAAACCTCGTTGACATTCTTGTTTTCGTTTGTATTTTTCATATCCCATTTGACAGGGATAGGAGAGTTAATAAGGTACGTAAATCAATGAGGATTGATAATAGTAAGGTAGGCAAATAAATTTCTCAAACCTCTTGGGGTAGTAAACAACTAAAATGTTACTGCAGGTCACTTTACAATGGCTCTTCCAGTCACTGTTACGTGTCCTCACTTTTCGTCGAACAACTAGAGGGATGGTACTTATCATATAAAAATTTGAAATAAATATACTCACGGCACCAAGAACATGTAATGAATGCCATCTTTCGAAAGCTACACTGTTCCTTCCGAAGAGTCGGCGGAAAACAAACTTGGTTTACATTTTAAAATATGTCTTTTTCGAGAATTAATTTTGATGCGTACCACGCATACGATATCATTGCCTGAAAAATCGGTGCTGAAAGTTGGCTATGAATTGTGCTGTAAATAGTTATTGCATCCGTGCGGTTGTGCAATTACCGCTGGGTTTCCAGAAGCACACTGCAATTCTGAAGCCTGGAAATAATGTTTTTAACCTGGCGATAGAAATAAACATCACATGGCTGGCACACAGGTGTGCAGTTCGGTGGTATTACTTTTATTGTGCACGTCAGCTGACCCTCGCCATCTATAAACGTTGTGTCATATGTTGTAGTATTAATTTGTCCACTCCAGGAATCCAATATTAGACAAAACTTGTTATCAGAAACGTATGGTTTTAAAACATTCTCGAGAAATGTTCTATAAATCGCATTCGTCAGTTTCCCGGATTTGGAGCAGGTAATGTAAACATTTTTCAGCGAGTCGGTTAAACGATTGACCTCTTCTATAACCCGAGGACCAAATGTAACATTCGTTTCTTGTAAACACAGGAAAACCTTAGGCAACACTTTTCCAGAGGCTGTGATGGCATATTGTGCCGTGTACGAATGTGTTAGCTTGTTTTTAATACCAACAGCGACAAGGGTTCTCGTTTTCCTCCCTTATGCTATAACGTGCGTCATGTTTGATCGGTGTTGATCACGTAATCACGATTAAAACCGGTCATAAGTGACGCCGTTTGAGTGCTAAAAAGAGCCGCCACTTTCTGTATATCTTCTATATTTTGTACCTCCTTATGAGAGACGTATTTAGTGACGTGCCGTTGACGAATTTCATACTCCGATTTGAAATTGCTTGCCCAAGATAATGATGCAGCAAATGTAAATTCCTTGCTGGCCGTATGTTGCAGCGCTGCACCTGCAGCCCACTCCTGCAGTATTCTCGTTGTTACATTCTCGTTACGACAACGAGATTCGACATATCAGTCGTAGTTCCACTTATTTATCACTGCTGTTTATCGTATCTTGTCCCTCCTTTAACGATATCACTTTCCCACAATTTCAAGTCCTTCTTCCTTTTCAGGGCTGTTCTTCTTTTGCAGTGTTTGTAATTTCCAATTTGGATGATTCCTGGATAGCGCTACCGCCTTAACTTTTACTTCAAGGGGTATAGCGCCGTAGTTCAATAGTTCAGTAACTCATCGGGAAAACATGAAGCACATATTCCCAGTGACGTGGAGATTTCCAAAGTGTTATGACCATTTTGCTATTCACTAGTCGGGATGTCTTCCACTGAATCACCTTCTGCATCGTCTTCATGGTATAGTACTTCAGTATCAACAAAAGTCATTTCGTTCGTCAGCTCCAAAAATCACTTGACGATAGCCGCTCCTATCAATCTGGAACTCCAAGAAACAGAACTGTCTGCTTCCGGTAGTTCATTGATAACGCATCTGTCTTGCAACACTTTTACAAACCAATACACAGCGTCGGTAACTTCCCGCCAGAGTCTGTGACAGGCTCCCAACTATATATTACAGCGCTAGTCGAAGGGTGTACATCCTCCATTATTCAGATTATGCACCTGAAAGATATGACACAACAAACAATAACTAGTTACTACTGTTTAAACAGACCAGCTAATTACTACAAACTACATACAGTACTAGTCATATGTTACTTACGGAAGGCCGGCCGGTGTGGCCGAGCGGTTCTCGGCGCTTCAGTCTGGAACCGCGTGACCGCTACGCTCGCAGGTTCGAATCCTGCCTCGGGCATGGATGTGTGTGATGTCCTTAGGTTAGTTAGGTTTAAGTAGTTCTAAGTTCTATGGGACTGATGACCTTAGAAGCTAAGTCACATAGTTCTCAGAGCCATTTGAACCATTTTTACTTACGGAAGAACACTGTATTCATTCACAAAACGTATTTCATTCGGCCCATTAACGATGGAAAAATCACTACAAGTATCCGCAAGGTTGGCGGCAGCCTAATGACGGAAAACCACTCTTTCCGATTGACTTCTATAAGGCTCGTGCTGGACACCTTTTCTCTTCCAGCTTCACAACTATGATATGACGAAGAGGCAACCGGGGACAACATAATTCTCCCCGCGTGCATTCTGTGCCGTGCCTCGCTGTAAACAAGCGTCGCGCGGTTGGCTGTCTGTGATCCCTCGTGAGGAATTAGCAGCACTCTTACTCGGAGTTGTTTTCATGTGACAAGGTTTGAAAGTTTAATACTTTACTAACTCACGGCATTTGGGAAATTAGTTTGCCTACCTTATTATTATCGTTCCTTATTGATTTACTTACCTTATTAATCCTCCTATCCCTATCAATTGAGATATGGAAAAATACAATCGAAATGAATAACATCCGCGAGGTTTCTTCGAGATTCGAACCCGGGTTGAGATATGGAAAAATACAATCGAAAAGAATAACATCCGCGAGGGTTCTCCGATTCCCAGCCAGTTATCTCGGCCGTGGCGCTATCGGCACTGTCGGCGAAAAGCGTTTACCACGTGGGTAGAGAAGCGGCAGTTGTAAAAGTTTCTTTCCTCGATTTCTGGAAAAGTTTGCGTTTGCGGACCCCATACTTGCTGATGAAAAATGCTCTATTTACAATTATCTATCGATCCCTCCAATTTCGAGTCGATTACTCGTCATAACCTTTAGGGGTGACTTTCTCAAAATTGCGGGGATATTAACCCAAAATATCTCAGTCCTTCGTTTTAGGTTGTACACAAGCGACCTGCCAAATTTGAGCCGAATCGGTTGGCCGTGTCTGAGGCCTTCCGCTTGTCAGAGACATCAAACATTGATTGTAGAAGTACAGGGTGATTCAAAAACAATACCACAACTTTAAAAATGTGTATTTAATGAAAGAAACATAATATAACCTTCTGTTATACATCATTACAAAGATTATTTAAAAAGGTTTTTTTTTCACTCAAAAACAAGTTCAGAGATGTTCAATATGGCCCCCTCCAGACACACGAGCAATATCAACCCGATACTCCAACTCGTTCCACACTCTCTGTAGCATATCAGGCGTAACAGTTTGGATAGCTGTTGTTATTTCTCGTTTCAAATCATCAATGGTGGCTGGGAGAGGTGGCCGAAACACCATATTCTTAACATATCCCCATAAGAAAAAATCGCAGGGGGTAAGATCCGGGCTTCTTGGAGGCCAGTGATGAAGTCCTCTGTCACGGGCTGCCTGGCGGCCGATCCATCGCCTCGGGTAGTTGACGTTCAGGTAGTTACGGACACAGAAGTGCCAATGTGGTGGCGCTCCATCCTGCTGAAATATGAATTGTTGTGCTTCTTGTTCGAGCTGAGGGAACAGCCAATTCTCTAACATCTCCAGATACTGTAGTCCAGTTACAGTAGCACCTTCGAAGAAAAAGGGACCAAAAACTTTAGTCAACAGCGCCTCAAGCGAACAAATGTACAACTAAATGAAACTTTATAGCTCCCTTAATTCGCCGACAGATAGTGCTTAGCTCTGCCTTTTGTCGTTGCAGAGTTTTAAATTTCTAAAGTTGTGGTATTCTTTTTGAATCACCCCGTATACTCCGAGGTGTGGAAGCGATAAACCATTTCAGTGAACCAGTGCTGTCAGTGTCCTCCTTCTCTATCAGTGATACCTCATTATGAGATTCATAATTTCCACAGTTTTTTAAAAGCCTACCATGATCCAGCGTAAGGCTCCTTCATAAATAAGAACAGAGAAATAGTACAATACGAGCTCTCATTTTTGAAGAAATTACTTATTCGTAGTCAGCGTAAGTTAACATTTATACAATAACAAGTGCAGATATTAGTGTTCTGCATGCAGCATCAAATGCAAATGTTTGTCAGCGTCAATAAATTTCTGTACATTAGCAAGACTCCTCCGTTTCACCTCTCTCTCTGTTTTGCATATCCATCCGGTCTCTTTTTATGCGGCGACCGGTGTGGCTGAGTGGTTCTAGGCGCTTCAGTCTGGAACCGCGTGACCGCTACGATCGCAGGTTCGAATCCTGCCTCGGGCATGGATGTGTGTGATGTCCTTAGGTTAGTTAGGTTTAAGTAGTTCTAAGTTCTAGGGGACAGATGACCTCAGATGTCCCATAGTGCTCAGAGCCATTCTTTTTATGCACAGGTGGCGTCTCACGTACACACACACACACACACACACAAGCCCGCGCGCACACACACACACTATCAACATGCTTTTTCACCATCACAAATGGTCATAGTATTCCCTACATTCCAGCACCACTCACTCATCATACAACACAAAAACAGTCTCTCTCAGTACGAACGCTACAAATAGTGTGACCATGGTAGGATACCGATTCCATTGCTGCAAATGAGCTGTTTTCCAATATGAAGGGGCAGTCCAATTTGCGTACAGATCACTGTATGGAGTACATGTCACAGGCGTAAAATTAATCTGTCGTAACATGTGCAACCTTCTCATTGACACAGGCACATTGTGTAATCTTCTAAACCAAGCGGACTTGTGACTATATGTTGAAACTCGTTATTCAATCTTATGGCTGCACATAACTCTACGAGGTAGGTCTTCATTATATGTACAGACTCCATACTCTAGCCGGCCGGAGTGGCCGAGCGGTTCTAGGCGCTACAGTCTGAAACCGCGAGGCCGCTACGGTCGCAGGATCGAATCCTGCCTCGGGCATGGATGTGTGTGATGTCCTTAGGTTAGTTAGGTTTAAGTAGTTCTAAGCTCTAGGGGACTGATGACCTCAGAAGTTGAGTCCTATAGTGCTCAGAGCCATTTGAACCAAGCCATCCATACTCTACAATCCATCTGCCTACTCTTCCGTCAGTGTAATAACTTATTATCGGCTTGTAATGAGAACGGCAGTAGTTATTCAGTGTGTGTTCTGGGACCAAACTGGTTATAACTGGGTTCTTATCTCTAGATAAGATAAAGGCTTCTGTAGTACACGTTACACCTGAGACAACTGGGTGAGCTATATTCAGCGTCACCCAGGGCAATCCCATCCTCCCAACACACCCACACGCCATCACCCCTCAACCTCCCTGGGGACCACCCGCCCCTCCCCCCCCCCCCTCCACCTCTCCACCCCCCCCCCTCGAGCGAGGTGGTGCATGTAATATATTAATAAAAATATTATGAATGAATTAATAATTATTAATTGAATATTAGGAATTGAATATGAATTGAAATTGTTAAAAAAGTCTGCTCATTGGTAGTCCTTTGTGCATCGGGCTCCCTTACAATTTTTGCTGAAGATGCAGGCAGCTAAGGACTCCGTGGGCACTTGAATTGTCATAATTACACAAAAATTCACATCACATACTTCCATAAATACAAATGCTTAATACTGATCTTCAAAATTGTATTCTTCGCGCACATATTAAGTACATTAAGACTGGAGTACTTTTTGCTCTCCAAAATGCACATCCTTCTCTTACGAGAAAAACGTCGACTGTGTTCTACAACTAACAACAAAAAACAGTATATCAAAAGATGAATGTGCAAAAATTTCTTCATTTGTTTGCGCTTTCCTAATCAATGTCTCTGCCGACTTTTACTTTCCATCGGTATTTTATCATTGCTTGTTCTTAATTAAATACTAACTTAGAGGCATCCTGGGGGTCTTTCCTCTTGTTCCTGTACAATTGCCCCCACACCGTACGTCGACATGCTATGGAGACGTACAGTGTTGGTGTTTGTTTACATTTGCCGATAATGGTCGATGACCTTTATTGTCGGGTTCTTTTATTTTATTTAATGGAATGGACATGTCAGCTTGTTCTATGTAAACAAAATTTTACAAGAAATTAAAATATTATATACATAATATGTGACTTCTTTTCATTACATATTTAAACCTTGCGTATTAACAACAATGTCCAGATTGCTTCATTCTCGCTGCCGTGTTTTGCGCTTGCGCACTGGTTGATTTGGCGGCAAGAACCAGTTGTCAACGGCCAACAAGTTACATGCTACCGTTGCACGTGCGTGCACTTGTTTTCTTGGTGCTGATGTCACAATGAGTGTCAGACTTTCACCTGATTGCCACGTATCGATGAATTGCTGTGGCGTTTGTCTTCATTCCGGCTGCAGTGAGTGTGTGCTTATTATTAAAAATCCGACGCTGTGGTAGAATATCTCTATTTTTACGGCCCGGGCGTCATTACTAACCGTCGTACTCACAATTTTCAGCGGAGAGAACCCTGACCAACAGCATCCGTCGATGAGGTGAGTACCTGCTCAAACAACTATAGTTCATTTGTCCATGTATTAAGCGTTGTGAGCCACGGTACTTATTTCGTTGCACACGCATGTTCATGTCACTACACTTGAACGTGCTCTTGTTGAAAGACACATATAGCCGTCCGAAACATAGTATAAATTCCTTGTCTTTGAAGTTCATTTCTTCATATAGAGTTTGGTTTTCAATGAAAATTCATACAGGTATTGAGTTACAACAATATACATAACATGATATCTTATACCTATGGCTGACATTCCATAAATTGGTTATATTACAAACATAAATTTCTTAAGTTGAAAACGCCATAAAATGTTTCACTAACCACAGTTTGTTTCTTAGGTCAAACTCATCTTCGTTCACATCATATATACGAATTAATTACATATCACATTTTATGACACAATACAAGCATATGATATATTTCTTCTTCATTTCATTGATAGGCTTTTATCACTTATGGGAGCTCATTTCTTTCTTAGTTAGAGGAGGGAGGAAAAAAATTGGAAATAGGACTAAAACATCGCACATTGCTGGCCTAACTACGCTTGGCGCCGAGTCCTTTGTTTGGAAGGAAGGAAAGGAAATACTCATCTACTGGTTCAAGGATTTTTTCAAGGATGTTACTCGTACAACCATGGGCTAGTTGTCAAGGAACTTTTGTTCATTTAAATCATTTATACCCACTAATCATTGACAAAGTGTCATGTTGTTTCTTCATGTTTTAGTGCTGCGTACTTCAATTCGCTTGTAGCTTAATGTGAAGTCTAATGTAGACTTGTCTTTCTTAAATATCTGGAACTGTCATTATTCAAGCTTTCATGTGACACGATAAAAATGAGTTGGGTTTTGTAGGACCTCCAGCTTTTTCAGTGAATAGGTAGTGACAATTGTCACGGAAACATGCCGCGACGATGCATATTTCATTTTTTTCATTTGCCTTATGACCTTAATATTGTAAATATCCTTATAACTAAATTGTTTGCTCGACGTACGACCCGTTTCTGCATTTGGTACCTGCTACTCTCGACGTAACTCTCTTCTGCGCCGTGACGATGCACTGGTCGCTGAAAGAAAATAACTTAAATCTAACTTAAAACTAATTGAATTTCGTAGCCCGATGGCCACTGATACATTTGGTTATTATATACGTCTGCAGATATTTCCATACTTCGCTTCATTTCATAGACTTTCGTTTATTCTGGTACCCATTATGATTATTCACTCTGCAAAGGAAATTATTTGACATTTCTTACTGTATTTTGTCGTTAAACCTTAGCTTACACGCCTCGTACAGTTTTTTTTCATAATGTTTCCTTTTGGTTGTAAATATAGTTGTATGTAGCTTAGTATTTAATTCGATCTCTGTGTGCATATAGTAATAGGTTTCTTAGTTCTTAGACAGTACATGTATTTGCGTAGTATTTCCGTTTACTTAATATTTAGGTTTAGTGCACATTGCACCCCTATTTTGGTTGCGCCTTCAGCCAGTCTGTCGCGCAGTCCTCTTCTGCTCCTGGCGCCAGCGCGTATTGTTGAGCGCGGATCGCTGAGTCATAAGCTAACCATGTTTATATTTTCGCTTCGCATGAAGTGGTGTGTTACTTCTTATTGTTGATAATTTTTACGCCTACGTATACAAATCAAAAGAATCACTTATAACTATACAAATTACTTTATTCTAAAATACACTCCAGAAGAAAAATTAGAATTATGTACAATTGTCTTGTAATAGAAAAAATGTTATCTAACTTCATTATTCTGTAAATGCTTTTATATCTTTGTGAGGGTAGAGACCCTTGTCTCTTCCTGTTTTCTCACATGTTAAGCTGTACGTCCCTGGCTATGGTATTTTAGAAATTCTATATATGGTCATGGCTAGATTAATTGCCACATCTTATTCAGTTTGCCAATTTTTGTCGATTTAGGGTGCGCCCGTAAGAGGACTCGCTGCCCTTCCAAAAATTATGTAAAACGTTTCAGTTTCTTGTTATAAATTTTCCTTGGATACTCGGTCCTGTTTTCTAGAGTAACTATGGCTTGTTTGATTTTGTCTTCTATTGTCATTTCTGTGGTGGGTACCTCTGGTATGGGCGACTCCCACTCATTCGTTTGTTTTGTCTGCAACATCAGTTCATTAGGTGCGAAACTTGTTGAAGAATGTGAAAGGTTATTGACAACTTGCATGAAAGGAGTTACGTATTCTACCCATCGGGTGTGTTTCTATAGTGTGTACGTCCTAATAAACCAGTTAATTTATTTAAAGACCCGATCAACTGGGCTTGCTTCTAGGTGAAAAAAGCTTACTATTATGTTCTTTATGTCCGGTGAGGTCATAAATTTTTTCCACTTTTTCCCAACGAAATAAGAAGCATTTGGTTTACCTACTTTTCTCAAATAGTCTCCCTCCACTCTTTTCTTGATATTTGTGACCGTTGCGTTTTTAATGGCATACATTTTGACATGTTTCGAAAAAATGTCGTATAGTGCTACTACATATACTCCTCCTTTACTTCTTGGATATGGACCAGCTATGTCCACGGATACCATATCTAGAGGGTTTTTTGTGAGTATTGGGTGTAGCACAGTATATTTTGATACATTTGACTGTTTTGATTTTTGACATACTGCACATTTTCTTAATACCTGTAGGACTCGTCTTCTCAAATTTGGAAAATAACAAAGAGTTTCAATTTTTGCAGTGCACTTGCCTACTCCACGATGTCCCCATACTTCATGTGGGTGTCTTATAAATTTGTCAATATAATCTTGAAGAATGCACACACACTATTGATCACATTTTTCATGTTTCCTATGAAACAAAACATCCTTGTACTCCTGATACTATTTACTTACCTTTCCACCTTCATCTTGCTTAAGGTTCTGCATGACTTTACTCCATCTGCCATCCTGCTGTTGTATAATTTTCATCTACTTACAAAACTTATGGTAATCAGACTTTTGTGTTGCACCTTCCATTAACAGCGTTTTTATTTCTGCATCTTGGTCTGTTAATTCACCAATTCCTCTAAACCTAGTGGTAGCCTAGACAAGGCGTCTGCAATAACGTTCTGACTTCCTTTCATATAAATGATCTCAAAATTGAATTCTTGTAAATATAGACTTCACCTAGCTAATCTACGCTGCAGTAGTCTAAATGTTAAAAGAAATGACTGGTGGTCACAGTACACTTTGGTATTCTTACGCCACAAAAAATTTTCAAACTTCTTAAATGCCCATATTACTGCTAAACTTTCCAATTCTGACACAGCGTAAGACCTTTCTGTTTCTGATAATGTGCGACTAGCAAAACTGATGACCTTGGGTTCTTCCCTACCTTCTTCCACTCGCATCTGGAATAAGCATGCTCCAAGTCCTTGAGATGAGGCATCCATGCATAGACAAAAATCCTTGGACACGTCAGGGTGGCCAAGAATGTTTGCATTTACCAATGCCTGCTTAATGTTATTAAAGTCCTCTTGACACTTGCCATCCCATAACCAAAACCTATTTTTTCGTAACAAGTTGAGCAGTGAATTACTGTTCATCAGTTGTTGTGGCACAAATTTACGAAAAAACGAAGTTAGTCCTAAAATGGCTTTTAGTTGTTTTTTATTCCTTGGAGCTGGACAATTGCGTATGGCATCAAGTTTTTTCGGATCAGATAATATACTTTGTTCTGACACAACATTTCCTAAAAATTTGACTTGCCCCTTACCAAAACTAGACTTCTTTAAATTGACTGTTACTACGTAATCTGCAAAACGTTGAAGCATCTGTTCAATGCGCCTGATATGTTCTAACCAAGTAGGTGTAGCTATTAGCAGGTCGTCTACATAGACAGTGACTTCGCTAAGCAATTCTGGTCCCAAAAGATTGTCCATTGCCGATATAAACATTCCTGCACTAATGTTCAGTCCAAAAGGTAGAACACAAAATTCGTAACTTCTGCCCCCACAAACAAATGCAGCATATTTTCGGCTTTCTTCGTGAAGCTTTATTTGCCAGTAGGACATTTTAAGGTCGAGTATACTGAAATATTTTGTATTGTAAAACATTAGAAGCTGTTCGTCCAAATTGTCTGGTCTTATACATACTGGTACTATAATCATTGATACCTCTAGCGTCGAGGACTACTCTTACAGAACCATCTGGTTTGCTTACTGGTAATATTGGACTACAATAGGGTGAAAATAAAGGTTGTATAAGTCCCCATTTAATCATACGATTGATCTTTCTTTACTGTCTCTCGTTTTGCCCATGGAATAGAATATGACATTACACAAAATGTTTCATGTGGATAGACTTCAAATTTATATTCATAGTCTTTGATTACTCCTGGCTCCTTACTGAAAGCATTGGCATACTTAAATAACAAGTTAGAAAGTATTTGTCGTTGCATATCATTTAGTATCTGTGATTCACGTAGTTTCCGCTCTACCATTTCGTAACTAACCTCAGTGTTCGCTTCTTGTTCAGCATCAAATTTGTTTGTGAAATACACAGCTGGAAAGGAATATTGTACTACAACATTTGACTCTGGTTTGTTTTTCTTACTTTCATCAGGTGTTTTGACTAAACCAATAGAAAAGATTTGACCCTTTACGTAAAAGTGGCATTTACCATTACCTACGTCAATCTGTGTCTTGTACGTTCTACACGTGTCCATGCCGATAAGACAATTAACAATAAGTTTGTCGATTATAAAAAAGTTACATTTCACTGTAAAATGTTCAATTCGTATTGGAATAAGTGCTTGATGCTTAACTAGTTTAGTCTTACTACCTGTAGCAGTTTGAACGTTGCAATTCTGTACAGGAAATGTTGGGAACTTGTCTCTCTTCTTCAGTTCAGAAAAGAATGCATTTGACATTAGGTTAGTCGTTGAACCTATATCTAAAATTGTGTGTCAATGTTAAATATTTTCACCTTAATGATTGCTTGTATTTGTTCTTCTTTGACGTTATCTACTATATCTACCTTATGCTGATACAAATCATCCTTGATGTCACCTCGTTTGTCAAATCTTATTAAACATGTTTGTAGTTCTGCCTTGCCCCCACTCCTTTTCCTCCAGCATATCTGCATCCTTTACACTGTCCGCAGGCTTTATCCCCCCACCCCCTGGTTTCCTCCTTGCTCTACACCCCCCACCTGTTGCTGAACCTCTATTGCTGTCTCCCTCCCTCTCTCCATCTCCACACCCTCATCATGGCAATTTCCAGCACCTCCCCCTCCCGGATGTTGAAGCTCGCCATGACATCTACCCTTCCTACGAACAGAAGCCTGGCCTTATTCCTCCTCCCTCCCCAGGGCCCCCCTTTTCCTCTCCCCTCTTTCTCCCAGTGTGAATTTTCCTCCTTCCACCCCTGAGTCTCTGCACTCCCTCTTCCACTGTTTCCCTCCCACGACCTTCTCCCCCCCTCCAGCGCGCCCTCTGCCCATCTCCCCCCTCTCCCCTCTTTCTTCCCCCCTCCCTTGTCTCCATCCCCCTGGCAGGTCCTCTCAGTTTGTTCATCGTCATCGGTGTGCTCTCCTGTGATGTCAAGAGCTGTGATTTTAGCTGTGTGCTGGAATTGTAGATAATGTTACGGTCAATGATTGTTATGTGCTATGCAGCCCATCACTAGTTTTATGCTCAGTCCATGCTTCGCGTTGTGTTTCTTTTATCGTCACTGTGTGTTTCTTGAGTACAGTTTTTTGCATCCTATCACCATTTTACAGTCACACCCCTTTCTTACGCTATCTTCCATTAGGTTTCCCTTATATGTCTGTTTCACCGTATTTCCTCCTTTCTGTTGTTTTTTACATGTCTCCATAATCTGTACTTACTGCCCGTCTCTCGGCTGCTAGCCCGCCCTGTATGCGGCATTGAAATACAGTATAGAAAAAAAACTGGAGAAATAGAGAGTGTGATACGGGCAGTGAAGAGCGCAAGTGAGGTGGCGCGTTGTTGTGGCCAAGCGTCTGCTGTGGGCCGTTGGCCTTTGCTCACTGCGGGTTTGCTGGGGCCGAGAGTTTGTCGAAGCCGTGAACATTGCTCGTTAAAAGCTACTTCGACAGGACGCACTGTATTTGGCGTTTCCTCCGCTATTGAAGTTGCAAGCAGTTTGTGTCCATTTTGGTGCCGGGTTGGAGTCCGGTCTGACCTTCGCAAGTATTGGACGCAGTGCTCTTTCGACGCTCTCGAAGCAAGCGTTTGTCAACGGGCGCTGGATTTTACGAGAAATCACGGTGAGCATCCGATTAGTGTGCACGTCACTTGGTGTCACGTTGCCCAGTGTTATTTACGTGGTTTTGCCTGACACTACTTTAGTTCTGTCAGTGTGTGTGGGCCTGTGGCTGTCACTATTCCAAACTGATTTTAGAATCTAATGGTATAGAATGCAGATGTAATTCTTCTGATTTACGAATTGTACTTCATAATCAGTGAAAATTGTTTAATCTAGCTGCCTTATTTCTAAGGCATGTCTATAGTTACCTGGTGGCTAGTATCACGAGCTCGAACTGTTAACCAGGTTGTTTGCACCTATTTAAAAAAAACTAAAGAAATTGTATGCCTCAGTAGCCTAGTCAGTTTCCTATATAACGTTCGTACATTCCTGTATGTTTAATTTTTACTAAATAATTAACAAGTTGTCTGTGTTACAGGACAAGTGATTGTATCTCTTGTTAACTGTAGGCTAGATAAAGATGCCTGTGTACCATGATTGAAGTTTTTAATGAAGATTTCTAGTACTGTGGTAGCGGCAACCGCCGTCCTATGTTAGTAGAAGAGGAGGAATTATTGCTACTGGCGTTGCCTCTGCCACCGCCTCTATCATCATAAATTTGAATGACATTTGACAGTCATTTTGGCTACTTCGAAGTCAATGGCGTTTTGATAATTACTGGGAATAGCCGTTGCTTGATATTTGTGACATTCATTCGATCATATGTTTTGCTGTTTGTAAAGTAAATGTATTTTTACTTCATTTAATATTCTTTACTAAAAGGAAGTGGTTTTATACTGTTTCCGTTTTGAGGTGTTTGCTGTCCGTTATTGAAATTTAGTCAGAAATGTTCAAATGTGTGTGAAATCTTACGGGACTTAACTGCTAAGGTCATCAGTCCCTAAGCTTACACACTACTTATCCTAAATTATCCTAGGACAAACACACACACCCATACCCGAGGGAGGACTCGAACCTCCGCCGGGACCAGCCGCACAGTCCGTGACTGCAGCGCCTAGACCGCTCGGCTAATCCCGCACGGCTGAAATTTAGTCTTTTCAGTTCTGGAGGCAATGTTTTAATGTTACTCTTGGATTTTTGCTTTTTAAAATTAAATTTATCAGTGTTTTTAGAAACGCCAATAAATTCATTATGGCTCTGTACCTTTCCACTCAACACTAGCTCGCTACGGCGTTTAATGATACTTGCGTAGCTTCATCTACATAGATACTCTGTTGTGGTACTTAAGATAGGTAAATAAACTAGTGAAATCAATGTGAAGTAGAAATTAGAAAATAAATGAAAAACTTAGTTTAGTTTAGAAGAATTACACACTGGCAAACAGCAGGCAGAGCAGAAGAGGCAATGACCGTGAAGTCAGCACGTTCAGGAGAAGCCATCGCCCTCCCAACATAAGCGGACACTGTCGATTCAGACGTCAGGGCATCGCCCAACCAGCTCACGTGTTTCTCAACTGTCACATGTGATCAAAGGACCTCGCCTACATTCCAAGAGCCAATGACCGATGTTAAGAAGATTCTTCGAGAAGCTTTTCAACGTCACAGAAGAGGCAATGACCGTGAAATCGTTCACCTCCAGTGAACTGAAGTAAGTAAATACGCGAGACGCAGTGAGCCCAACAGTAGTTTTCAGTTCAGTTTCGGTTCGAGTTCAGTTCCAGTACAGTTCAGTCGGTGCTGAAGACCATCATGCAGGAAGGGACTACATCGTACACAGAAGCACCAAGTCCGCCACTGTAATGGAATAGCAAGCAGCAGCCTCGCCGCCAGAAGACATAAATTAGAAGGTATTTGAAGACTGATTTTTACGTACCCGGGTGACTCGTGAGGACGGGAAGGAGACGGCCTCACATCAGCAGTCACCTGTGAGCTGGTGATGAAGATCTGACAGCCGAAGACTGGCAAGCTGGAGTCCGTTGGTCAAGTCTGGGACACTGGCCTTCCCCCGCCGCGCCGCTCCGCTGGCCGACGCACAACACTGACACATGCGGCCGCTTAGAGAAGAGAAACACTGGGACGCCACATCCAAGGTATCACCATCCGATTCACGACTTCGTTCTCAATAATTAAACGGGCCACCTCACGAAGCGCGTCTTCAGTCAATTGGGTGAAACAGCGACACGAGATATACAACGCCAGGAGTAATCAGACGCCGCCGCCCACACAGCAGAACGCTTCGCAAATGACACAGCTGCCGCTCTCCCAGCCAGAACAATCCAGTAAGGAAACCATTGTACAAATCTTTCAATAAAAGTTAACTTACGTAAAAGTGCTGTTTCATTCTACCTCATACCCGAGCCAAGTAAGAAAGCACCCTGCCCACATATTGTTAAGAGAGAAAAGTAATTTATTTAGTGTTTTTCACCCTGTCATAATGCTTTAGAATCAAATGCCCTTTGCAGTAATACTCAACCTGACAATTGACTAGCATCAAAAGAGAAAACCCAGTTACAAATCAAACACACCGTACGGTACGTGGCGGAGGGTACCCTCTACCACTACTAATCATTTCCTTTCTAGTTCCACTCTCAAATAGAGCGAGGGAAAAACAGCTGTCTGTACATCTCCGTATGGGCCCTGATTTCTTGAATCTTATCTTAGTGGTCCTTACACGCAATGCATGTCTGCGGCAGTAGAATAGGTTGGCAGTCAACTTCAGATGCCAGTCCTCTAAATATTTCTATAATGATTCTCGAAAAGAAGATTCACTTCCCTCCACGGATTCCCACTTCAGTTCTCGAAATATCTCCGTAACACGTGTTGTTCGAACCCACTGGTAACGAATCTAGCAGCACACCTCTGAATTGCTGCTATGTCTTCTTTCAGTCCGAGCTGGTACGGATCACAAACAGTCGAGCAGTCCTCAAGAATAGGTCGCACCAGTATCCCATATGCGGCCTCCTTTACAGGTGAACCACTTTCCTAAAATTATCCTAGTAAACCGAAGTCGACCACTCGCCTTCCCTACTACAGTCCTCACATACTCGTTTCATTTCATATCGCTTTGCAGCGTTACGCCCACATATTTAACCGCTTGACTGTGTCAAGTAGGACACTAGTAATACTGTAACCGGACATGACAGGTTTGTGCTTCCTACTTATCCACATTAACTTACATTTTTCCACATTTAGAGCTAGCTGCCATTCATCACACCAACTAGAAATTTTGTCTAAGGCGTATTTTCCTACAGTCACTGAACTTCGAAATCTTGCCGTACACCATAGCATCGTCAGCAAACAACAGCAGATTGCTGCCAACCCTGCCAAATCATTTATGTATACAGAGAACAGCGGTCCTATAACATTTCCCTGAGGCACTCCTGACGACACCCTTGTCTCTGAACGTTCGACGCCGAGGGCAATATACTGGGTTTTATTACTTAAAAAGTCTTCGAGCCACTCACAAATCTGTGAATTTATTCCAAATGCTCGTACCTTCATTAAAAGTCTTCAGTGTGGCACCGTGTGAAATCCTTTCCGCAAATGTAAAAATAAGGAGTCTGCCTGTTGTCCTTCATCCATAGTTCGCAGTACATCATGTGAGAAAAGGGTAAGCTGAGTTTCACACGAGCGATGCTTTCTAAAACCAAGCTCATTGGTGGACATAAGCTTCTCAGTCTCAAGAAAGTTTATTACATTCGCGGTTAAAGGCGCCATGTCACTGACTGCGCGGCCCCTCCCGTCGGAGGTTCGAGTCCTCCCTCAGGCATGGCTGTGTGTGTGTGTGTGTGTGTTGTTCGTAGCATAAGTTAGTTTAAGCAGTGTGTAAGTCTAGGGACCGATGACCTAAGCAGTTTGGTCCCTTAGAAATTCACACACATTTGAACATTTTTGAGAATATGTTCAAGGATTATGCAGCAAACTTTAGTTAGAGATATTGATCCGTAATTTTTCCAGTCGCTTGGGACTTTGTGCTGGGCGAGAGATTCATGATAAATGGCAAGTTAGGTATGGAGCAAGGTAAGGGGCATAAGAATCTCAGGTTGATGAGCATTTACCATAACCCTGTATTCTTGCGTAATACACTTCGAAAACGTGCTTGAAATTGAGTTATTTCGCGAAATATGTTATGCAGTTACTAAATAATTACAGATTATATTGAATATGACAGATATTTATAAGTATCATTGTGACACCATAAGACATTAGCACAGTATGGTGGAACTGTAACAGGCATCGACATGTTATCTGTTGTAGAGTTCGAGCAGTAGGCTAGAAGCACGTATCGTAATGTCGGAAACATTATGAACCAATCAATCATGTAAGGCGTTTTTTTCACCAGTAGTGTCAATATGTTCTAATTTTGGAAGTCAAAACCAAAAGTAACGTCATGTTCACTTGACCAACTTATTACACCTCATATCTTGCTGTTTCAATGGTGGCTCTGAGCACTATGGGACTCAACATCTGTGGTCATAAGTACCCTAGAACTTACAACTGCTTAAACCTAACTAACCTAAGGACATCACACACATCCATGCCCGAGGCAGGATTCGAACCTGCGACCGTAGCGGTCACGCGGTTCCAGACTGATGAGCCTAGAACCGCACGGCCACACCGGCCGGCTTTGCTGTTTCACCCTGTCCTTACACCCCTTGAATTTTGTTCTCCCCATGGATTTTTCTACCATAAGATGAAAATCGATCCTCCATGCCTCCTCTTGAGAGTATATACACATGGTCATGTTGCACGCCCTTGACCTTTGTCATGTTTAATTTCCTCTAGGCTATCGATCGGAAGGTGCTGGTTTTCTTTCCAGCATGTCTTAGTACTTCACTTGTATTCATCGCTTGTCTCAACTAAAATGGTTCAAATGGCTCTGAGCACTATGGGACTTAACATCTGTGGTCATCAGTCCCCTAGAACTTAGAACTACTTAAACCTAACTAACCTAAGGACATCACACACATCCATTCCCGAGGCAGGATTCGAACCTGCGACCGTAGCAGTCGCGCGGCTCCGGACTGAGCGCCTAGAACCGCTAAACCACCGCGGCCGGCGCTTGTCTCAACTCTATTAAAGTTTTCTTTATGGTGTGTGTTTGTGTGTGTCGAAACTTAAAACTACCTTCTCTCTACCATTCATTCATTCATCACATGCTTTGAATGCCTTTAGCACAGCAGCACTATCAGAATGCCTAGCAGCAGCAAATGCTTTTCTCTTGATGATGATTGCCTATACCAGTAATCAAAAACCTCTAGTAAAGTGGAGTTTTTGCTTGCCATAGTTTCGAGTGCATAACTGCAAATAATAAACGTGTTTCGCAGTTTCATTATCTTATCCAATTTTAGTTCTACTGGTAATACAGCAAACATAAAACCCTCGTAATGTGACTGAAAAATCTATTTCCACATAGTTTACCATGCTACCAAAACAAATGCATGTTAATTACATGCTGGTAGAAGGAGGGTTCACACCAGCAGTGATGAACACACGCGCATAAGGCCTACCTTTGAATGTCTGCGCTCTGTAAATAGTTCTTCGCTCCCGTCCAGTCGCATCAGCAACGGTGCCTAGGTGAACACGTATTTCGAGAGGAATTTCTCAGGTGCCAAGTACGAAAGGGATGTCGCTGCCTCATGCATGCGGTCTAGTGGGGTGGCGGGCGGTGGCTGCGCGTGTCTGTTGCATTATTTTGTGAGCGGGTCTGTGGGCTTCGTTATTTAGACAGTTTATGAGATGATTTTGTGTCTACATACGTGTACTCCATTATTTATGGGGAGTTTGCATGCCTGTACTGAAATTATTTCATTAAGTTACTAGTTGTTTGCATGTCTGCAGAGCGTTATTTAGAAGTATTTTACAGATCTGTGGGCTGTGTGGTGTGACACAATGCGTGTCAGAGCATGTGTTTTGTATCAGTGTGATGATTATACTCCATCCCTAAATAAATTGTTCCAAAATAAATAAACTATACTCCTTCCTTACTCTCTCCAGTAACCCAGTGAAGGCTGAGTCATGTCCGCGGGATGTTCCCCCTCCAGATCACCATCTTCGATTACGTCACAGGAGGGATGACAATGCTCTCTGATGGTGGTACTGTGCAAATAACAACTTATGTCCAGCACAGGCAGAGTCGTTTTCCAGCCATTTCCCCCACCATCTTGGATTATATCATGGAATGGACGACAGCGCTCTCTGGTGGTGGTACTATGTACTAGACCACTTGTGCCTCGTGGCGAACACACTGTTTCCCGCCATCTTGGACGACTGCACTCATGTCATCAGCTTACGTCATGTCCGTCATCTTTGACGACAGCACCCTCTGCCCTCTGTTGGTGGTAGTGCATACGAGGTCAATTGGAGTCCAGACGTGCTGAACACACTGGATGGATGTACTGCATGAAATTGTTTAAATAAAGACTGGTGCATGTAAAATAAAGACTTATGTCCAGCACTGGTCGAGTCCTTTTCCCACAAATCCCTAGGAGGAGGTGGCGGTCAGGTGACAGGTTAGTCGAGTGTGAGCTTTGTTTCCCGCAATTTTCTTAGGTTGGCAGAGAAACCCCAAGTGGTCTTTCTTTACCGCCAAAATTCTAACTTGGCGCCAGTTCCTAGGAAAAGGTGGTGGTCGGATGACTTAGGTTAGTGGAGGTACCCCAAGTGACCTATCTTCCCGCGATTTTCTTAGGTTAGTAGATATGTGATGCATTATCCTGTTGGAATTTGAACTTCCCACCATTTTTGTGGGGGAGAGGAGGGGAGGGGGGTTAGGTTGGTGGGGGTAGCCCATTTGCGCCATCTTCCCACCAAAATTCAAACTTCCCACCAAAATCCGCTATCTTGAATGACGTCATCACCGCTGTCCTTGATGATGTCATATGTTGTTGCTGACATCTTGGATACATCTGGCAACAATGCAGAGTGCGCCAGAACATAGGTTTCCCCAATACTGGCGTTTCCTGATAAACGATATGTTTTAGATAACCCCATAAGAAAAAATCTGGTCAGGTAAGGTCAGTCGATCTTGCTGGACAGTTCACAGGACCTGCCCTGCTCAGGTCTTCAAGTAGATCTGGCAGTTCATTTTCAAATAAGTTTCGATATTTTTTGCCCTTCAAATTACCATCGATAAAAATGGACCGATCGGCTTATCCCCAATTGTACCACACCAAACATTAACTGACCAAGGTCGCTGATGGTTGACTTCTCGAATCCAATGTGGGTTCTGTTCACTCCAGCAATGCATGTTACGGTTATTAACTTCGCCATGGTTTGTGTATGTTCCCTCATTGGAGAAAAGTACTCTGGCAAAAAAGTTTTGTGTTGTTTGCATCCGCTGAACTGCCCAGTGACAAAACTTTTAGATGGTTTTGGAAGTTATCGCCATGCAGTTCCTGATGCATGGACACATGGTATGGATGAAATTTCTGGAGCTTCAGGATTTTCCAAACACTCATGTGTGAAATTCCTGATTGCCTTAATATAACTCTTGTGCTCGCATGTGGATTATGAGCCACAGCAGCTAGGACTGCCACTTGATAGTTTTCTCCACAAACGGTAGCTGCAAGGGATTCTTTTTTTCTGGTTCACACTTCCTTCTGCAGTAAATTGTTTAATAACTCGAACAAAAGAGGACCATGATCGTACACTACTGGCCATTAAAATTGCTACACCACCCAGATGATGTGCTATACACGCGAAATTTAACCGACAGGAAGAAGATGCTGTGATATGCAAATGATTAGCTTTTCAGAGAATTCACACAAGGTTGGTGCCGGTGGCGACACCTACAACGTGCTGACATGAGGAAAGTTTCCAACCGATTTCTCATACACAAACAGCAGTTGACCGGCGTTGCCTGGTGAAACGTTGTTGTGATGCCTCGTGTAACGAGGAGAAATGCGTACCATCACGTTTCCGACTTTGATAAAGGTCGGATTGTAGCCTATCGCGATTGCGGTTTATCGTATCACGACATTGCTGCTCGCGTTGGTCGCGATCCAATGACTGTTAGCAGAATATGGAATTGGTGGGTTCAGGAGGGTAATACGGAACGCTGCGCTGGATCCCAACGGCCTCGTATCACTAGCAGTCGAGATGAGAGACATCTTATCCGCATGGCTGTATCGGATCGTGCATCCACGTCTCGATCCCTGAGTCAACAGATGAGGACGTTTGCAAGACAACAACCATCTGCACAAACAGTTCGACGACGTTTGCAGCAGCATGGACTATCAGCTCGGAGACCATGGCTGCGGTTACCCTTGACGCTGCATCACAGACAGGAGCGCCTGCGATGGTGTACTCAACGACGAACCAGGGTGCACGAATGGCAAAACGTCATTTTTTCGGATGAATCCAAGTTGTGTTTACAGCATCATGATGGTCGCATCCGTGTTTGGCGACATCGCGGTGAACGCACGTTGGAAGCGTGTATTCGTCATCGCCATACTGGCATATCACCTGGCGTGATGGTATGGGGTGCCATTGGATACACGTCTCGATCACCTCTTGTTTGCATTGACGGCACTCTGAACAGTGAACGTTACATTTCAGATGTGTTACGACCCGTGGCCCTACCCTTCATTCGATCCCTGCGAAACCCTACATTTCAGCAGGATAATGCACGACTGCATGTTTCAGGCCCTGTACGGGCGTTTCTGGATACAGAAAATGTTCGACTGCTGCCCTGGCCAGCACTTTCTCCAGATCGCTCACCAATTGAAAACGTCTAGTCAATGGTGGCCGAGTAACTGGCTCGTCACAATACGCCAGTCACTACTCTTGATGAACTGTGGTATCGTGTTGAAGCTGCATGGGCAGCTGTACCTGTACACGCTATCCAAGCTCTGTTTGACTCAATGCCCAGGCGTATCAAGGCCGTTATTACGGCCAGAGGTGGTTGTAGTGGGTACTGATATCTCAGGATCTATGCACCCAACTTGCGTGAAAATGTAATCACATGTCAGTTCTAGTATAATATAATTATCCAATGAATACCCGTTATCATCTGCGTTTCTTCTTGGTGTAGCAGTTTTAATGGCCAGTCGTGTACGTGGCCAGGAAAACGTTGCGCATAAAGCGCGACTGCATCGTAAAAATTTCTCACACTTTCTCCATAAATGCACAACATCTCAATTTTTTCTTGCACAGAAAGATAATTCATAATGACGTATGCCACCTATTAATCTCAAGAGAGGAAAGATAAGGGGCGTCGAGAAAGGCAGGGTTTGAATTTCTATGACAGAGAAGCGGCCCGCTCGGCGTAATTCCGCCTAGCAATACTAACACCGCGTCAAACGCGACTGGTAACGAGCAAAAGCCACGAACGCAGTCACACAAGGTAATCAAACATAAATCGCCCAAAAGACAATCGTTATAAACTATGTATTGCTGTCTGAATGGTCTGACGGGTAAAAGATACAGTGCGTTTATTGCATTAATACTTATAATTTCTAAAGCCCAGTCTTATTACGAGAAAGGGCGAATTTCTCTTCCCTGCGCTACCTATCGGCGAGACTCTGAAATATTACGCCGATGATCAGCAAGGGCTGGATAAGAGCATCGATTATCGATCAGGGCTAAGTCGGATATCGATTATCGTACATAATTCTAAAAATGTAAACGACCTAACAGCCGAGATATTCCAAAATAAAATAAAGGTGTGAACAATGTGATTTATGTCAATAAATTTATGAATGTCGTTTTCTTCGTTTTTCCGGTCGAAACTAAAAGACTCTAGTTAAAAAATCACCCAAATTAGATTCGTGAGTCAGTGAGTCTTTTAGTTAATGAATTCACTCGTTAGTAAGTAGGATGTTTGCTTAGTTAGTTAGCTAGTCAGATGATTTGTTTGATAATTAAAAGTTGTGTGACCTCATGGCCACGAAAGAAACAAAACTTATCCGAATTTGCGGAAAAAAATTAATATTTGGGTCAACATTCGTAAAACTCTAATTCCTCTCTCTCAAACCCCACCCTATGTGGAGAGAGAGAGAGTTTGAGGTTTAGCGAATCAAAATTTACGAAGTAAATAAGTATTTTTATTTATCCTTAACCATTTTCCACTCAAAAATGAGAACATAGATTTTCCGAATTACAGCACCTACTACGTAGAATCAAAACAAATGTTTTAAGACAATATGTAAGTATTTTTTATGTAGAGTCTTATTCTGCAATGAAAGTGGGGGTTCCCATTTTAAATTTTAAAGTTGCCTCCCGGCCAACCCCCAGGGGGCTGGGGTGGCGGGCTAATTTTAGCACCAGCAGATGTCCCCCTCGAAAATAATGAACTTTGGATTCTACACATTTTTTCGTGTGAAGCTCATTTTTCGAGTTATTCTGGTTTGTCAACTTAAAATTTATACCCTGTATATTAGAGTACGCCCATTCGGAGTTAATTTTCGGAGGCCAAACAGATGAGTGTAGAAATCGCAAAACTGTGGTGTATCGAGTCTAAGCACATTTAAAGTATCTGTTGTTAAGCATAGTACATTTTTAATTGGAGCAGGAGGAGCATCACCGCGAGACGGATATGTTGTTGCAACTGGCAAAAATGAGTTTTTTACGAAAAAACAAAAGAGCCTATTAGAGCGTCATACAAAGATTTTGTTTGTTACATATGAGAGAAACGGCGACTTAATGATACGTATCAAATATGTGTCCGTTTCGATCCTACAACATGTATATGTGGGAGCTGAGGTTTCAAAAATGAATACCATGTTATGTAGAAACCTCCTATAGCTTGAATGCAAAGAATGCTTTATTCCAAGCCTACAATAGACTTCTGTCTGCCCCTTTCAGCGCACCAGCTGTATGTAACCGAATAATCACTGTGAATCCATCTTCATTCAGCTGTTCAACTTCAAGTGTGTGCAGGATGTCAGTGAATAAGATGATGCCGTAATTTGAATAGTGAATTTGAGAAACAGTAGTGACTGTATTGTGTAAAGTATGGTCATGCTTCATTTATCGCTGTTAAAAAGGGGATAGTGAGTGCACAACTCCGCTTATTCAAGAACATAGCTGATCCACGCATTGTGAAAAATATTCTGGAGTTCTTACTTCCTCAATATGTTACAACGGTTAGTGTTGAGGACTGCGGATTCGCTGGCGAAAGAGAATGTTAGTGCTTACAACGTGCTTGAGCGGGTTAAAGCAAGGAATGTGCTATCGGATATTTATATGAGACTTATTAATAGTCGTCGTCACGTGAATGTTTTTGATTACAACATGTTCCTTACAAACTTGTACCATTGCCATGTGATATATATCGCACAAATTTTATTTGCTACCTGATGTGTTTAAAAGAGATGAACTCATCCCAATGTATCAGCCCTGCTTTAAACACTATGACTCGAATGCACGATGCCATAGTGATGGACTCATCAAATAAGATGTGTTGTATTGATTGCATAGCTGAAAGATCTATAATAATAATAATAATGTCTGTACTGTAACCAAGTAAGTTGCTACTACTTTTTGAACTATCTTTGCTTTACTTCATGGTTGCTGTGATGACGAGCGTAGACAGTTCATATTTAGAGATATGCCATAAACAGAAGATACAAGCACTTCAGACCCAGCCCCTGAAAGTGGCTACTTTGACTTGCAGCACAGCCCCTTCCGATCGGAAGTCAAGTCCCCAGCTGTTGTGACATCACGGATCACGCTACCTTACAGTGCAACAAGGGAGTTTTCACCTCAGGTTACACCCTGTCTGTGCGTGTGTGCACCAACCTGTCCAAACCAGCAGACCTGAATATCGCCCTCCTATTGGCTAATGCCAAGCCAGTCGCCCTCGTTCTGTTGTCAACATCGTAGTGTGTGGTTGATGGTCTTGTTCTTGCTCCTTATTTGCTTGCGCGTTTCCGGTTTAGGTGAGAAATGAATCGTTCTGGAGTGGCATCAAGCAACAGCAGCGGTTGTGCCAGTGGCGGCAAACGGTTGACTATTAGAGAAGGACGAAGAATTACCTGGTAAATACAGATTCAAATCGGTAACCACAACTTTTCTCTTCAACTAAGAATTTCTTAGTGCTGAATACATTTCTTTTTATTGTTTCAGTGCATATCTGCAAACATCCAATGGTGGATGGAATGAATGCTGAGGTGTAGCAGTGGCAGCAACAGAAGAGACGGTGGCAGCAGCTGCAGCAGTAGCATCGGCAACATTGTAAAGCCTGGTTTACACGACGCACTAGGTTGCAGGCGACTGCGCAACCGGCCACTGCACACGCGCGCCGCGTGTTTGCGCAGCTTGTTGGTGAAACTAAACAATTTCGGCGTGTTCCGACTTTGGCGACACTAGCTGCATGAGTTTTGAGGTTATGTGTGTTCGTAGAGTGTAGACAAACTGAAATATGAAGTAGGGAACGGAGAATAAAGTTCGCTTTTTAGATATCTATGCTTTGCATAGGTGTTTGTGGGATTTCACTGATGCTGATTACAAAAATAAGCAACATATTGCTGCCGCTGACACCGTCATGTGCGATCATAACATAGATGGTTTGACAATGTCTGAGTTGCAGGGCAAAATTTATTGAGTTAGGAGCACATATACAACTGAATTAAGAACAATACAAGAAAGTGTAATTCTAGCTGTGGCAATGCTCTCGTCTAGAAGACTAAAATCCCATCGTTCGAGTTGGCGACTCTTTGTTAAGAAATATTGTTGACAGGAGGGAAGGCTATACTAACTAAAGAAGCTGCATTTTTTATTATCTATTTAAAACGTCGCCACAGTGCCATTCACATGTGTTCGAATTTTGAAATATTGCCGCTGTACTGATCTATCTTCAAGAGAGTAGTTTGCAAACCATTCTCTTCTTAATGCGGCCTGCTTCGAATAATTATTGTTGCTAATGTTAATAATTATTGGTGTTAATGAAATAGCGTCATCACCAACTAAAACCATACCTTATAGCATGTCGAGTGTTCTCGATTGTAATGCACGCAATTTGATATGTAATTTCAGTTCTGGCGACAGTGCTTCATGCATTACAGTACCTTAATTTCTTATCGCATAATTAACTCTATTTAAGAAATGTGAACAGTTCTGGTGACATTCTGAGATAATTAAAAGAACTTCTTGGATCTTCCATTATAAATTTTTTCAGCAAGGATGCTGAGCAACCGAACTGGCGTCTTTTTTCATTCAGTCACGAATCGAAACACGTTTCTTATTTTTTTCTTATGCAGCGATTCCACGCAACAAGCTTTAAATCCATCACAAGTCGTGCGACGTGCAGCAGCCAAAACTTTCATTTCAGACACGACTCAGGGACTCACAAAACGACGAAACTGAAGTGTATACTGGTGTAGCCGTGTCTACAATCATATACGAAACCACTTGCGCGCAACTCACTCCACGCAACGAGTGGCGTAACCCAATGTCGTCGTGTAAACTAGACTTAAAGGCGCGTGTCCACTAGCAAGTAAACTTCCGCAAGTCGCTTGCAGAAGCTACTTCTGCAAGTTCTTTGCATGTGGAAATACCTGCAGCATGTTGACTTCCACAAGTTTCGTCAACTTGTAGAAGTAGCTTCCGCAAGCTAGTGTAAACGGTCCTCCGTAGCTTGCTGCAATTACTTGCTGGACTTGCGAGTTGCGGGAAGTTTTTTCGGAACTTGCAGAAGTGTATACAGTACGAAATGTCTGTCTTGAAGTTCGTGTGGACGAGTGAAAAAACACAATGGCTTATTCAGCGAGTGGAGTGTTTTCCTGTGTTGTGGGACACACAACACAGGGACTTTAAAAATCGGTTAAGAAAACAAGACGCAATGGAAATTATTGAGTCAGAATTCGACACTACAAGGGCAGAAACACTGAAAAAATCCACAATTTGCGTACACAATATAATCAAGAACTAAATAAATCGAAGAAAAAAAAGTGGACAAAGTTCAGACGACTTATTATTTTTTTTTCACTTGCTGCTCATTGTTTACTGACCCACCTTCTAATTGCTCATGGTGGGTCGTATTATGCCTCTTGGCCACTGTGACTGGGTTCGGGCCCAGGAGTGGCTGGTGTGTACCTCCCCTGTTCTCGATCCCACTCACACTGTTGCCCGTGTCCTGCCTCGTGGAGGCGGGCTTATGCGCTATTTGTTCATTTTTGTACTCGTTGTGCAGCTTTTGAATACAATTACAAATAATATAAATAATATGGAAACGGAAAAGAATTTCGTTTCATATTTAAGAAAAAGTAAAAAGAAAGATAAGAAAGAATATGATTGAGAATTACCCACCACCTATGTGTGGGTGGCAGTCAGGGTCTTGGAATGACCTTCAAGACGCTGGCTGCCACTCACAGTTCACATATACGCTAGCATACTTAATTAACTTAATACTAGTTCCATAGTTACTGAGTTTATTGTTTACTTGTCTAGATGTGATGGAGTGATTTTGATTTTACTATGTTCTGTGCGACGTTAGGTGCTTGTGAGTTGCACAGTGAAATATATTGCCACATTTGGTTCAAGTCTATGTGTGTGTGTCAATGTGTGTGCTTGTGTGTGTGTGTGTGTGTGTGTGTGTGTGTGTGTGTGTGTGTGTCAGACCAGTTCTTGCTCGATGAATGGTGAGCACCTCCTGGCTATGTGGCGACTCAGCCTGGACGGTGGTTTTCCCCGATCTACATTATGTATCCGTCGGGTTGGGCCCAGCTAAGGGGAACCACAATTAAGATCCTTCCATCCAGGCTGGGTGTCGCCTCTCGTCTGGAGGCATAGGTTCCTAAGTTAGGTGCCTATCTTTGAGCTAACCCTCAATTGCAGGTGTGGTTTCACCTTTCTGACTACATGTCCACATATGTGTGTTCTTGTATGTTGGGTGCTATGTGCGTGTGTGTGTGTGTGTGTACGTGTGCATGTCAGACCAGTTCCTGCTCGAGAAATGGTGAGCACCTCCCAGCTACGTAGCGACTCAGCCTGGACGGTGGTTTTCCCCGATCTACGTTAAGTATCCGTCGGGTTGGGCCCAGCTAAGGGGAACCACAATTAAGATCCTTCCATCCAGGCTGGGTGTTGCTTCTTGCCAGGAGGCGTAGGTCCCTGGGATAGGTGCCTAGCTTTTAGCTATTTCTCGATTTTTGTGCCTTATTGTGTGCATGTGTGTGTTCTTGTGTGTTAGATGCTGTACCGATTCCTAGACTACTCACACACAGGTTGCCACAATGGGTCGCCAACATGATTCATCTCAACATCTGAATCATCGCCCGAGGTGTTTGTGCTGTTAACCGTCCCTTGCGCACTCTGTGGTCTGCGTCTCCGGCCTTGCCTCCTGTATGGTCTATTGTTCAGGTATTCTGTATACAGGGTCCTAGAGATTTCGTCAGTTAGTATATTGAGTTTGTCGCATAGGTCCGGGTCGCGTAAAATAGTGTATATTTCATCTTGAGTGTTCTGCCGGGTAATGTGTAGTGTATGTCTAGTGTTTGTGCGTTGCCTGCAGAATAGGACAGTGTGTTTTGGGGAGCCCTCTTCCCCGCATGTACATCTGGTAGTCTGTTGCAGACTCACGCGGCTCAGTTGCGTGGGATAAGGGCCGTGGCCTGTCAGAAAGTGTACCATACCGTGGCTAGGATCGATATGCTTTAGTTTTAATCGTTCTTTAATATCAGGGAAGAAGCTATAGACTCGTCGGCCCTTATCGCTGTTAGCCCACTCGCTCTGCCAGATATTCACTCGCCATGCTTTGAGTTGACGTGACGTTGCATTTGGTACACCAGTGATCTGCCGAACCTGGTCAAGTTTCCCCATCTTAAGCCAGTACCTTGCCGCACGGTATCTTATAGTTATGTCTATTGGGAAGATTCCCATCACGACGCAAAGTGCGTCGACTGAGGTTGTGTTGAAGGCCCCTGTTAGTCGAAGCAGGATGCTTCTTTGCCCACGCCGTACGGCGGTTCTGTTAGTGGAAAGGCTTAGTCTATGGGCCCACGTGCTGGCAGCGAAGCATAGTACTGACTCGAAGAGAGCGCAGTGATATGTCCGTGTGACTGACACTGGTAGTCTGTATTGTTCCGAGTTTAGCCTTGCCAGTTTGTGCAGTATTTTTTCTGCTTTGTCCGTGGATATTCGTATGTGTTCGTGGAAGTTCAACTGTTCGTCTATGTAGACACCAAGGTAGCGAGTTACTTTTGATCTTTTAATGTTCGTGTCTCCGATTTTGACTGTTTGGTTCCTATGCAGGATACCCTTTAGCAGTGTGTATGTTGTTTTGTTTTCAGCTACCTTGAGCTTGTTGTCTGTGCACCATTGTGTTATTGTTTTGAGTGTATCATTCGCTCTGTCTTCTAGCTGGGCACGGTTGTTTGCTGACACTGCCACAAGCAGGTCGTCAGCGTAAGCGACAACTCCATCTGTCGTATTGTGCTCCTCAAGTAAATGTAGGAGCGGTTCTATCATTATGTCCCAGAAGATGGGGCCGCAGATCGACCCTTGTGGGCAACCTTTAGTAATGCGTTTGATTACTTTCTTGTCGTCCATATGCCAAGCGACTGTTCTGTCCCTGCAGTAGTCAACAAGACTGTTGTACAGTGATTCCGGTACCTGCAGGTGTCTGAGCCTCTTAAAGAGGGCCGGCCACCATAGATTATCAAATGCACCCGAGATGTCTATCATGATGGCTAGTGTGTATTTTGCTGGTGTATTGTGTGCGATTTGTAGTGCTTTGTTGATTGCATCATCAATTGACTTTCCTTCCCGAAAGCTATATTGATGTGGTGTCATTCCCCAAAGTGTTCGATGTGTTTGGAGTCTTTTACAAAGGAGTTTTTCCTGTGTTTTGGCGAGTGTGTTGATGAGACATATGGGTTTGTATGACTTTGGTTCTGAGGGGTCTTTGTCTGGTGCTTTCTTGATGATGACCGCCCTAGAGGCCTTCCACACTGCAGGCACACGGCCTAGCCTTAATGCGTCGTTCAGCAGTGTTGTGAGGTATGGGGTGATCTGCGGTGCAATCTGTTTTAGTACCTCAGAGTGGATATCATCTGGTCCAGGCGCTTGCTTGTTTTTAAGTTCTGAGATCGCTATCGCCACCACTTCCTGCGCAAATGGACAGGTGACGGTTGGTGTGGTGTAAGCTGTGGTAAGTTCACGTCTCAATGCGGCTTGTTCCGGTGTGTCTGTGGTGGCGATGTCGTCAGGAAGGAGTTTGCCCAGCAGGTACTCTGCTGTGCTTCTCCAGCCTTTTGTCATCACCCCGTCATCCTGCCGTAGCGTTCCCAGAACTAGTGGGCTCTTGATCTTTTCGGTCGCGATCTTGTAGGGTTCCCCCACATGTTTAGTTGTGTTTGTCTTGCTATGTAGTCGTTCCATTGGTCCTTTCTAGTCTTGTTTAGTTCTTGTTTGTATTTGTCCTTCGCAAGCCGGTATTCGTGAAGTCTTAATTGTCTTTCTCTGTCCGAGATTGCCCTTTGGTAGAGTCTACGTTTGCGTCTGGTGTCCCGCTTGAGTTGTGTTAGGTGTGCAGCCCAGGGGATGGTCTGCTGTTGCGTTTTGCGTGATGTGGGGATGCAGGTGTTCTGTATGTGCGTGATGATTTCTGTTAACATGTGTGCTCTATAGTCAACACTGCCTGTGATGTTCTGCAGTGATTGTTCCTGTATCTTGCGTCTTACTGTGTCCCAATCTGTCTTATGAAAGAGCAGTCTTCGGGGTTGTGTTGCAGTGTTGTTGTGTGCTGTCCTCAGTAAAGTCAGTGTGATGACGTTATGGTCACTCATGGTGATGTGGTCGTGCACCGTCCAGTCTTGTATGTAGATGGTCGCAGCGTTATTTGCAAGGGTGATGTCTATGTTGGACGAGGAGCCGTCATGCCCTATGAATGTTGGATAGTGTCCTTCTTCGTTAATTACGTGCAGTCCGTTTTCATGTATTATGTCACTGATTATTCGTCCTCTGTCGTCAGTTCTGTTGGAGCGCCATAGAGTAGATTTTGCGTTAATGTCTGCACAAACTAATAATTTTTCATTGCCAACGTATTGTGCAATTTGTCTAATGGCGTTTGTATACGGATTGATACAATGACTGTATTGAGCATAAATCGATGCGACGACCCATGTGTCGCCCCTGTGCGTTATCTCCACTGTGGCAATGTGTTCTGTGCAGAGTTCCGTAATCTTAACCGGGTGGATATCTTTGTTTAAGATTATGACTGACGCCTTGCAGTCTGCCTTACCCGATATCGATACCGCGTGGGGGGGGGGGGGGGGATGTTGGTGATGTGGCCTTGTTTAGTATATGGTTCCTGTATACACAGGATGTCGCAGTTAAGCTCACTCAGGACCTGTGGGAGTTCCAGACTAACGTGTGTACTTCTCATGGCATTCAACTGAGCAACCCTCAGTTCGGATGCTTCACATGGACATAGCACTTACTTCCGGTTTCACTGAAGTCAAAGTAGATCCTCCCATAGGCCATAACGTGATCTTTTTATAGCTTATCGAGATCGAATTTTTCCTCTCTGCGGGCGCATACCTGCAGAAGTAGGTCTAGCAGACTTTCTGAGTCCGTGGGAGTGTTTTCTGTTTTCAGAATTATTCTGTCTGTCTGCTCTGTTGCCATAGTCTAATGATCATCCTTTGCGCTGTTTTAAAGAGCTCCCTTTTTTCTAATCTACTTAATTTTAGGTTTAAATCTACGTTATTATAATTAAAATCGCTGTTGGTGGTAGCGGGTGTCGGCGCCTGCGCCGTCTTGGGGTGTCGTGGCTGAGTGGCAGCTGCACGTTGCCCCTCGGCGAAGGATGCTTTGTTAATGCTGCTGTTGGTGTGCGCAGGAGGAGCAGCCGGTGGTGCTGGTGTTCCTCTTGCTGACAAGGACTTGGGTGATGAGAGGGTGCTGGTGTCGCCAGTGGAGGGCACTTCTGTAGCACTGGGTGGTGGAGGCGCCTGTGGTTGCCGTAAATGATCGTCACACGCTAATTCTTTTCCCACACGTATTAGTTGTTTCGTCTCCTTGGGTATTTCTGTCACTCGTGTGATGTTGGCTCTTTCGGATGGCGCTTCGGGTTTCTCTGGGGTGGTTGTATTAGTTTGATGATTATGTACGCTACACTCATTGGCGTAAGGGCAGCGGTATATGTCATCGTCGTCTTGTGAGGGTGTGTCAGTGTGACATAGCTTCCGTTTGTGTTGCACATAGTGTTGGGTGTTGTCAGTGTCTTGGTCCTTCGTCTGTGTGTCAGTCTTGTTGGTTTGGGTGACTAGTACGTCTGTTTCTTTGGGGTTTAAAGTCTCACCTTGTACAAATCTGACAGGCTTTATGCGCCCCTCGCATTTTTTGGTGTCGTAAGTACGGCGCCGCGCTGGATTAGATGTGTAGTCTTGGCTCTTCGGCGTGATACTTTTGTGATGTTGCTGTGGTTGGTCATGTGTGTCATGGTTGTCTTGGTTGTCTGAGGATACAGTGCTTGTTACTATTAATGCGTCTTCAAGTTCGTCAATTCTGTTCATTGGTGTCGTGTTGAAAGTTATCCAATGTAGGATTTGTCTCTTGATTATTTTGGCTGCGTCTGATGGTATCTGTCCTGTTAATGCAAGGTCGTCTATGAATGCGATGGTTGCATAGTGGCTGTCTTCCAGATTCGTGTTGTGTGCCAGTCCTGGGATGTGGCCGTCATTGGGGTAGTCGTCAGGGAGTAATTTCTGCCTCTTACGCCAAGTTATGGCACGCTGGTGGTTACGGTTTATTGTCGAGGGTGGCTTGTATGGGTGCGTCTGTACTTTGTTTGTGTGTCCCACCGGTAAGACTTGAAGGATGGTTAGTTTCCATAGTCAGTGCTATCGATTAGGCGGTCTAGGAGCTGTTTGTATGTTTGGCAGGCACCAACCTTGCTTTTGTTGCACCTACGGTTCCTGTTATAACAGGGGATGCATTCAATAGCCTCCTTGGCTCGGCACTCGGCACGTTTATGGCCCCTCTTACCGCACCTTGAGCAGATGGCGGCTTGTTCGGTGCACCCTTTAGTTGTGTGACCAATGTCGCAGCAGTTATAGCACTGGCTCACAGCTGTGTAGTCCCTGACAGTTAGGGATTGGTAGTCTATATACACCTTACCCTTTTTTGTTAAGTACCAGTACAATTTCGGCGATACTTCAAGGACCTGATGGTTGTATCCCCTACCCTTCGGTCCTGTGCGAAATCTTATTTTGACCTCGCTGTCAAAGTCATCTTTCGAGAAGTCGTCGCTTAAATTTTGTTCGTACAGGCACTCTAAGAGTTCTTTGTCCGTGATCGTGTCGGACGCCCGGTAGATCGCAACTAAGGGCTTACGCTTTCTAGGCCCTTCGCAGGCAATGTTGTCAATGTCCTTCGCTTTCTCAATTATTTTGCGGCAGTCTTCCTGTGTGGCTGCCTCGACTATAACCGCTGTTTTTATATATATTTTATACATATTTTTTATATTATAAAAATAAATGGGAATTCTTTGAGTCCATGAAATTTATGTTTTGTTCCTACACACCAAAAGAAACTGAATATTATATGGTAAGCGAAACAAATTTAATACTCTGCATATAGTATTTATTACTTTTAATACAGATGCATTTATGTTGTATTTATGTTTACACTCTCATCAGAAATTAATTGAAAGTTAAAGGCGTTTGTATTGCCAGGCTACTTCCACTTCTGGTGAAAAAAAGTAGTTTATGAATTCATTTCCTGCGCTTCTGTCCATATGTCTTTGCGCCATTCTCCTTGCGTCTGTAAATCTTGAGAATCACATGTGCCAGCTGGGGCATAAACGGAATTTCTACTCTCTTCTGTGAGTAAAAAGTTGTGAAGAGCACAAATCGCTTTGACAATTTGCCTCGATTTCTCTGGGTTTAGAAGAATTTGCGTTCATAATACTCGAAAACGTGTACATATAAGCCCAAAAAAGTTTTCAGACACATTTCTTGCTCTAGAGAGCCGATAGTTAAACACACGATTTTGCACTAGTTTGCCTCTAAAAGGGTAGGGCTTCGTAATATAATTTTCTAGAGCAAATGGATAATCAGCAACAATGACGTAAGATATCTGCACAATTCTAGCAGGTAAATTTCGAGGAACTGGTACATTCAGAGAATTAGACTCAAGACATTCTGACAGTCTAAAATTATTAAAAACTCCACAATCAGATATTCTACCATTACTGCCCACATCGAAGTATATAACTCTGTAGTCAGGTCCAATCAGTGCCAATAGCACAATACTGTGGTTCCCTTTATAATTCAAGTACACACTACCTTCTTTCTTGGGAACCTGTATGACTATATGTTTTCCATCCATAGGGCTAATACAATACTTAAAATTATAGAAAACAAAATTATATCTGAAATTTATCCCTTTGAAGATAAATATTACATTACAATGTTTATTTTAGGGATCAGAAAACGCCAGGGAAGATAATGAATGTGAGACAGATACAGTCCAGGAACAAGCACAGGAAAGAAGAATTATGGAAAGAAAAAAAAATACCGAGGAAAATTCAGACACTATTCTAAACAAGGCAATAGAAGCGATGCACAAACCTGTTGATGAACATCAGGAGTTTGGAGACTATGTGGCATCGAAATTAAGGTTATTAACACAAATCTAAAGTCGAGAAAAATTAAGAAGGATAATACAAAAGGCAATACTTGAAGTATCTGAGGAAAATGAAACTATAACTAATTCTTGGGTGACAGGTAAAAGCAGTTTCATCTGCTCACCATCACAGAAAGTAATTATTACTTCTGATACTACCCAAGTACATCATCCACAAGGTAATTGTTTCGTCAATTTTCAGCTTAAGCGAATTATTTGTGTGAGTTATGAAATATCTCTTTTCAAACATTCATTTAGAGCCCCACAGCAGTCCATAACAACTCAAGAGATTGTGCAAACGGGTACTCGGAAAAGGTATATCAAAGAGTGAAAATTATCGCCTAAAAATTTAAAAATAGTAATTCAGTGAAATAAATATAGATGTATGACTACTGACAATAAATATTTATTAGGCATTTACTTGTTTTATTGTCTTACCTGTAACTAAAACTTGAAGAGTAATTAAAATACAATCTCTTGGTGATATAGCTTGCTGCATATTTGTATCCTGTTTCCGAATTTTTGATTATACAATTGCCAGGAAGTGTTCAGAACTTTGAAAAGACATTCTCAGAAAGTTTGCAATCTGAGCTAAGTCCTCTGATTTCAGTTCGTTCAGTAGTGTTTCTTGGAAACTTAAGCATGAACGCCTCTGTATCCATTTCTTTACCCAAACGCTTCTCTTTTTCTTAACTTTTCGTTTTTTGCCAGGCTTTTTTTTAACAATGACAATACAACAGTAGTAGAGCTAGGCCACGCCACCCCGTTCTCCATTGTTACCAGATGTATACAAGATAGCGGCGATGTCGTCATCAAAGATGGTGGTGTGTAGACATGGCAACAGCACATGACATCATCCAATATGGTGGCTATGACGTCATTCAAGATGGCGGATTTTGGCAGGAAGGTAGGACAATTGGACAACTTCCACTAACCTAACCCCCCTCCCCTGCCCCAGAAAAATGGCGGGAAGTTCAAATTCCAACAGGATAATGCATCACACCGCGGTTAATTCTAGTAATCTAAGATAATCGCGGGAAAATAGGTCATATGTACTACCCCCACTAACCCCCACTAGCGGCGATGACGTCATCCAAGATAGCGGATTTTGGCGGGAAGTTTGAATTTTGGTGGGAAGATGGCGCAAATGGGCTGCCTCCACCAACCTAACCCCCCTCCCCTCCTCTCTCCCAGAAAAATGGCGGGAAGTGCAAATTTCAACAGGATAATGCATCACATATCTACTAACCTAAGAAAATCGCGGGAAGATTGGTCACCTGGGGTACCTCCACTAACCTAAGTCATCTGACCGCCACCTCTTCCAAGTTTGAATTTTGGCTGTAAAGAAAGGTCAATTCGTGTATCTCTATTAACTAAAGAAAATTGCGGGAAACAAAACTCACCTCCACTAACCTACATCACCCGACCACCACCTCCTCCTAAGGATTTGTGGGAAAAGGACTCGACCAGTGCTGGACATAAGTCTTTATTTTGTATGCACCAGTCTTTAATTAAACAATTTCATGCAGCACATCCATCCAGTGTGCTCACCGTGAGGCCCAGACTCCAACTGATCTAGTACACAGTACCACCACCACAGGGTGTTCTCATCTGTGACATAATCCAAGATGGTGGGGGGAACGGCAGGAAATAGTGTGTTCGCCAGGAGGAGGACGCGCAAACTCAAATTGGCCTAGTACACAGTACCACCACCAGAGGGCGCTGTCGCCTCTCCAGTTACGTAATCCAAGATGGCTGCCATGAAGTCAGGTGATGACATGAGTACCATTACCCAAGATGGCGCAAACTGTGTTCACCACGAGTTATGCACCTAGTACACACTACCACATCAGAGGGTGCTGTTGTGACGTCTGCTGATGATGCGAGTACCGTTACCCAAGATGGTGGCATACATAGTGTTCACCACGTGGTCTAGTACCCAGAGGGCGCTGTCCTCCAAGATAGTGTTTACCACATGGCTTGGTACACATTACTTGCACCAGAGGACACTGTCATCCGTGACGTCACCAAAGATGTTGGCAAGCATTGTGTTCGCCACTTGGTCTAGGACACAGCCAGAGCACACTCCCGGTACATAATCCAAGATTGTCGCTTGCCATACGTGAAATGCCCATCACCCCTCGCCCCACCTGTAGTCAAGTGCGGAGAGAGAGATGTCGCAATGCATCCTCTTTCCGCGTCATCCTAACGTACAATGCCTGACATGTATAGCCCTCCCACTGGCATGCTGAAGTTACAGCACATAGCCCGCATGCACATGTTGGCGTTACAGAACATGCTCTATAAGAAATCTGCTCACGATTCAAATGGGGTACATATGACTCATCGCGCGCTCTTAGCTATGTACCACCGCAAACAGATCTAACAAAATTCTCAAGTCACATCACTATGAAAAAAAAAACTTAGAACCAAGTCGAACTCTTGGAAATTCTATAATGTCCCACAAACAGTTTTAACTAACAGTCAAAAGCAATAATTTTGATATTCCGTCCGAAATTCCATATGACTTCCACTATACCGTTCACTTAAATACACTTTGTGCTACTTCGCGAACTCGTAATCAACATTTTTCCGCGATTTTACAGTACTTTCGTCGGAGCTGCTTTCAATGAGATGTTACTAGTTCGAACCCTCAGCCCCGACCCCCCTAGATCACACCAAAGGCTTTGTTCCCAGCATAGATTGGCACGAGCCTGCATTTTTCTGATTGGCTGATATCACAAACAGCAAATCAGGTTGCAGTATTATCCCGCGCTATCCCGCTCTTTTCTTCAATGACCAATCATAGTAAAACATTTCTTTCTATGGCAATTGCTAAATAAATAAATTTAGAAAAGTATCAAATATAAAATTATTCCTTCTGAAATTACCGATTAATTTGTGTTCTACTCACGAATTATTAGTACCATAAACTGACTGCACATTTAATTATAGTAAATCCCCTGTATAGTTTAACTGGTACTTCGTGAATAAACAAAACAATTTTCATTTACTTCTGTTCTTCTCCACTCTTACATCACTCACACTACTAATTACTACACGTATAAAACAATTATAATTATGCAAATACGTTAAATATTAATCAAACATAACTTTACAACATTGTTTTGACTACGACTGCTAACACTGTCCGTCAACTGCTGACCTCTGCCGCCTACTAGTACAACTACGTGCAGCTCTGTAACTCAGATCCATGTCAGCTGGTGACATCTGTCGATGATTCGTGCCTATAACGATATCGTCCTAACAAGAGACAGGAGCGATGCGAAGGCGCTATGCCTCACTTTATATATTCATATATACGATGTACAACCTATCACATGATACCTAATAGTTTGTAGATCACGGCAAAGTATGTGGATGAGTTCTTGTAAGGTGCGAAATTGTAGCCACCTTCCAATACCCCTAGCTAACAAACTATTTTGTACTAGGATGGGGTAGTTCTTATAGTATTATCTTATCCAGTACCAAATCATGTAACCATCAGTTGTCTGTAGAAGCGAACTAGTAAGAATACGAGGGCAGAGGAACATGAATCATGATATGTTCTTCTGCAGTCATTCTGCATTCATTCATTGGCTTACTGCCATTAATTTACTTATTACATATTTATTATAATATGTCTACCCTTTATGTCTGGAACATTTTTCCGAGACGTGACAATTGTAATATACAATATCAAAAGACATTTAACTAACATTACAAAACTTTTTTTTATCCTCTTTCAAAAATTGCAGTTCCCATCTTTCTTTAGACTTAATGCCCACACTCTCTGTCCTTCATCCATCCCTAAGACGTAGATTGAGGCAAGAAATATTAAAGTAAAGTATCCCAATCCTTCCAAAGTGGTCGTCCAATAATCTATTGGTCATTATACAATTATATAAAATTCTGTGATACATCCTACATAATTTCACTTGGTCATATTTATGCTCTTGGCTTACATTACAAGAGAAAACGTCATTTCAAGACTAGTTTTTCCTAAACGTGTATACCCTTTAAACATTTCCATAATCTTATGTTCTAAAGCGTTCTTTGACAAACTGTATTTACATTTACTGTCAAAATTAATATTTGTAATAAGAGTTCGGATCGACCACCAATTTTAACTAACTTGTTTGTTCACAGTGTGTGAAAT
Source organism: Schistocerca piceifrons (assembly GCF_021461385.2). Taxonomy (NCBI): domain Eukaryota; kingdom Metazoa; phylum Arthropoda; class Insecta; order Orthoptera; family Acrididae; genus Schistocerca; species Schistocerca piceifrons. Next base: position 332,076,651 of record NC_060149.1, read on the forward strand.
GTAATACAGTAGAGCGTCGATTATCCGAACGTCGGTCAACCGAACGACCGCTTAACCGAACTGTGTACTCGCTCTCACCTGTTACTCTCCCACCCTACCGTCCATCATCCCCCTCACTCCAAAACCAAGTTTCCCACAGTAGTCGCCGCACTGGGCCACCGCTGGCGGAAAATTGCTTCTAATGGGGCCTTCACAAGGCGCTGCTGACCGGCCAAGCCGCCAGTCGCTGTGTTTCAACAATCAGCACACTTACGGCGGCTTGGCACTGGCAGTAGAAGTAGCGTCAGTATCAAAGCTGTTTACAGCAACAGCTGCGCCAGCTTAGAGTTGAGGCGTGCCGCTCCGCGCAGTTTGAAGGATTGCGCGCTCCCAAGAAGAGCTTCTCACGATGCAAACAGTCCCCTTCTGTTCTCTGTTACGACCACTTGTGTGCTGTTGCCTGGAGAAGTGAACTTGACGATACAAAATGCTTAAACGTAAACGTGTTGTCCTTTCTGTGAGGGACAAGTACGAGATAAAGGTTAGAAGAAGGTGAATCTGCAACCACTTTATCCAATGAGTACAAGGTGGGGAAGTCGACAATTACGGATATAAAAGAACAAAAGACGAGCATAGCAAATTTTATAGCTATGCTTGATTGTACTGATGGATCAACAAGTCGTAAAACTATGAAGCTCGCCACTAACACAGATCTAGATGATGCTGTTTACAAGTGGTTTACACAGAAGAGATCGGAAGGGGAACCTGTCTCAGGTCCCATTCTGTGTGAGAAGGCAATGCAGTTCAACGAAAAACTTGGAGGGCCTTCGAACTTTAAAGCGAGCACAGGCTGGATAAAACGCTTCAAGTCAAGACACGGCATTCGTGAGCTTACAATACAGGGAGAAAAACTGTCGGCTGATTCTTCAGCAGCTGATTCTTTCAAAGTCAAACTAAGGGACGTATTAAGGGAAGAAGATTATGCTCTCGAAAACGTTTACAATGCTGACGAAACTGGACTTAACTGGAAAGCTTTACCGAGAAAAACTCTTGTTTTACGTCATGAATTAGCAGCACCTGGTCCTAAAACAAGCAAGAACCGTATTATAGCTTTGGCTTGTGCTAATGCTACTGGAAGTCACTGACTGCCTATGTTCGTCGTTGGTAAAAGTAAAAAACCGCGTTGTTTCAAGCACGTTAATATGTCAGCCTTGCCTGTTGTGTACACCTCACAAAAGAGTGCCTGGATGGATAGTACGATTTTTATGAAGTGGTTTCTGGACGTTTTCGTACCCTCTGTAAAAGCTCATCAGCTAAAGAATTGGAAGAGGGAGAAAACACTACGTCTCCTTGACAATGCACCAACTCATCCGTCATGTGATATTTTAAACGAAAAAGACGAGTTCATAAATGTAATATTTCTTCCACCTAACGTAACCTCCTTATTACAGCCCATGGATCAAGACGTTATTGAGACTTTCAAACGATATTACAGGAAAGAATTGTTGCGTAAGTTGTTGTTAGAAAGAGAAGCGGATGGAGAAGAAAGTCTCTTAAGAAATCATAAGAATATTGACTTGTAAGACGCGTCCTACATGATCAGCACAGCATGGAATAGTGTAAAGGAAGAGAATTTGAAGAAAGCCTGGAATAAAATTTTGGACACAGAAGAAAATTCACAAGGTATGATTGAAAATGACGAACAGAATGATATGTCCGAAATTCTCGGTATGCTAAAAGAAATAGCTTGCCACGAATGTGATGAAGAATGGGTGAATATCGATGATGCAGATCCAGGACACCAAATCATGTAGCACAGCGAGATTGTAAACGTCGTCACTGATAAAGATGACGCCGCCAGCATCTCATCAATCAGTGCTCCAGAAAGTGAAGATGAAAGTATACCAACAGCTTCTGAGGCGTTCACTTGTTTAGATACTGCCTTGCGACGGTTTGAAGCCCAAGATGAAAATGACCAGGTTTAGATATCTGTAATGAAAAAAGTACGTGACTTAGCTGCTCGTAAGCGTGTAGGCTTGCTTAGACAGACCAAAATAAAGGATTTTTTTAAACATTAATTTTGTATACTGTGTGTATTGTTCATGCAAAATGCGCATGCAATATGTATATATTTTTGTTTAATAAACTGTGCCACATACTATATATTCCTACTGAAGTTGCCTTTGTATGTTACTTTGTAATACTAAAAGAGATGCCTGTTTTTATGAATAAATTTACTGTACAGTACTTCTGTTTGGCAAATAAACATGTAGAGTTCGATTATCCTAACAAACCAGTTTTCCGAACACCCATGTCCCCCAATTACTTCAGATAATCGACGCTCTACTGTACATTAAAAATATTATCAACCCATAGCATCATTAACTAAGAAATGACAAACAATAATTTTACATAAATACATACACAAATAAAATTCTGAAAATACTCAAATATATAAATCAGTGAAGGACATCGCATCATTATCAAAGAGAATGTCAAACAATATTTTACATGAATACATACACAAAGATTTTCTTAAGACTACCCTGAAAAATAAGCACAAAATGTTTACACAAATGATAGATATCGGACACTGTTAGTTTTTGGGTGTAACTGTTCAGAGTTCGCTACATTATGCCCCATTTTTATTAAGAGTAACATACTGATTCGGATTTCACAACACACTTTCGTCTTCATTTGTTTATGGGTTTGGAGGTTTTTTGTGAAGTTTAGGATAAGAAGATTTCCGAGATCGGACGTGTTGCCTTTGTAAGTCAGCCTTTGGACCCTCAGCCCATTGTTGATTCCATCAGGTTACCAGCCTTTCGTATAGTTGATGATGTGTGAGGGTCCTCAGAATACACAGCCAGGCAAGTGGGTGTATGCTTTGAAACAGTCAAGATTTTTGTCGAATTTGCACACAGTATGGGGAAGGTGCAGTCAGCTAGGATCGTTATAGGTCACCTATAATTCTTCTGCATCGGCTAAGAGAAGTGTAATTGTGCCTAGTCTTCAATTCTTCGTGTTTCTTCTTTTACTATCTTTGTGTTCCTACTCTTCTGTTCCTCATGTCGCTTCTTTCTCTTGATGTAACTATTGTATTTTGGATAAGGATATCGGTAATTGTGGATAGGTAGGTTATCTGTTTGGTGACACTATACAAGGAACTTGAGTCGTTGTGTGTGACTCAGATTCCTCAGAAGTCAATGCCAGGTGACTGCAGAAGACGGCAGAAGAAAGCAAACACAGTTGACAGTGCCATACAGCTATTAGTAGTTGCTGTAGGCTTACTTGACCGTATTATGTGTACAATTGGTTTATCTCGTCTCCATTGTGTAGTACAACAGTGAAGACAAGTCATCAGTGGCCGTTTAATACCCAAGTTGCCCCGAATGAGCAGGGCTGTTGCGGCTGCCGCCTGTTACCTCCGTCATTGTGTGCCGCCCGAAATCTTAAGGTCGCCGATGAATAGCCCAGCTTTTGCCCACGTCCGAGACCAGGCTTTGGTTTACAAACGGCGTCCCGTTAGCCTCCCGTTCCATCCACACATCATGTTGTTGCTTCCAGTGTCTCTCGCAAAGTCTTTTGCTCATCCTGTGCTCACTATTGCCCACAATTAGTTTCCGATTTACAACAAATACTATACAATACATAGCACAATTTATTAACATTTATGAAATATAAAATTTTAAGATGCACTCACTAGTGAGGTCATTTACCTTTACATTTATTATTGTTTTATTTGTATTATTATCCAGAACACTCGCGTATTTACTATTATCATTTTGATAATTTTTTTATGTACAAAGTTAATGTTACGCCTCTCCGTATGTCAATGAATTATTAAATATCTGTTGGCACCTGTATACTTATAAAAATACATGTTCATTAGTTCTTCATACAATAATAGAATTAATCCTCACCAAATCCAAATGTTAATAGTTGCAAATACTAATTGTTAAACTATTTGTTAAACTACTTGTTAAACTACTGTTAACTACTTGCTAAACTACTGGCCAGTAGGTTGTTTGTACTAGTCTAACTACTACACTGTACTCCGATCTCATGGCTCTTGGTTCCGTCGTGGCTGTCGTCGTGAGTATCTGTGAACAGTAAAGTGCACGTCTACACAAATGAATGATTAGGTGGGCCACTTCTTTATATCATGCTCCTGGCGTGCTTATTGTGGACAATCATACTACATAGTAAGTGTAGTGCAATTACTGACCCTTTTTTTTTTAGTCACGCTTTCACGTACGTTTTCTCACGGTTTTACTCAGTAATACCTTCTCTTCTCTGTCCTCCTTTATCGCATCTGCTGCTGTTACCTTTCTCTGGTGATCTCTTCTTTTCATCTTAATAAAGTTACATTTTAATTTATTAATGGTACCTGGAAATATAAAGATTTTAGTACATTATATAAAATCTCTGCTCATCAACACGACTGCCATACCCTTATGATTACCCTCTGTGTCCTGTGCTTTGAACGTACAGCTTCGTACTTTTCCTTTATTACATTTTAGGTGTCTATATCCCCTTATTACACTTCCATTTTATGTACCTCTAACATTCAAGTAATATTTTGGTGCGCTCATACGGAATTCCGCAGAACTGTTCACCGTGTACACAATTATTCCGTCGCTTTGCATAGCATAAATACAACTTTCCCATACAAATAACTGTGCGCTCTCGCGTAGACATGTGGAGCTGGCCACCTATTGAACTCCCCTTTCTCTGAATGGACACAAATCATACTTGGACGACACACCTGCATGTCGCCGCAAACCCTATTAGCAAGTCACTCATTTACGATCCTATTCCAAAACATGTAAAATAGACACTCATTTCTAAAAATTTTTACTGACATTCTCTCCTAATACGTTCCACATCAATTGGTTAACAATTTTTATCTATTTACACATCTTTACAACATTTTTGCAGTACCAAACGTCTCTCAATTTCACTTTATTCCTTCATGGATAGATATCACATCTTAAACTCTAAACACCTTCTAAAATGGTACGCTCAACTTGCTGTGCACGTAGTTATAACCTACCAAGAAACATACCCTAATTTTCTTACCCACGACAACCTGCCATTTTATGTACTGTAGTACTTGTTTTAACATGATAATATTATAAAAAATTTGATAAATCTACAGATCCTTTCCGAGTAATACTTAACTTAATTGCTAATTATATACAATACTATACTTTTGCCATAGAAGCTCCCCTCAATTCTCCCTACTTATTCTATAAATGGCTCGAGACAGCTCACCTGATGGAGTCCCAAAGATTTTCCTGTTTTCACAGACTCGATTTCAACCGCATTTGCATGCGCTAGCCTTCTTGTACGTACAGGGCCGCTGTATCTATTGAAGAACTTTTAACACAGCTTTATTTGTTTGTTGGACAACCTATAAGACTTAACTAAGACCTTTTGTCCAGCTACAAATTCACTTAGATGCGCCTTTTGGTCTGCGCGCACCTTGCGCTTCTCACCAGCGACCCGAAAATCGAGCAAAGCCTCCTCTACTATGACTTTATGCTGTTGGCGCGTCCTTTGTGGAACATCTTTCAGTCCTCGAATTTTATCTGGAGGGTTCCTATTCTACAGAAACATCATAAGTGGCATCAGTGTAGTACTGTGGGGAAGCTCGTTTATCACATCCTGAAAATCTTTAAGAAACACATCCCAGCTAGGATGATTCTTTCCACAGTATAATCTACATAAATTACCCAAATCTTTCATCATTCTCTCTGAGGGGTTCGAACTCGGGTGAAACCTACTAACAAATATGGGCTTTATCTTATACCTCCTTAGTGTTCTTTTCCATACCTCAGATTTATATTGAGGTCCATTATCTGAGATGATATAGTCTATAGTTCCCACTTGGTTTATGAAGTCTCTACACAAGGCTCTACTTACAGTTGCACCAGTCACCCTTTTCAGTGGTGTCAACGTCACAAATTTGGATGTCAGCTCCAATACTACCGATAGATATTGATGGCTCCTCGGTGTCTTGGGTAATGGTCCCATTAAATCCGTCGCTGCCATATGCCTTAGTTTCTCACAAATAATTTGATATAAAGGAGCCTGGGTACCTACAGATACGGATTTCGCCTTCTGGCAGTTTTTACAGATAGCTAGTAATTTCCGTATGCGTTTCTCCAAGTTTTTAAAGTAGCAGACATTCCTCATTTTCATAAAACATTTTCGTGGACCGAAATGTGCGTAACTTAGGTGTGTGTATCATATAAGCTAATTTATTAACTCATTTGGTATGCACACAACCCACAATGAATCATTAACGTTTGCCCTATAAAACAGAATCCCTTTTCTCAAGAGGTAGCGCTGTCTTATACAAGCCTTCGTCGAACCCTTCGATTTTTCTTTTATTTTGACTAAATCTGGGTGCTTGACTTCCTCATTCTGGATATTCCGCATCGTGCCAGTAACGAAGTTTTCAAATGCCACGCCTTTGAGGCAGAACAATGAAAAGTGCTCTTGCTTTAATGCTTCAACCGTCTCTTCTGTTATGCCAATAGGTGAGTGGGACAGAGCGTCAGCGATGACGTTTGTCGGACCAGGTACATAGACCGTTGAAAACTGGTATTCCTGAAGCACCACTACCCATCTCTCTAGTCTTCCTTGCGGACGTTTGGCGATTAGGAGAAACTCTAGAGCCCTATGGTCCGTATAGATTTTTGTTTTTCTACCAAACAGAAAGTATTTGAACTTTTTAAATCCCCATACTATTGCAAGGGCTTCAAGTTCGGTAACAGAGTAATTTCTTTCACTTTTGGATAGTACCCTGCTACCGAAGGCGATTGTTCTGTACTAATTTGCCATCTTGTTCAAACTCCTGAAACACCATGACTCCCAGACCGGTTTTCGCTCTGTCAGTGGCCATACAAAAATCCTGTGATAAGTCAGGATGTGATAAAATAGGAGCACTGACGATTGCCCCCTTCAAATTATTAAATTCTCGGGCTTCACACTCATCCCACACACAGGGTGTCCCTTTTCCTGTTAATTGGCAGAGTCGGGGACCTGCTAATGTTTCCACATAGATAAATTTCTTGTTGTTGTTGTGGTCTTGAGTTTGATGGAGCCCTCCGTGCTACTCTATCCTGTGCAAGCTTCTTCATCTCCCAGTACCTACTGCAACACACATCCTTCTGAATCTGCTTAGTGTATTCATCTCTTGGCCTCCCTCTACGACTATTACCCTCCACACTGCCCTCCAGTACTGAACTGGTGATCCCTTGATGACTCAGAACATGTCCTATCAACCGATCCCTTCTTCTAGTAAAGTTGTTCCACAAACTCCTCTTCTCCCCAATTCTATTCAATACCTCCTCATTAGTTATGTGATCTACCCATCTAATCTTCAGCATTCTTCTGCAGCACTACATTTCGATAGCTTCTATTCTCTTCTTGTCCAAACTATTTATCGTCCATGTTTCACTTCCATACATGGCTATACTCCATACAAATACTTTCAGAAACGACTTCCTGACACTTAAATCTATACTCGATGTTAACAAATTCCCCTTCTTCAGAAATTCTTTCCTTGCCATTGACAGTCTCCATGTTATGTCCTCTCTACTTCGACCATCATCAGTTATTTTGCTCCCCAAATAGCAAAACTCCTTTACTACTTTAAATGTATCATTTCCTAATGTAATTCCCTCAGCATCACCCGACTTAATTCGACTACATTCCATTATCCTCGTTTTGCTTTTGTTGATGTTCATCTTATATCCTCCTTTCAAGACAATATCCATTCCGTTCAACCGCTCTTCCAAGTCCTTTGCTGTCGCTGACAGAATTACAATGTCATCGGCGAACCTCAAAGTTTTTTATTTCTTCTCCATGGATTTTAATACCTACTCCGAATTTTTCTTTTGTTTCTTTTCTGCTTGCTCAATATACAGATTGAATAACATCGAGGATAGGCTACAATTCTGTCTCACTCCCTTCCCAACCACTGCTTCACTTTCATGCCACTCGACCCTTATAACTGCCATCTGGTTTCTGTACAAATTGTAAATAGCCTTTCGCTCCCTGTATTTTTCCCCTGCCACCTTTAGAATTTGAAAGATAGTATTCCAGTCAACATTGTCAAAATCTTTCTCTAAGTCTAAAAATGCTAGAAACGTAGGTTTACCTTTCCTTAATCTATCTTCTAAGATAAGTCGTAGGGTCAATATTGCCTCACGTGTTCCAATATTTCTACGGAATCCAAACGGATCTTCCCCGAGGTCGGCTTCTACCTTTTTTTCCATTGTTTTGTAAAGAATTCGCGTTAGTATTTTGCAACCGTGACTTATTAAACTGATAGTTCGGTAATTTTCACATCTGTGAACACCTGCTTTCTTTGGGATTGGAATTATTATATTCTTCTTGAATTCTGAGGGTATTTCGCCTGTCTCACACGTCTTGCTCACCAGATGGTAGACTTTTCTCAGGACTGGCTCTCCCAAGGCTGTCAGTAATTCTAATGGAATGTTGTCTACTCCCAGGGCCTTGTCTTCCTTAGGTCTTTCAGTGCTCTGTCAAACTCTTCACGCAGTATCATATCTCCCATTTCATCTTCATCTACATCCTCTTCCATTTCCATAATATTGTCCTCCAGAACATCGTCCTTGTATAGACCCTCTATATACTCCTTCCACCTTTCTGCTTTCCCTTCTTTGCTTAGAACTGGGTTTCCGTCTGAGCTCTTGATATTCATACAAGTGGTTCTCTTTTCTCCGAAGGTCCCTTTAATTTTCTTATAGGCAGTATCTATATTACCCCTAGTGAGATAAGCCTCTACATCCTTACATTTGTCCTCTAACCATCCATGCTTAGCCATTTTGCACTTCCTGTCGATCTCATTTTTGAGACGTTTGTATTCCTTTTTGCCTGCTTCATTTACTGCATTTTTATATTTTCTCGTTTCATCAATTAAATTCAATATTACTTCTGTTACCGAAGGATTTATACTAGCCCTCGTCTTTTTACCTACTTGATAGTCTGCCACTTTCACTACTTCATCCCTCAAAGCTACCCATTCTTCTTCTACTGTATTTCTTTCCTTCATTCCTGTCAATTGTTCCCTTATGCTCTCCCTGAAACTCTATACAACCTCTGGTTTGGTCGGTTTATCCAGGTCCCATCTCCTTAAATTCCTTCCCTTTTGCAGTTTCTTCAGTTTTAATCTACAGTTCATAACCAATAGATTGTGGCCAGAATCTACATCTGGAAGTGTCTTACAATTTATAACCTGGTTCCTTAATCTCTGTCTTATCATTATATAATCTATCTGCTACTTTCTTATAGAAATTTATTATTCCTAGAAACCTTCTCAGTTATTTCCGAGTTGTAGGAGTGGTAAACTTTGCAATTGCTGCCATCCTCTCTCGGTCGGGACTAATCCCTTCTCCTGTTATCACATGTCCCAGAAAGCTGACCCAACTGCTCCCAGAACAAGACTTCTCAATGTTTGCAGTCATCCCATACCTTTTCCAACTGCTTAACAGTTCCTCTAAGAGTTTTTTATGTCTCTCCCAGGTCTTTTCTGATATCAGTATATCGTCTACATAACACGTGAGCTTCTCTTTTAACTCTTCACTAAATATTTTGCTAAAACCCCTGATAAATGCAGCTGAAGATATAGTCAATCCAAAAGGGAGCTCATTGAATTGAAAACACCTTCCGAAGGGCACAAAGGCCGTGTATTTTCGGCATTCAGTATCGAGCTTTATCTGACCAAAGGTCGAGGGCAAATCAAGTGAGGAAAACACCGAAACCCCGTGAAATTTTTGAAGCAGCTCCCCTTTCAGGGCGATCCGTCTCTGGCACAATAACGGTATTTATTTGCCGTGAGTCTAACACCAGTCGATTACCACCGTCCTTTTTGTCTACTATGCGTAGTGGACTATTATACTCAGATATCGCAGCCTCAATTACACCTTCGTCCTCCATTCTTCGTAGTTCACTTAGAACCCTTTCCCAGTATGACCATGGGATGGCATAAGGAGGTACCCGAAATGGTCTATATTTCTTTACCTCAAATTTATGTTGATGCCCCTTAATGCATCCGGTTTTTGGTAAGAAGATCTCTGCATTATTTTTGATTGCAAGCTCCAAACCTTTTCTGTCTTTATTATCTATTCTCAAGTTTCGATTCAATCCTACTGTTAATTTCATTAACATGCTCACGTTCTGACTTGAACTCTGCTCTATTGTCATGGTCTTTTTTTACACTCTTCCCTCTGAAGAGCATGTTGGCCCGTGAATTGTATTTTTAAACAGCTCACCGGAAATTGAGCTTTTATTGCCTTCTCATCAAATCTGATTTTTATTTTATTCTCTTTCCATAACGTTAACTCCCCTCTTCCTAGATCGATGATAGCCTTCTGAGCTGAAAGAAAATCTACATCGATTATTATATCAGCTGTTAGTTTCGGTATTATGAACAGATATGCAGTCATATGGTGTCCTTGACAAACAAAGTCTAGATGTGTTTGTTGCGATATTTCCATACCCTTTCCAACTAACGCACCTCGTACCTTTGCTTTTTGTACTGTGAGCACCGGTGGATTAACTGACTCTTTGCATTTAGCTAACAGCCATCTGAAATAGCTGAGAGTTCACTTCCACTATCTATTACAGCAGTACCCTTAATTCCTCCAATTTGTATTTTTAGCACCAGATAGATGTCCTGTTTAGGTAACGTTTCCTTTTCTTCAAGCACTATCTCAGTCATGTCCTCATATTCTATAATATTTATATTATTACTTCCGAGACGGTTTACTGACACATTTTCTCTAGCGCCCGTCGTCTGGCCTAGTGATTGTTCATTTTCCATGATATCTTGGCGTACTCTCCCAGGGTTAGGTGGTCTAATTTCAATCGATTGTTCCCGATTCCTGTTGTTGTTCATTCCACCCCATCCTCGGTCAGACCGTTGATGAGTTTCTCTATTGTCGCCCCATGATGGGCCTTTATTTTGTGGCTCCCATCACCGGTCATTTTGTTGCCTACATTCTCTGCCATAGTTCCTCCATTGTCCATTATTCCCGCTACGATCTCCGAGTCCATGTTTTGGTGAGGCGGACGATTTGCATTGTTTTTCCAAGTATGGCCTCTATTATTCCCTCCGTTGTGCTTCCTTCTTTCACCTCGCACGTCTCACTGCCTACGTTTTTCTCTCGCCTGCTGCTCGTTGAAAGCGAACTCTAATTCTCTTAGGATACTCTTGAATCCTTCTACATCACTTCCACGTTGGCCGACGAGCGTTTGCTGGTAGGAAACTGGCAACTCCACGTAACACAATCTTATGATCTCAGCCGGTGTGCATGGGTGGTCCAATTACTGATTCTTCTTGGTCAAGTTTTCGAAAAACTTCACCGGACTACGGAACCCTGAACTCTCCAAGTCTCTACTCATCATTATTTCCTGTTTGATCCTGTCCTGTGTCTCCTTGGACCAGTATTTGTTTAAAAATGCGCCACGAAACTCTTCGTATGATGTGTACATTTTGGCAATGTTCCGCATACATTCGGCCGTTGTTCCCTCGATATGTCAACATACGAAGTCCAGTTTGTACATCAGATGCCAGTGAGGAGGTAATGATAAATCAAATTGCCCAATGAAAGTTTTCGGATGTAAAACATTACCCTCGTCTTTGTAGTACTGAAATCTTCGTACAGAGATAAAATGCTTAAAATCGCAGATCTCATTAGAGTTTCTTCCCGCTCGGCCTTCCACATTCTCTCTTGGTGCTAACGTTCCCTGTTTACAGTTACCTTGGGCATCCCCTCTTCGATTCCCTGTCCCGTTTTCCTGACCGGAAAAATGTTCCGTGGTGCGCATTATCGGATAACAATTATTCATATGAAATACACTCCTGGAAATTGAAATAAGAACACCGTGAATTCGTTGTCCCAGGAAGGGGAAACTTTATTGACACATTCCTGGTGTCAGATACATCACATGATCACACTGACAGAACCACAGGCACATAGAAACAGGCAACAGAGCATGCACAATGTCGGCACTAGTACAGTGTATATCTACCTTTCGCAGCAATGCAGGCTGCTATTCTCCCATGGAGACGATCGTAGAGACGCTGGATGTAGTCCTGTGGAACGGCTTGCCATGCCATTTCCACCTGGCGCCTCAGTTGGACCAGCGTTCGTGCTGGACGTGCAGACCGCGTGAGACGACGCTTCATCCAGTCCCAAACATGCTCAATGGGGGACAGATCCGGAGATCTTGCTGGCCAGGGTAGTTGACTTACACCTTCTAGAGCACGTTGGGTGGCACGGGATACATGCGGACGTGCATTGTCCTGTTGGAACAGCAAGTTCCCTTGCCGGTCTAGGAATGGTAGAACGATGGGTTCGATGACGGTTTGGATGTACCGTGCACTATTCAGTGTCCCCTCGACGATCACCAGTGGTGTATGGCCAGTGTAGGAGATCGCTCCCCACACCATGATGCCGGGTGTTGGCCCTGTGTGCCTCGGTCGTATGCAGTCCTGATTGTGGCGCTCACCTGCACGGCGCCAAACACGCATACGACCATCATTGGCACCAAGGCAGAAGCGACTCTCATCGCTGAAGACGAGACGTCTCCATTCGTCCCTCCATTCATGCCTGTCGCGACACCACTCGAGGCGGGCTGCACGATGTTGGGGCGTGAGCGGAAGACGGCCTAACGGTGTGCGGGACCGTAGCCCAGCTTCATGGAGATGGTTGCGAATGGTCCTCGCCGATACCCCAGGAGCAACAGTGTCCCTAATTTGCTGGGAAGTGGCGGTGCGGTCCCCTACGGCACTGCGTAGGATCCTACGGTCTTGGCGTGCATCCGTGCGTCGCTGCGGTCCGGTCCCAGGTCGACGGGCACGTGCACCTTCCGCCGACCACTGGCGACAACATCGATGTACTGTGGAGACCTCACGCCCCACGTGTTGAGCAATTCGGCGGTACGTCCACCCGGCCTCCCGCATGCCCACTATACGCCCTCGCTCAAAGTCCGTCAACTGCACATACGGTTCACGTCCACGCTGTCGCGGCATGCTACCAGTGTTAAAGACTGCGATGGGGCTCCGTATGCCACGGCAAACTGGCTGACACTGACGGCGGCGGTGCACAAATGCTGCGCAGCTAGCGCCATTCGACGGCCACCACCGCGGTTCCTGTTGTGTCCGCTGTGCCGTGCGTGTGTACAGCCCTCTCGCAGTGTCCGGAGCAAGTATGGTGGGTCTGACACACCGGTGTCAATGTGTTCTTTTTTCCATTTCCAGGAGTGTATTTTATTGCTGTTCTCCGTATACGCAATTTCCGATCCAGTCGTGCCTTGTGTAGACGCGGGGACAATATCCAAAGCGATATTTCGTTGCCCTGCAGATACACTTTCAGTCTGTAGTTGACGAGCAACTCTTACATTCAAGCACATTCTAATATCGTCTGGGCTTGGACATGATCGTGTAGAGTTTGAACTGGCTCTTTCGGTTTCTGTTGTTTCCAAGGCGCCTACTACTTTTTTTCTGAGAGGTGATTTTTGCCTTGGTTCCGACCTGACTTTATAAGATAATTGCTGAGTGCTTTAGCTGTCCTGTTTAAATTGGGAGAGGTCCTCGGTCAATGCCTTATTTCTTTCTGTTTACGTCTGTTGAAGCTGCGTTATTTCGACTTGTTTCACGCGCCTCCGCAACTTCGTTAATGCACATGTACCTATCTTTGTGATATTTTCTCTTTTCTCTAGTGTTTCAATAGCAATCCGCTTTCCACTTCTCGCTAGTAATCGTGCCTCGTTCGCAGTTCTTCTGATCTACGCAGTCTCACGTTCTAATTTTGTTCGGAGCGTCACTACCTCATTTTTCACTTCCCTCGGTTCATGTCTTATGGACTAAATTTCGACACTAACGTTCTGAATTTTATTTCCCATTTCTGAGCGTACTTCGTCATACCCCTTTTTTATTTGACTTCCCACTTCAGAGCGTATTTCATGATTCCTTCTTTTTATTTGATCTGCCGATTCAGCTCGTACTTCATCATTACCCCTTTTTATTTGCTCTCCCAATTTAGAGCTGACTACTTTAATTTTATTTTCCATTTCTTTTAGGTATGCAAGGATGTCTAACACACCTGTGTTACCTAAACCTTCTCTCCTATTGCGGCTTTAACTTTCTCTACACCTAGGTAATCTCCTCTTTTCTCTTTCCATTTCTTGGTATTCAAGAAAGTCATCACCACGTGCCCTTGATATGCTGCCTCATGACGATGTCCCTGACGGCGATCCACCACAATTCTTAGTTGTTCTACGTTCACTTGGACTCTCTGCATTCTAGACCCGTATCTTTACGGTTGCCTCAGTGGGTCTCTGTTCCTCATTCTCGCTATCAGATTGCCTACGACGGAATTGACTGTGTCTATCATCCTCAAAAAATTCCCTTGGATCGGTATTCTCCTCACCAGTGCCTTGCGCTGCTAACATAGCTAACTCATTCTCATCCCATAGGCTTTCTTGACTACCCCGTGTATCTGCAATTTCTATCTTGTTACAACTAGTGCTCTGTTGTGCTACTAAGCGCCCTTTCGCCCTAGTTAACATGAACTGATCCCTAATTACAATTCTCTCTTAAAATAATTCAATTTGCAATACCCATGTTTATTACGTAACAGCACGTAAGATAAATATCCACAACAAAGAAGCTAAACTAATGGCAACGTCGTGAACCAGCAGTGTCGTCACAATACAACAACGAAAAGAAATACATTAAAATGCACGAATATTATTTTTAATGTTATCGCGTGACTTTACACTGCAAACTATACACACAAGCTGGTGATCACTATCAATAACATTTAAACATTAAAAGGGAAAACAATTTAGAAAATTTCCGAGGATTCAAACCACTTTATGACTACAACAGAAGAGTCTTAGTAGGATCCCGGCAGGATAAGCCGTATCCAAGATGCTGCTCCAGGCGGGTGTAAAATTAATGTGCGCAACGGAGAATAATAAACAATAAAATGAAGATTTGGCCCTGTCTGACTACCCCCTGAAGCAGATCTTAGGATCTCTTAATTCTATAAATTACCATCTAAACATAATTAAATGGTGAAGGCAACTAATCCTACCAAATGATAAACATTGTTCTTGCTTATATATTTATTGTAGATTAGAAAAAACCTTTATATTACAAAATTTACATTTCCGAAGGAAAATCACTAGTCAGTTGCCCAACTCTGCCCCTTATTATGACTGCGCAGTCTAATATCAATAACGCGAAATGACTGACATCATCTACTAGACACTAGAAGACATTACGTTCAAAGATGATCTACGGGGGTGTGGAACCTCAGTGGAAATAAACTAATGTGATCACAGCTGTTTAGCTTTTATAATTAGTAGAGCAAAGGGGGTGCCACCCCACTGCATTGTTGCCAAATTTATTCAAGATGGCGGCGATAACGTCATCCAATATGGCGGCAAGTAGACTTGGCAACATCGCATGACGTCATCCAAGATGGCGGATTTTGGCGGGAAAATAGGCCAATTATGCTATGTCCACTAACCTAACCTCCATAAAAAATGGCGGGAATTTTGAATTTTGGCGGGAAATAGACCAATTGTGCGATGTCCACTAACCTACGCCTCCAGAAGAAAAAAATGGCAGGAAGATTGAATTCCAACAGGATAATGCATGCAAAACTGTACTTGTCCTTGTTAGTATTCATTATCATTTATTATCATTTATTATTATCATTCATTATCATTTATTATCATTGATCATCATTTATTATTATTAATTATTATTATTGGCCTACCTCCACTATAAAATTCCCTCCAAATTCAAATATCAAAACGATAATGGCTGCAAAACCATACTTTTCTTTATTATTATTAATTACCATTCATCATTTATTATTATTTATTATTATTTATTATCATTTATTACTATTTATTATTATTGGCCTACCTCAACTAACATAGAAAATCTCACCATGTTCAAATTCACATGCCCTAATCTCCGGATAACCGTACTTCTATTTATTATTATTACCATTTACTATTCTTTATTAGCATTTATTATCATTTATTATTATTCAAAAAAGAAACCAATTGAGCCCAGCCCGCGCTAGCCACTGCTCCAGAGGCTGCTATGTAAACATCCTGACATGACCGTGAGCACTTAACACTGGACATGATGGAACCTGTCGACCACGTGCCGGACAAAGGGTACATTTGGCGCCAGAATTTGACCGACAGTGTAATCCACCATGACCTTATAACAGCGCTTTTGGTCGTCACGAGAATGCTCGCTAATTGACTGTCACCAACCAGCTATATTAAATAATTCAGTTTACAATTTCATATACGTATGCAAACGTGTTCAACTACCTAATTTCAACTACTTTTCGAGGACCAGACCGCCACCTCCTCCTAGGAACCAGCGCCAAGTTTGAAATCTGCCAGTAAACAAAGCTCACTTGCACTTCCACAACCAACCTAAGAAAATTGTTTCAAACTAAGCCACGTTTCTGGTAAAAGGACTCACCCTGCACTAGGTCCATGGATGGAGGAACGAATTTACTTTATTTACAGACCTGCAAAACACGGCTACATAACTCATTTATAATGCTCTAGACACACGCTTGCTAATTGTAAACAGTTAAAAATAACGCATAGCACAGAATGCAGACATTACAAATGCTCGCAAATAATGCAAAACATTTACGTCCAAATAGCTACACAACTCCTAATTTTCCGAAATAATTTCAGTCCATAGGCTGATGGACGGAGTGTACTTTATTTATTTACGCCGGCCAAGTGGCGCCTGTGACGTCAGCGGTGGCTTGCTGGCTGGACCAGCGACGCGCGTGGGCTACTGCCGACCGGTGAAGGGTAGGTCCCTCTGCTGGCGATGACGTGAACTAAACCATTTGGGCTCTGGAGTTCGTGGTGTGACCATCTCGAAGTCAGATGGATCACACCTGTATGACCGAAATGCCTGAAATAAAGAGTCATTTCCCCCCCCCCCCTCCCCCTCCCCCCACTTGGTGACTTAGGTTATTACAAGTGGCGCGATTTTAATAATAATTTAGCGGCGGAAGCATAAGTGGACGCGAAAATTAAAACTTGGTGGATGTGACCAAATTGGCTTTCTTGCCACCATCTTAAATGGCGTCATGGTGACGTCCTCGGGTGGCTGAGATACGAACTAACACACAGTTGGACTCCAGACTTCGTAGCGAGCACGGTGGATACTGCTGCGATCTCGAAGATGTGATGTTGGAGAACAAGGGATGACGGTACTGTTTGAAATAAAGACTTCAGTCCTTTTCCCACGAATTCACAGGAGGTGACTTACGTTAGTAAAAGTGCACTTTATTGTTATCTGACGAGATTTTCATAGCTTGGGAGTGAAACAATAAGTGACAGCGAAAAATTCAAACTTCGTAGGATGAGGTGGACTTAGGTTAGTGCATATGGCTCAATTGGTTTCTTTTTTTTTTTCGTAGGTGTGACAGATTATCGTGTTTGAATTTGTGACAGATTTTTGTTATGGATATAAGGGAATTGGCTTTCTTGTCACAAAAATTGACCATCTTGAATAATAATAAATGCTAATAAATAATAGTAAATGGTAATAATAATAAATAGAAGTACAGTTATCCAGAGATTAGGGCATGTGAATTTGAACATGGTGGGATTTTCTATGTTAGTGGAGGTAGGCCAATAATAATAAATAGTAATAAATGATAATAAATAATAATAAATGCTGAATGATAATTAATAATAATAAAGAAAAGTATGGTTTTGCAGCCATTATCGTTTTGATATTTGAATTTGGAGGGAATTTTATAGTGGAGGTAGGCCAATAATAATAATTAATAATAATAAATGATAATCAATGATAATGAATGATAATAATAAATGATAATAAATGATAATGAATACTAACAAGGACAAGTACGGTTTTGCATGCATAATCCTGTTGGAATTCAAACTCCCCGCCATTTTTTCTTCTGGAGGCTTCGGTTAGTGGATATCGCACAACTGGTCTATTTTCCCGCCAAAATTCAAAATTCCTGCCATTTTTTATGGAGGTTAGGTTAGTGGACATAGCATAATTGACCCATTTTCCCGCCAAAATCCACCATCTTGGATGACGTCATGCAATGTTGGCAAGTCTACATTACACCATCTTGGATGATGTCATCGCCGCCATCTTGAATAAATTTGGCAACAATGCAGTGGGGTGGCACCCCCCTTGCTCTACTACTTTTATAGCCCTAATAAGCCGAAGGAATCTGCTATATCACCGTATGTACTGCTTCCGGTGCATCGAAGTGATGGTTCTCATACTCAACTGCGACGATGGAAGACTCCGGTCACAAATAAAGTCCTTCAAACACTAGGACGGCAGAAGGCAATCATCTAATACTGTCTTCTCCTCTCTGTGTGCTACAGACCAGAAACACGAACTCCTAGCCACAAGACGTAGTTCAGATAACGTCTCAATGTAAGTATAGGCAGAGTAAGTGGTCTCAATTACTGAACACTGCGTACTCAACGACGACTTCCAACCCAGAGGTGAAGCCCAGAATCGTGTAGGTTCGTAACAGTACGGTGCCTAACTGCTCTAACTATAAACTCTACTCAGAGCAAAAACAGCAAGTCTGTCCATACCAACAAAGCTGTTATCAAGCGCCCATCACACACAGGCGCTCACAATGGAAGGCTCTGTCTCTCCAGTGCTGGCTTCCCAGGAAGCCTCGGCTCCCCACCATCGTAATACAGAAAGTGAATCATATTCCCGAAACCACGGAATATTCTCCCTCCCTACAGATTCTTCCTAACGCCGACCGACCATATTTTAGTCTTTTGTCGTCCAGCGCGTATAGTTTGCGAGGAAAAACCTATACTCGTATAAGGGTACGCTTCTGAGTAAAAATCCTTGGAAATAACCCAGTCTGCATGGTTTCTGAGGTGTCGCTTCTTCGTTCCTCCCACCTGCGTCCAAGATTTTCAGCGTTCGGAACTATTATCCGGTTATCCTTCCGGCCCCTAAAACTATAGTGGTCAACCGTCACCCTATTGTGCACCAGAGCTCAGGTGCCACAATGTCCATCAAGCTACTTCCTGTGTTTAAGCAGGACCAACACCTGTGCGGGCCTTCCACCTGGAGCTTGAGTTCTGCCTGCCGTTTCATCTCCACTGCGTTCCAACCTCTACTAGTATAGGCAATCATTCATTACGCCGTTTTCATAAGAATGACACTCTGTCACCTTTCATGCAGTAAGCATTAACAATTATTTACAAGACATACGTGACAATGTCAGTGTCCTTTCTATATTCATATATACGATGTACAACCTATCATATGATACCTAATAGTTTGTAGATCACGGCAAAGTATGTGGATGAGTTCTTGCAAGGTGCGAAATTATAGCCACCTTACAAGTCGAGTATTCGTTATCTTTGGGGGGGAAAGTGGCGTGATAACGCGGAGCACATCAATCGCTGAGTGGTTTCGTAAATCCACCTATATTGGGCCAGTTTTCAGAGATGGAAGTGAAAGGCTGAGCTAAAGCACTCAGCAGAATTATACACCTGGACATCCATATACATGTCTGCGTTCTGCTAAATGGAGTATCTAACTATATCAAGCTCCCGAAATATATTGCTAAAAATCAGGCATGCATTAATGTCGAAAATAGAAAAGATCGGGCTTGTTTTACATGGTCAATCCTGGCTTGCGAAAGAAAGTACAATTACAGAGATCATCCTAAGAATCACCAGGTACGTACCACATAGGTGATAATATTCGTGCATGTTATGTGGTATTAGAGTTCCCAGGACATATCTAAATTTGAGGCCCAGAATACTGGCATATTGGTTCATGCTTATGGCCCTGGAGAAGAAAAAGCAAGTCAGATGAGCAAGACAAGCACGTCGTCGTCGGCCCCCCTCCATTTCTTAAAATTTGCCGGTGAGTGTGAGCAGCATGTAAACATGCTGCTCTTCTCTGAAGGTGATAATTATCACTATGTTTGACCAAAGACATGTACTGAATCCTTTCCTCCCAGATAAATAAACATGTACATAAACAACATATCTGCTTAAGGTGCCATCATTTACTTCTCCTCAGATAAGTTG